>NC_067479.1:74467372-74794872 GCF_947179515.1 Apodemus sylvaticus | reverse complement strand
GCAGTGTAGGCACTGAGGCTTAGCACATGAATCATTCCAAGTTGAAAATCTAGAGGACAAATCAGAGACAAAGGGGAGAAAAGGAGGTGCAGGCGCTAATGGGCCCAAACCAAAGATCCCATGAAATTCCCTCACACTTTCCGCCGTTGGCAGCTCAGGGAAAGCGTGCTCATCTGACAAACGTGGAGCACGAAGTGCCCAGTTGGATGAATTATGCTGGGGCTCTGGTCCATTTCCCAGGTTTCTCTCCATGTGAAATTTCACAATGGGCTTTGCTTTCAGGGTATCAGAAAATATACTTTTGAAGTATGCATACACACACACACACACACACACACACACAGTAAACAGACAAACACACATTTGTTTCTTTTCTTTCTTTCTTTCTTTCTTTCTTTCTTTCTTTCTTTCTTTCTTTCTTTCTTTCTTTCTTTCTTTTTTTTTGATTTATTTATTTTATGTGAGTACACTGTTGCTGTCTTCAGATACATCAGAAGAGGGCATCTGATCCCATAACAGATGGTTGTGAGCCACCATGTGGTTGCTGGGAATTGAACTCAGGACTTCTGGAAGAGCAGTCAGTGCTCTTAACAGCTGAGACATCTCTCCAGTTCCCCCACCCCCCACACATTTGTTTCTTAAAACAGTGTTTCTCTGTGTAGCTATGGCTGTCCTAGAATTCACTCTGTAGACCAGGCTGGCCTTGAACTCATAAATCCACCTGCTTCTACCTCCTGAATGCTGGGATTGAAGGTATGCATCATCACCACCTGGTGAGTCCTTGAAATATTTGTAAAGACCCTATTGTATTCTTTCTTCTGGGTAGTTTAATACAAAAAGGGCTATTTCAAAAGAAGTTTTATGTCTTTATCAGGAAAGAGTCTCTCTTCATCCATTTACCTATTGGGGTAGCCTTAGAGAATCCCACGTCAGGCCTGGTAGGAACCCAGCAAACATCCATAGTTCCTTGCTTAACACTAGATGTTGAGGTATATATTGAACTAGGAACTATAGACTATTATAGATGGGCTTGACTGAGGATGTTCAGGACACCAAGGGATCATTGGGTGCTTTTGGAATGTTGCAACATGGTTGGGTGATTGAGTGTTACCATCGACTTCTGTGGTAGCTGGGAGCTGTTTGCCTGGAGGAGAGACTAAGAACAGCTAGGAGGTTGTGCTTTCCCTTCATCTGTGTTCTATCGCATTGTGTGGATCTGTGTGGCTGGCTCCACCAATGAGAAACTCAGGAAGCCTAGGTGAAACCTAAACACAAGGCTGAGTGGAAACCTGGGTGTCTCCTCAGAAGGGAAGAGGTGCTCAGACCTCACTCTTAGTGCTTTGTCCTCCTACCATTCTCCTCAAGGCCAGCTTCACCTCCTGGTTCCTCAGAGTGTAGATGAGGGGATTGAGGAAAGGCGTGATGGCTGTGGGGAAGAGAGCAGCTGCCCCATCCAGGATGCTGTGGCTGTCAGGTCGCAGGTAGATGAAGGCACAGGGCACATAGTACACAGTAACAATAGTCACATGGGCTCCACATGTTGAGAAGGCCCTTCTCCTCCCATCAGCTGTGCGGATTCTCAGGATGGCACGAATGATATAGATGTAGGAAAGAAGGATCAGGGAGAAACAACTGGCGACCACCACTCCAATGTCCACAAAGGTGACCAACTCATTGACTGTGGTATCTGCACAGGCTAGCTTCAGAACTGCAGGAATGTCACAGAAGAAGTAATCTACCTGGTTGGGACCACAGTAGGGCAAGCGGAAGGTTAGGATGGCTTGGATTGCTCCGTGGATTGAACCAGCCACCCAAGCTCCAGCCACCAGCAAGGTACTCAGCTTAGCAGACATGAGGACTGGGTAACGCAGGGGTTGGCATATGGCCAGGTACCTGTCGTAGGCCATTGTGGTGTATAGGAAACACTGGGAGCTTCCCAGAAAGTGGTAGAAATAAAGCTGGGCCACACATCCCCCAAATGTGATGGGCTTAACTCCTGGAGTGAAGTTCATCATGAGGCGGGGCACAATGATGGTAGAGATGCCCATGTCGATGACAGAGAGTGCACCAAGGAAGATGTACATGGGGCGCGCATGGAGCTGTGTGTCGGCACAGACAGTGATCAGGATGAGCATGTTCCCCAGCTGAGTCAGGATATAGATCAGCAAAAAGAAGACAAACAGGAATGTCCTCAGCCTGGGAGGGTGGGGAACCCCTGTGAGGATGAACTCAGTCAAGAGTGTGTAGTTGAGTCTTTCCATCTTTGAGAGATCTAGAGAACAGAGAAGCAGGGGTTAGCATAGATGACATGCCAGTGAGGGGGACTGAAGAAGGAGACTGTGGGAACCTGGGGTGGTGATGGGGAAGTTCTGTGGAGCTGTGACCAGCATGGAGGACCTGTGCTCTCTGCCAGGAGCATTGTAACTGAAAGCATGTGAGCCAGAGTTTCATTCTCTCTCTTTCTCCCGCTTCCATTTGTAGTACATAATAACTCACGACAGCAATCACATTACTGCTGAAACTTACCTCCATCTACATTTTGTTCTTTTTCAACGAACAAATAGTGGCAGTGAATTTTATTAAAAAGAAGCCTAAGAACATCTTAAACCCGAGAATGGTACTGTTATCTCCAGTGCTTGAGTAATATAGGCAGGAAGATCAGGAATTCAAGATCCCCCTTAGGTACATAATGAGTTCAGGCTAGCCTGAGCTATATGAGAAAAAGGAAAGAATACCAACTGAGCTTCAGAAAGGGAGCACCTTTCTTTTCCAGATGTGAGTACAGATTCTGGCTCCCTCTGCTCACTTTCCAAGTTCTGGGAGCAAAGGAGAACTCGTGCTTCTGCCCGAGTTCTGAAGTACATTTTTGAGTAGGTCTTCAGCAGTGATGGCTCAGGTGACAGCTCTGGTCTGGGAGTCACTGGCGTTCTAGCTCTTGGGGACTTTGCTTACAACAAGAAGGCTTAGTCTGTCATATCTTCCTTTTGATAAGCCTCCAAGAAACCATTTGGTACTACCCAAGTACCCAAGAGAATGATGGATCAAAAGAAACAGTTTATTAGCTTATAGTAAGATAGCTTATTCCTACGGCTGAAATGTTGAGGCACCTACTTACTAATTATTAGAAATCATATTAGGAATTGTGTGCATACTTCTTCATTTTGAATGGGAGCAAAGGGAATTTGATACAGCATTTTAATCTGGGCTGTGTGAGTTCTGGGGAGTTGGGTCTGGCTCATCACCAGGATCTTCATTTGAAGAACACTTCCTCCTTTACTGCAAATTCAGTCTTTTCCTGTGGGTGGTTGTGAGGTTATATTGGTAGAGTTTCATTATTTTTTTTCCTGAGTGTGTTTCTCTCAGAGTAGATTCTCTTCATTTCCCCACAACATATATCTCTAAACTACTTTTCATACTATTTTCCTTTTTATGTTAAGGAATTTATTTTCTTCCTCCCTTTTCTTCTTTTCCTGGTCTTCTTCCTTTTTCTCCTCTGCCTGCTCTTCTTTTCCTTCTCCCTTTCCTCATCTTTCTTCTCCCCACCCCAACCCCATTTCTAATCCCAATGCTGAGAATTGAGTCTCAGCCTTTGTCTATTCAAGGCAAATGTCTCCACTGAGCTACACCAGCAGAGGATGTTCTCTAATTACTGGTCAACAAAAAGAGTAATTTCTTTTGTGAAAGTTTCCATTGCTAGTGAGTTGCAGTCCATCCTCAGTGTGAATGACAGCCCACCCACACTGAGGCAGAGAGGACAGTATTTCTTAACTCCCTGGTGATGGGGAGTTTTAATAGGAGGAATACTTGTAACGCTGTGTGTCTGTTTGATACTGACTCATTCCAGGTGCAGACTTTCCCTGTCATTCCTTATGCATCTTCAGTTAACAATAAATATCACTAGGGAAGCTTCCCTGGCCCTGTCAACATTGTTCCCTCTGGGTCATGTCCATTATCACAGATTTTAAAGCATGAAGGTTGGTATCTGCAGGGCAATCATCCTCAATGATGTAGTTTTGATTTATTAATATTCCCTAGACATTGCTCTGAGATAATTTAATGCCCTTTATGTTGTGTCACTACCTACATCTAGGTTTTGAAAGAGGATAGTAACACTAAATTAGGCCGGGCAGTGGTAGCACATGCCTTTAGTCCCAGCACTTGGGAGGCAGAGGCAGGCAGATTTCTGAGTTCGAGGCCAGCCTGGTCTACAGAGTGAGTTCCAGGATAGCCAGGAGTTGTGGAGATGAAGGAGGGGAGAAGAGAGAGCCAAGGAGAGAGGAATGAAGAAGAATGGCAGAAAAGGAAAGAAACCAAGACTGGTGAAGCCTCGTTTGGGTGGAGTCCATGGCGAGCACACGTAACGGGCTGACTTCAGTTCCAGCACTGAAATAGTAGCAACCCCACAACCCTGTTGAGGAGGAATGTCTCTTGTTTCCTGGAGTGTAGTAGTAAAAACACAGACTAAAGTTTTATATACTTATACATGTAAGAGGAATTTAAGAACAAGAGGCCGTGCATATTAAGGAGGTCATGGGAATGGCCAGAGAGATGAGAGAGTGAAATGCGCTAATATTCTAGTTAAAAACAAAATTAGAAACAGGTCATACTGTAATGATGTCATGTGCATCCAGGTAGAGGGTTGCCTGTCCACAAGTTTTTTGTTCTACTGAACATTAACAAATAGTAAACCAAAAGAATTTAGTAAAGCATTGGTTTGAATAATGAGTTTAAGAGTCAAAGCATCTAATTCAGTGTTACTTTTTTTTTTTGGGGGGGTTTTCGAGATAGGGTTTTTCTGTATAGTCCTGGCTATCCTGGAACTCACTCTGTAGACCAGGCTGGCCTCGAAAAAGATTAGAAGGCAAAACCCCTTTTAAATACAAAGCACAGATGTAGTGAACTACATCTTTTTGAGGTATGTCCAGTAATCTACATTAGTAATCTGCCTGTCTCTGCCTCCCAGAGTGCTGGGATTACAGGCATGTGCTACCACTGCCCGGCCTAATTTAGTGTTACTATCCTCTTTCAAAACCTAGATGTAGGTAGTGACACGACTCAGTGGACAGGGCTGACATTCATGTGACCTGATGACCTGAGTTCAATTCCCCAAAACCACGTTGAAAAGCCTGATACGTTGGTGCACAGTTGTAACCTCAGCGCTCCTTGGCTAGTGATATGGGAAGTGGGGATAAACGTGGATAGACATGGATAGATGTGGTGAGTTAGGAGCAGGGGACATGAGGATGGAACAAAAGATACTGGGACAGCTAGCCTGGAGTACAGAGTATGGTTGAAACAAGAGACATCCCTCCTCAACAAGGTGGAAAGAGAGGACTGATTTCTCTAAGGTGTCAGTCCACATGTACACACACACACACACACACACACCACATACTACACATACATACACATACATAGCCCCCCTTAACATACATGCACACACCACACCATAACTTACACACACACACACACACACACACCACACCATACACACATGCACACACATACACCATACACATATATACCACACACACACAGCCCCCCATACCATATACATACACACACCATACACACACATACCATACACACATATACCACACACACAGACACTTATATCCCCCACATACAACATACATATACCCCACATACACACATCATATACACACATACTACATACATATCACATATATGCATGTACACACCACACACACCACACCCTATACATACACTACACATATCACATGCACATATGACATATATACCACATACAAACAGACACACACACCACAGATACACATACCACACATACACACATGCATATAAGGAAAAAGATTAGAAGGCAAAACCCCTTTTAAATACAAAGCACAGATGTAGTGAACTACATCTTTTTGAGGTATGTCCAGTAATCTACATTAGTCTTGGCTTCATTATGTAGTCAAGGATAGGTTGAATCTGATCTTCCCACCTCCATGGTTGCACTGACATTACAAGTGTGTTCCCATCGTGCCAAGTGTGCAGACAGTGCTGGAAACCCACACAGGTCCCTCTACCAACTGAGTCACCCCCTCAGCTTTTGTGCAAGTTCTACAGTCAGTCCAAGAGTCAGTTTGTTTCTGTTAATCTACAAAATAACCCATAGGGTTTTCACTGCCTATTATTTTATCATGAGTGTTTTCTTCATTTTTATTATTTACTTTTTAAAATAGGGAGTAAGTTTATTTAGCATGTCTAACAAAACTTTACAGAAAATAAATTCTAAGGAATGTTTGGTCATGAAATAAACACATCATTTTTAACAGAAGGCAGTCGTGGGAAAGTGATTAGATAGAGGAAAGGAGTTTGGGCTTCTAGGGGAACTGACTGAGGAACATGGGGAACGAGTTGGCAGCAAGGCCTCTGCAGACTCCAGCTGGTGCTACTCATAGTGCTGAGCTGTCTTCTCTGCTCAGTCAGGGAAACAGAAACAGTCACATGTGGGAAAATAGTCATTGCAGTTTATTTTTTACATACTGAAGTCTGTACAAATGTACAGTCTGTCTGTACATTTGTTTGTCAAAAGTCTGTCTCCAAATGTATAGCTACAGTTACAAAAGGAAACTTAAACTATACATTTGGATAAAGGGAGAAAGCAGGAAGCTCATTTTACATCTGCAGTGTCTTCATTTGTTGGTTTATTTATTCATTGATTTTTTTTTTAATAAAAAATGAGGCGTGCACCACCACCACCCGGCTTAATCTGCAGTGTCTCCCCCCACCCCCACCCCCGAGACAGGGTTTCTTTATATAGCTCTGGCTGACCTGGAACTCACTCTGTAGACCAGGCTGGACTTGAACTCAGAGATCCGCCTGCCTCTGCCTCCCAAGTGCTGGGATTACAGGCGTGTGCCACCACTGCCCGGCAATCTGCAGTGTCTAATTGCCCGAATTACTCAGACCAAAATAATCTTTGTGCTCAAGTGAACTTAATTGTTTGTTTAATTTTTTTTGAGGCAGGGTCACATGTCTGCCTGTCCTTGAGCTTTTATTTCCCTTCCTTTATCTCCCAAGCACTGGGATTACACATGCACGCCACCACTCACAACTCTGAAGTAACATATTTTGAAGTGGCATATTTGAATTCCTCTCACTAGCAAGTATCATTGATGCATTTTAATATATGTTTTGTATGTTTGTATCATCCTTTAATTTTCAAAGTTTTTTGGAGGTGGGGCGTCTGGTCCTAACGCTACTCATGGATCTTAGCTCTTGTCCTTTTCCTGACTTTTACAATGAGAGTTTTTAAACCAAAAATAATGTGAAGATGAGCTACATTAAAATAAATACATAAGTGTGTATGTGTGTGTGTGGTGTGAAGACAAAAAGTGTTGTCATGAAATCTGAGACAAGAGAAAAACAATTTCCAAAAAGAATATGAAGCCCTGGGCTGGTCCTCCTGTGGTGGCACATGTCTTTAAACCTAGCATTGAGGAGGCAGAGGCAGGTGGATCTCTATGACTTTGATGTCACCCTGGTCTACAAACTGAGTTACATGTCAGGGAGGGCTACATAGTGAGACCCTATCTTAAAAAAACAACAAAACATGAGAAGAGTATAAAACCTTTAGTAACTAGTCTGGATTATCCATTCAAAATCTCCACTGACACAACAACCAGGCTACAACTTGCTTAATCTGACCTTGGAATTGTGGGTAGAGCTGGGGAAGTGACTTACTGACAAAGACCACACAGAAGGAGCACAGCTAAAACCACCACAGACACTAAGACACTAACTAAGACACTCTCACCCAACCTGGCTCACACTGAAGGCAGTCAGTGAACTGTTGCTAGTGAGGAAGAGCTTGGGAGAAAGGGGTAAAGATGTAGCCAATGAACAGCTGGAGAGGCAGTGTCACATGATTTAACAGGACAGAAAGAAGCATTGTTGGAGAGCAGAAAGAAATTTATGTGCAACAGTTAAATAAAGAGCAGACTGAGAGGTGACAGAGTGGAGACGTGCCTTATGACTCTGCCCTGGTGGTCTTGGCCTGTATCTGAAAAGTAGGTGTTTGGGAACATAGTCCTGTCTCTAGCACCCCTCTGTATTAGACATCAAACCTCCAGATGACTTGAAAGATGGGACTCATACCGTGGCTGGTGTGACAGGGGAGTGACTGTCATCAGGAGGTGCTAGGATCCACGGAAAAAGGTCCTGTTGTGGTCTGAGAGAAGGGATATGCTCTGTTGCTGGAGAGAGCCCTACATGCCACAGGGTCAGCGCAGGCCGTTGTGAGGAGCCGATGGGGGAAGACACAGCCAACTGGGAGACTGGAACTTGAATGATTTAGTACTTGTGGATCTTCTCCCAGTTGCTTGTGGACTGGGGAAGATAGAGGCAGTTAGTGGAGGTGGTCCCTGCTGTGGTCTGTTTTTGGTTTGTTTTCCCCAGAGGCACTTGTGTGTGAGGCACTTTAGTGTGGGACTGTTGTAACAGCACCCTTGTGAGAAGGCAGCGCTCATGTCTGTAATCTGTCTCCTGGGAGACTTCCTTCCTTTCTAGCTTTCTCCAGTTTTGTAATTCCAGGTGGGAGAATATCTGTGGGTTTATCAGAACTTGATGACTTAGTGTATCTGCGGTTTCCTTTTGCTCACAAAACCAATTATGAAATTGGAGGAAGAAGAGAAGGAAAAGGATGAGGGGAGGATGAGTCCAGGTTGTAGGTGGAGGGAATAAGGAGGAGGAAGGGGCAAAGGAAAATGAAGATAAGAGAGGTGCATGGGTATTAAATGTGAAGATTTTTTATTAGCATATACATATACAAAAAAATTAAGTTTTTTGAATGACTAAGGTCCTTTAATAGATCTTCATAGACTAAGAAACATAGACCTACCTCTCAGGGTCCACGGGCTGTTTAAAATATTTATTTTATAGTTTATTTTGTTTTTGCTACTTGGTCTCACGTAGTTGAAACAAAAATCGAACTACTTTGAAGCTAATTTGGAAACTCCCAGGTGCCAGGACTACAGTTGTGGTCAAGACCTTTGGCTTTGTTATAGATCTTCTAATCCATCTACCATGTGAAATGTATTTACATGCTTTGCATTTATTTTTATTTATTTATTTATGTATTTATGTAGTTATTTATGTATTTATTATCTGTGTAGATGTATGTGTATGTGTCAGGCATTTAGATGCTCATATTTAGTTCAGAGGACAACTTTTGAGAGTGGGTTTTCTTCTACAATGTAGATTCTGGGAATCAGAGTTGGGTTGCCAGACTTGGTGGCAAATATCTTTATCTCCTAAGCTATCTTGCTGGGCCCCCAGGCACAGTATCTCAAGTATTCTCTATGAGATTCACTATCTTTATTTCATTAAGTGTATGTATTTATTAGTTTTTTTTTACAAGTATACAAACCCCACATTTCTTCAAGCCTTCTGCCCACCACTAGACAAATTTGTTTCCACATGTCACACACATATAGTATCTTCATTGCTTTAGTATTTATTAGCTTATTTAAATTTATTTTTTATGAGTTATTTGAGAGGCTCTAGGTTTCTTTTGAAGATTTATTTATTTTATTTATATGAGTACACTGTAGCTGTCTTCAGACACACCAGAAGAGGGTTTTAAATCCCATTACAGATGGCTGTGAGCCACCATGTGGTTGTGGAAATTGAACTTGTGTGGAAAGCACTTCTGGAGTTAACTTAGGCTGATTTCTTGCTTGTGATAATCATGAATGAGTCTGCCTGCATTTGTCTTTGTTTTTAATTAAGATGTGCGTTATACCCTCTGCTTGTGCATATGTCCTTGAGATACTGTCCTAGCCTGAAGGAAACATCTTTTGTCAAACATAGATACTATGTACCATAAACTCACCACATAAGCATTTGTGGTCATGGTTTATCGTCCTGGAATTGGTCATGCTTTGTGCTGCTTGCCTTTAAAGGATACTGAGAAAATACACTGTTGCTGGCATGGTATTAACCAGAGACCCTCCCATACCTGTCTCTTGCATCTTCTTTCGGCCTTTTCTATAATCATCCTCACTCCCCCAGCTGGGGTTTCCGTGTTGACTGACAGGCTAGCTCCGGCAAACTCAGGACCTCTAGAAGAGCAGTCAGTGCTCCTAACATGTTGAGCCATCTCTTCAGCCCCAAGATTTTAGTTTTGTACAGTATGTTTTAATCATATTAATTTCTCTTCCCCGGCTCTTCCCAGATCCATGCCCCATCCTTGCACACCCAACTTGTGCCCTTTGGTTATAAAAATACTTTTATAAAGTTAAAAAATTGTTTATTTTTTGAGATTATGATGTAATGATACCATCTTCCTCTTTCCTTTCCTCCCTCCAAACCTTCCCATAAGTCCCTCTTATATAATCCTTACTGCTCTCTTTCAAATCTGTGGCTTCCTTTATCCATTAATTGGTACATGCTGGTTTTTTTTTTTGTTTTTTGTTTTAGATTTATTATATGTGAGTACACTGTAGCTGTCTTCAGACACTCTAGAAGAGGGTGTCAGATCTCATTACGGATGGTTGTGAGCCACCATGTGGTTGCTGGGATTTGAACTCAGGACCTTTAGAAGAGCAGTCAGTGCTCTTAACTACTGAGCCATCTCACCAGCCTGGTACATGCTATTTTAGTTCTACTGCTGTGAAGAGACAGTACGACTGTGGCAACTCTTATAAAGGAAACATTTAATTGTAAGCTTGCTTACAGTTTCAGAGGTTCAGTCCATTTGTTCATTTCATTAAGTGGGCTTATTAAGTTTTTTGCAAGTATAAAAAAAACACATTCCTTCAAATCTTGTATTCACAGGCAGACATGGTGCTGGAGGAGACAAGAGCTCTACATCCTGATCCACAGACAGCAGGAAGGAGAGAGATGCTGGGCCTTACTTGAGCTTTTGAAACCCTAATGCCTATGCCCACTGACACACTTCCTCCAGTAAGGCCACGCCTCCTAATCTCTGTCAAGTAGCACAACTCCCTAATGACCAAGCATTCAAATATCTGAGCCTATGGGTCATTCCTATTCAAAATTACATCACACACACACACACACACACACACTTACATACATATATATTTCTAAATATATAATGTGCTCACAATGCTATTTGTGTGCATGCTTTCAGGGCTACCTGTTTGGTATTTTAGATAACGCACTGAGGTGCTCCTCCATCCGAAAGACTATTTCCCCAGCTCCCGGCATTCCTTGGCTGCCCGTGGTTCTTTGTTGAGGCTTTCTGCTCTTTCCTTCCTTCAGGTTGGCATGTGCATTGTCCTTGTTCAGCTATTTAAGCACTCATGTTTGTCACACTGTAGGGGTAGCTTCTGACATTCTTTTTTATTTTTATTTTGCATGTGTGGGGATTTGGCCTGCCTAAAGGTCTTTGCAACAGGCCTGCCTCGTGCCACAGAGGCCACAAGAGAACATCAGATCCCCTGGAACTAGAACTAGAGTTACAGCCAGTTGTGAGCCAACATGTGGGTGCTGGGGATCAAACCTGAGTCCTAGAGAAGCAACCAGTGCTCTAATCACTGAACCATCTTACCAGTCCCTGTGCTTTTTATTACCCTTTTGAGAATTCCATATATATATATATATATATATATTTACACCCTCTCAGCTTCCTGTCTTCTTTTTATTAGATATTTGCTTTATTTACATTTCAAACATTATCCCCTTTCCTTGTTACCCCTCTGAAAACCCCCTCTCTCATCCCCCCTCCCCCTGCTTCCCAACCCTCCTCCCACTTTCCTGACCTAGCATTCCCCTACACTGGGGTATCAAGTCTGCGTGGGACCAATGACCTCTTTTTTCACTGATGTCTGAAAAGGCCATCCTCTGCGACATATGTAGCTGGAGCCATGGGTCCCTCCATGTGTACTCTTTGGCGGCTGGTTTAGTCCCTGGGAGCTCTGGGGGCACTGGTTGGTTCATATTGTTGTTCCTTCTATGGGGCTGCAAACCTCTTCAGCTCCTTGGGTCCTTTCTCTAGCTCCTCCACTGGGGACCCTATGCTCAGTCTATTAGTGCTGTGAGCCATGGGTATTCTGATCCTCCTTCTACAAAAGTCCAAAGTATCCACACTTTGTTCTTCCTTCTTCTTGAGCCTCAGGTGGTTTGTGAATTGTATCTTGGGTATTCAGAACTTTTGGGCTAATAACCACTTATCAATAATTGCATACCATGTGTGTTCTTTTGTGATTGGGTTACCTCACTCAGGATATTTTCTAGTTCCATCCATTTGCCTAAGAATTTCATGTATTCATTGTTTTATATATATATATTGGTTTTTTTCGAGACAGGGTTTCTCTGTATAGCCCTGGCTGTCCTGTAACTCACTCTGTAGACCAGGCTGGCCTCGAACTCAGAAATCTGCCTGCCTTTGCCTTCCAAGTGCTGGGATTAAAGGCACTTGCCACCACTGCCTGGTGAATTCATTGTTTTTTTTTTTTTTTGTCTTTTTTTTATTCAATATATATTTTATTTACATTTCAAATGATTTCCCCTTTTCTAGCCCCCCACTCCCCGAAAGTCCCATAAGCCCCCTTTTCTCCCCCTATCCTCCCACCCACCCCTTCCCACTTCCCCGTTCTGGTTTTGCCCTATACTTCTTCACTGAGTCTGAATTCATTGTTTTTAATAGCTGAGTAGTACTCCATTGTGTAAGTGTAGGTGTAAGTGTACCACATTTTCTGTATGCATTCCTCTGTTGAGGGACATCTGGGTTCTTTCCAGCTTCTGGCTATTATAAATAAGGCTGCTATGAACATAGTGGAGCATGTGTCCTTATTACATGCTGGAAAATCTTCTGGGTATATGCCCAGGAGAGGTATAGCTGGGTCCTCAGGTCCTCATTTCCAATTTTCTGAGGAACCAACAAACTGATTTCCAGAGCGGTTGTACCAGTTTGCAATCCCACCAGCAATGGAGGAGTGTTCCTCGTTTTCCACATCCTCTCCAGCATCTGCTGTCCCCTGAGTTTTTGATCTTATCCATTTTGACTAGTGTGAAGTGGAATCTCAGGTTGTTTTGCTTTGCATTTCCCTGATTAAGGAGGTTGAACATTTCTTTAGGTATTTCTCAGCCATTTGGTATTCCTCAGTTGAGAATTCTTTGTTTAGCTCTGTACTCCATTTTTTAATAGGGTTATTTGTTTCTCTGGAGTCAAACTTCTTGAGAGTTCTTTATATATATTGGATATTAGCCCTCTATTGGATGTAGGATTGGTAAAGATCTTGCTGTTTTGTCCTATTGACAGTGCCCTTTGCCTTACAGAAGCTTTGCATTTTTATGAGGTCCCATTTGTCAATTATTGAGCTTAAAACATAAGCTATTGATGTTCTGTTGAGGAAATTTCCCCTGTGCCCATGTGTTCCAGGTTCTTCCTCACTTTCTCTTCTATTAGATTCAGTATATCTGGTTTTATGTGGAGGTCCTTGATCCACTTGGATTTGAACTTTGTACAGGGAGATAAGAATGGATCAATTCACATTCTTTTTCATGTTAACTGCCAGTTGAACCAGCACCATTTGTTGAAAATGCTGTTTTTTTCCCTCTGGATGGTTTTAGCTCCTTTGTCAAAGATCAAGTGATCAGAGGGTCTTCAATTCTATTCCATTGATCTACCTGCCTGTCATTGTACCAGTGCCATGCAGTTTTTATCACTATTGCTCTGTAGTATAGCTTGAGGTCAGGGATGGTGATTCTGCCAGAGGTTCTTTTATTGTTGAGAACAGTTTTTGCTATCTTGGTTTTTTTGTTATTCCAGATAGATTTGGAAATTGCTCTTTCTAACTATATGAAGAATTGAGTTGGAATTTTGATGGGGATTGCATTGAATCTGTAGATTGCTTTAGGTAAGATGACCATTTTTACTATATTAACCCTGCCAATCCATGAGCATGGGAGATCTTTCCATCTTCTGAGATCTTTAATTTCTTTCTTCAGAGACTTGAAGTTCCTGTCATACAGATCTTTCACTTGTTTGATTAGAGTCACACCAAGGTATGTAATACTATTTGTGACTATTGTGAAGGGTGTCATTTCCCTAATTTCTTTCTCAGCCTCTTTATCCTTTGAGTATAGGAAGACTACTGATTTGAGTTAATTTTATATCCAGCCACTTTGCTAAAGTTGTTTATTAGCTTTAGGAATTCTCTGGTGGAATTTTTGGGGTCACTTAAATATACTATCATATGATCTGCAAATTTGACATCTTCCAATTTGCATCCCTTTTATCTCCTTTTGTTGTCTAATTGATCTGGATAGAACTTCAAGTACTATATTGAACAGGTAGGGAGAGAGAGTGGACAGCCTTGTCTAGTCTCTGATTTCCGTGGGATTTCTTCAAGTTTCTCTATATTTAGTTTGATGTTGGCTACTGGTTTTCAGTATATTGCTTTTACTATGTTTAGGTATGGGCCTTGAATTTCTGATCTTTCCAAGACTTTTATCATGAAGGGGTGTTGGATTTTGTCAAATGCTTTCTCAGCATCTAATGAAATGATCATGTGTTTTTGTTTGTTTGTTTATATAGTGGATTACACTGATGGATTTCCATATATTGAACCATCCCTGCATCCCTAGGATGAGGCTTACTTGATCGTGGTGGAAGATCATTTTGATGTGTTCTTGGATTTGGTTGGCAAGTATTTTATTGAGTATTTTTGCATCAATATTCATAAGGGAAATTGGTCTAAAGTTCTCTTTCTTTGTTGTGTCTTTGTGAGGTTTAGGTATCAGAGTAATTGTAGCTTCATAGAACGAATTGGGTAGTGTAAACTCATCTGGTCCTGGGTTTTTTTTTTTTTTTTTTTTTTTTTTTTTTTTTTTTTTTTTTTGGTTGGGAGACTATTAATGATTGCTTCTCTTCCTTTAGGGGTTATGGGACTGTTTAGATCATTTATCTGATCCTGATTTAACTTTGGTACCTGATATCTGTCTAGAAAATTTTTCATTTCATTTAGATTTTCCAGTTTTATTGAGTATAGGCTTTTGTAGTAGGATCTCATGATTCTTTGGATTTCCTTAGTATCTGTTGTTATGTCTCTTTTTTCATTTTTGATTTTGTTGATTTGGATACTGTCTCTGTGCCCTCTGGTTAGTTTGGCTCAGAGTTTATCTATCTTGTTGGTTTTTTTTTCCAAAGAACCAGCTCCTGGTTTGGTTGATTCTTTGTATAGTTCTTTTTTTGTGTGTGTGTTTTTTTGTTTGTTTGTTTGTTTGTTTTTTTGAGGCAGGGTTTTTCTGTGTGGCCCTGGCTGTCCTGGAACTCACTCTGTAGACCAGGCTGGCCTCAAACTCAGAAATCTGCCTGCCTCTGCCTCCCAAGTGCTGGGATTAAAGGCATGCACCACCACCGCCCAGCGTAGTTCTTTTTGTTTCTGCTTGGTTGATTTCAGCCCTGAGTTTGATTATTTCCTGATATAGCAAACAGCAATGAAACATGCTTCCTGTTCTCCAGGATTCCTACCTAAATGCTAGGTAGTAACAAACTATAGTCATACAGGGAAGAAGATAGCAGTTATGCCCAGGAACATTAGGAAAAGCTTCTTTACGACTCAGAATTTTTCTCCAGGTTTTAAATGAAGCATAAGTTATCAGCTATCCAATATGGAGGAGAAAGAAGCATATTTCAAATATGGGACTAGACCAAAGTCTCAGATATGGAGGTGCATAGAGAATGTTTAGGGGGTACAGGTAAATTAATAGGGATGAGAGGGATCAGGAGGTAGAGATGATTTGAGAGGTAAAAAATGTTGGAATTGGATGCAAAGGATTTAGAATTCCATGGTAAAAGTTCAACTTCTGTCTTAATCAGTAGAAAGCTAGTGAATATTCAGAAGAAATAAGATGAAATATTTAATTTTCACTTTCAGAGAAGAACGTCTGGAGTGCTATGGTGAAGAATGAATAGGAAGGATCTTGAGGGACATTCCTGGGGCAGCGTGGACCAAACCTGGTGAGTTATTACATGGGGAAGGGAAGACGGTGGGTGGATACACAAAGGCTCTAAAGAGATCCCAAGTGAATGCCAGAGAGGACACACCTGCTTTGATTTGTACAAGTGATCCTGAATTCTGAGAGCTTGGAGAGTGAGATTGTAGGAAATTGATGGCAGGAAATGTCCTATTACATTGTTCTCCTCAGACCTGCTTAGATATTCACTTTTTGCCATCAACATTTGTGTAAAATATGTGTTTTCCTGAGGAATGTGTCAGAAACATGTATAATAACTGGGCAAATTATTGAGATTTTTTATAGAGCATCAGAAGCTTTTATATTAGTAGAGTTGTATTAAGTAGTGGACTTTTGGTTACTTTGTGAGTTCTTCTTTCTTCCACCTTTCTGTACCCCCTTTTCTTCTACCCTTTTAAACCCCTAACACTAAGTAGGGGAGACAAAAGGATAGAGGGGAAAGGGGGCAGCGATAGTGTTAGATTACTTCCTGCTCATTAGGGGTATGGGGTTCCTTGGGGGCAAGTTTGATCTTTGGTGTCAGGATATCTAATTGCTTCTTTTTTTTCTTTTTACACATTACTACTTGACAAACCTCAACAAACCTCAACCAACTGCAACCAACAGCACCAACCACCAATTGGCCAAGCAACCTACAGCTCCACAACTCTCAGGTCCCTAGCATTTATGTATCTTCTGGAAGTCCCCAGGATTCCAAATGTTACACACTTGCAGAAACTGTCTGCAGCTGGCAAAATCAAGCCCCTGCTTGAGTATGAAATAAATCATAGTTAGCTGCTGTAGACAGTCTGAAGCAGCCCAATATCCTACACATGGGATTAAAATGAAAACACATTCCCATATTTCTGTGTTTCTAAAAAGAAACCAAAATTCTCACTTCAGTATTCAGTTCATCTTAAAATATTATCTATGTATTAAACATTTGTCTCATGAATAATAACTAAAAACACAGCAGTGATGATGATGATGTGTGGTTCCTGAGCCACTGGCTACTTATCTCCGTCCACATTTCCTCTACCTGCTCTTAGCCTCTTCAGGGCAGACTTCACTTCTTGGTTCCTCAGGGTGTAGATGAGGGGATTCAGTAATGGAGTGACAACAGTGTAAAATACAGCAACTGCTCCGTCGAAGGGACTCTTGGAACCTGCCCGGAGGTAGATGAAAATACAGGGGACATAGTAGACTGTGACCACAGTGAGATGGGATCCACAGGTGGAGAAGGCACGCCTCCTGCCATCAGCAGTGCGTATCTTCAGGATGGCATGAACTATGTTGGCATAGGAGAGCAGAATCAGCATGAAGCAACTGGCAGCTACCACTCCAATGTCCACAAAGGTCACCAGTTCATTGATAGTTGTATCAGCACAGGCCAGTCTCAGCACTGCAGGAATGTCACAGAAGAAGTAATCCACTTCCTTGGGTCCACAGTAGGGCAATCGGAAGGTCAGAATGGCTTGAATAGACCCATGGATGGAGCCAGCCACCCAAGCTCCAGCCACTAGGATTGTGCATAGCTTCCCATTCATGAGCACAGGGTAGCGAAGAGGCTGGCATATTGCCAGGTACCTGTCATAGGCCATCAAAGTATAGAGGAAACACTGGGTGCTGCCTAGGAAGTGGAAAAAATATAGTTGAGCTACACAGCCACCAAATGGGATGGCCTTGCTGGCGGGAGTGAAGTTTACTATAATTCGAGGAACAATGACTGAAGAGAGCCACATGTCCAGGAAAGAGAGCACACCCAGAAGGATGTACATGGGGCGGGCATGCAGCTTGGGGTCAGCCCACACAGTGAGCAGGATGAGCAGGTTCCCCAGCTGTGTCAGGATGTAAATGAGGAAGAAGACCAGGAAGAGGAAGGTTCTTAGATTTGAGGGATGAGCCAAGCCCAGGAGAAGGAAATCTGTCACCACAGCATCTAGCGATGTGTTTCTGTTTCTTCTCATGTCTTAGTCTGTTAAGATGAACCATAAAGTTAGACAAGGGGAATTTATAGAGGGAAGAGGTAAGGCAATGCTTATATCTGGGAATGAGAGTTTAGGAGTAAAACAGAGAACTTCTATAATTTGAAGGAAAGCATTTGCTATCTGCCTAATTTAATTTCTGTTGCTGCGTCAAATATCCTGAGAACAAGTACTTGGGGGTTGGAGTAAGCTCCTATTATGATTGTAGTACAACTTAAAGTCTTCTATTGTATTTGCAATCTACTCCAGAGTAAGGACCAAATCTATTTTGTTCTTTGATATATCTGTAGCAACTGCCCTATTGCTTGGTAACTGGAAGGTACTTGAGAAATATCTGTCGGCCAGTTGACTAGGTATGTGACTAATGCCTCTTCTGTTGATGCTATGATCGCAGTGACCACCGTGCCTCATAAAATCATATTGTATACCTGAAATACACACAGTATATGATACTTCTCTTACTTTGTGCTGCAGACTGGACTAAAAGAGGAGTACTTCAAGCAATGTGAATCCATGTTCAATGTAAGAAAAGTCCAAGCTTCCTGTTTGCTCAGTAATATTGTATTCATTTATTGAATGACCCAAGGAGTTTACTGGTTTGGATTATGGGTATCATTATAGGATCTGACCTTTAGTACCTGTATTACTTACATTTTCTGTTACTGTGAATAAAATACTCTGGCAACAGCAATTTTGGAAAAGAAGGGTTTGTCAGGCATGGTGCATGGTGGCACACACCTTTAATCCTAGCACTTAGGAAGCAGAGGCAGGCAGATCTTTGTGGATTCTTGGCCAGCCTGGTCTATAGTGTGAATTCTAGGACTACATAGTGAACACCTCTATAAAAAAAAAAAGGACAAGGTTCATTGGCTTATCATTTAAATATAATTCATCATGCTTCAGACATGTACTAGTTTCTTTTCTCTTGTGATAAAACACTGTGACCAAGGCAATTTATAGAAGAAAGAGTTTATCTGGGCTTATACAGTTCCAGAGGGTTAGAGTCCATTCCCATCACAGCATGGGGGCATGGCAGCAGGCAGCAAGCTGAGGGCTTGCATCTTAGATTGCAAGCAGGAAACAGAAAATCTGGAAATGGTGATAGTCTTTTATTTATTTATTTTTTATTTTTGAGACAGGATCTTATTGTACAGCTTTGACTGTCCCTGAACTCACTATGTATACCGGGGCTGGCCTCGAACTCAGAGATCCCTCTGTCTCTGCTTCCCAAGTTCTGGGATCAAAGCTATGTGGCACCAATACCACCTGACCCTCTCTCTCTTTATTGCACTTTTGCAATGCTGTGGATTGAACCTATGTCTTTGAAATGCTAGGCAAGTGTCCAGCAGGTTCTCTACCATTTAGCTACACCCCTGATCCCCTTTGTCTTTTGGAGAGGATGGTGTGGTCTTGTTGGTCTCAAACTCCTGGGTTCAAGTTATCTTCCTAGTTTGGTCTCTGGAATAACTAGGGCTACAGAAATATGTCATTTTTGTCTTCTTGTTGCTTTCCTAACTAACTAACTAACTAACTAACTAACTAACTAACTAACTAATTAATTAACTAATTAAAAACATCTTTTGAGTTATTTACAGTGTGTGCTACATCTTATTAATGAAGGTTTTCTTTTTTTCACAATTTTTTTGCCATGATAGTGTTTTAAGTAATCTTTGGTTCTTTGAGACTGAGTCTCATTCTGTAGCCCAGACTCATCAGGGACTCACGATCATCTTGCCTTAGTCTCTGAAGTGTTGTGATTGCAGACATGGATCACCATATCTAGCTAAAATTACTTTTATTGTGTATATTTCAGGTATACAATGATGTTATGAGGCACAGTGGTCACTGTACTCCAGAAAATTAATATGCCCATTACCTCACACAGTGTTCTTTCCTGCAGAGAGCACAGTTCACATCTGCACGAACACTGCTGAAGTGATCACAATCAGGAGTAACCACCAAGTTCTAGACTAAGTTAACTAGAAGCCAGTGGTGGTGGCACATGCCTTAAATGCCAGCACTTGGGAAGCAGAGGCAGATGGATCTCTGGGAGTTCAAAACCAGCCTGTATACATAGCAAGTTTTAGGACAGTCAGAGCTACATAATACAGAGTTCCTGTCTAAAACAAAAACAAAAACAAATGAACAAACAAAAAAGAGTTATTTATATGGAGATCCTAGCATTAACAGATGGATCTATAGAGATACCATCAGAACATTATTTTTATAAACACAAACCTCAAACACATTTTATCCATAGTACTACTATTGAAAAAGGATTAAGCCGGGCGGTGGTGGCGCATGCCTGTAATCCCAGCACTCTGGGAGGCAGAGGCAGGCGGATTTCTGAGTTCAAGGCCAGCCTGGTCTATAGAGTGAGTTCCAGGACAGCCAGGGCTATACAGAGAAACCCTGTCTCGAAAAAACCAAATCCAAAACAAACAAACAAACAAAAAAAAGGATTAGTGTATATAATAACATTTAGTAATTAATAACACTGAATATATCCTACTTTCTCGGGCTCACAGAATTGCTAATTTCAGAGACTGTCCACAAAGAAGACATTAAGTTAGATTTCTCCCACCTTGATTTTAGGAGCGGATGCCTTAATTTCCCTTGGAAGGCTGACTGGATCTTCCTTTGCCTAGAAGACAAAGAGATGTTTAGTTTCAGCATATGCCACCTCAGAAAATGAAATGTTTCTAAAAGTTTTGTGAAAACTTGTCCATACTAGAGTTATGATCAGTGAAGAAGACAGTTGCTTGAATATCATAGACAATGAGATTAAATGTGAGTTAGGAATCCTTGCATGAAATAAAACGTGCGTTTCTTCAGCCTAAGACAGGAAACTCTGGTGATCCCTCCACCTCTTTCCTTCTTGTCCTGGCCTGAGGACTTAGATGTAGGAAGACAGAAAGTGATTACTGTGGGTGGGTCCAAGATACAGGCTCCTTTTCCGGGTAGAGATAGCACAAAATGGTGGATTTGAGTTGGGTGTGTGCTAGTGGGGTCCCAGAAAATTGACCAGGGAGGTAAGGGGAAGATGGTTCCTGAAAGTTCTGCTGGCATGGTACAGGATGCACCATTCCAAGAAATTAGTTCTAGGAATGGGTGGAGTCTTAATTGTGTTTATAGACAAAAGGGAGCCAACCTAGGGGAAAAATGAAAACCAAGAGTAATTGAATGTTAACCTGTGAATTTTTTTATATGACTACTGACCATTTGAAGCTGTGTAGTCTTGGTCTACGGAAACTGAGATATAAAAACAATCTTAGATTCATCACTTAAAATATTTAAATATTGGGGAAAGTAAATTGTTGAGTTGGTAAAGTGTCTTCTGTACAAGCATAAGAACTTGTGCTTAGATTGCCAGCATCATCTAAAAGCCTGACAAGATGGCGTACATTTGTAACTCCAGTACTGGGTGAGGTGAGGGTAGGGTGGAGGTGAGGAGGATCCTCAGAATTCATCAATCAGCCTGTAGAGGCAATTGATGAGCTTAGGTTAATGAGAGACCCTTTTTTAAAATCTGATGTGGTGAGGAGAGAGATGGCTCACTAGTTAGGAGCACTGGCTGTTCTACCAGAGGACCCAGATTCAATTCTTGGTACCCACATATATGGCTAGCCAGTATCTATAACTTTAGTTCTGGGAGATACAATGCCCCTTCTGGTCTCCATGGGTACCAGGCACTCATGTGGTGCAGAGACACACATGCACGCAGAAAACCCGTATACATACAATAAAATAATAAATTAAAAAATTTGTGGAAATTGAAAAGGACACTCAGAATTGGCCTCTAGTCTCAACACACACACCCACACCCACATGAACATACACAGCACACACACAAATAAAATAATAAAAACAGTAGATTTTAGATCAAATAAAGCAGATAAAATGAAATATATGAGTATTTGTCTTGTCCAGCCTTAATACGATGGGGGGGGGTGCCAAGTCTTATTGCAATTTGATATTCCATGTTTGGTTGACATTCCTGGGAGCCCTGCTCTTTTCTAAAATGAAATGGAGAAGAAATGGAACTGGGATGAGCAGAATAGTTGTGGGAACTCAGAGGGGAGGAAGGAGTGGAAACTTCAGCTAGTGTGTAAAATATGAAAGAAGAATAAGTAAAAATTTTACATATCTTGTCTTAAATACATATTCTAAAATTTCTTGTTTTAAATGTAGTCTGTTTAATGCCATCTTATATAATAGCTGTCATTTAATATTAAAAGCATATAATAAAAGCAAATAAGAAAATGGCATAATCTCCGATACAATCAGCATTTAAAACACTGTGGTTCAGGGGTGTGGCAAGGTAGTTTAAGGGAGAGGCTCCTGGCACTGTAATGAAAGAGAGCAGCAAGGACAAACCACATAAGGGGAGCAGGACCTTTTTAACCACGGGCCACACTTTGCTGTGACCCTTCGCCTGGAGGCTGAGGTCCTTCAAGGCCTGTGTGTTAACTTTTCCTGTCTTTCACAGCCTTAGATTTATGAAGGACAGTAGGCCTTTTTATTTTTATTTTTTATTTTTTGTGATGTCTGCACTGAGCGTGGCCTTTTCAACATGTCTGTACTGGGGTTGATTTTGCATAGGACACTTTTGAACAGAACGAGGTTTAAGGTTGTGGGATGAAGAATTATGTTCTGACTCAGGTCTGCTTTTAGAGCCACATTCAGACATCTGTCCTTTCAGGCCATTTGTAGCTTTAGTTGAGAGGCAGAAGAGGCAGACTGAAGTGAGCATGCCCAGTGTGGAGAGACAGAAGCTACATTATTCCCACCTGATTATTGTATGGGTACTCTTGCATTCTAAGTTAAAATATAAAGAATATTCTAAAGGAAAGATTCCTGAAACAAGACACTTTGGCCAAATGTTTCTTCTCATTAGGAAAGAGAGGGTTAAGGGCCTTACCTCTTACTGTGCTTGCATGGTGAAGCAGAACCAGGAATCATCTATTACTCTATCACCCTCTAAAGAGATAAACAATAAGTAGAAAAAGTTAATGTAAAATTAACATGCCTAATCTTTTAACTTCCGGTGGACTGAGGAGGAAGAAGGCTTTAGAAAAAGTAAATATTGTTTTTGATCAAATTGTTAAAAACTATAAGTCCTGGAATGAATTTGGTACTAGTATGAGTCGTTCCAGTGCTAGGAACACCTTTTCTTCAGATCTGCCAGGACACAGCAGTCAGAGGCAGTGTGGTCTTGGAGGAGGCCCTCTCTTCTCCAGGATGGGTGGCCTCGAGGAAAGCGCCCTCAGAGTATCCTCCCAGCTAGCTCTTTGCTTTGGAAGGCAACCAAAACCTTCCAGGGCAGACAATGGCCAGATTTAAGACTTGTGAGATCTGTTCTTGAAGGTTCTATATAGAGTGTGGCTTCTCTCTGTAGCCTAAATGTGGTTAGTTAATGAAAAATACCATCTCTAAGAGACTTGAAAAATAAAAACAAAATGAAATAAGACCCAAACCAAAACTGCCTCTTGGGAGTTCCACTCCAAACACTTCCCAGGTGAGAACCATGTCTCCCAGGTCCTCATTACTCTTTGTTTCGGCAGCAAACAAGAATTATGTCTACACATTTAGGAAGTGAATTATAAAGAGCAACACAACAAATTTGGATGAGCTCCAATGTCTGTGATTCCATTATTTGTTGTTACCTTGAAGTGTATTGACATCTTCATAAACTTTCAATAACTGAGCATCCTTACCTTCCCATTTCCCTAAATACTGAGATTAAAATCTGAAATAAAACAAAGATGCCAGAAATTTAGGTTGGTTGAGTAAAGTCAGATACCTCCAGTTCAAATACTCTTAATTGACTTTATCTATCTATCTATCTATCTATCTATCTATCTATCTATCTATCTATCTAAATATTTATATAAGTTTCATTCACCTCCTATTGATGCCAGACAAGGTCATCCTCTGCTACATATGCAGCTGGAGCCATGGATTCCGCCATGTGTACTCTTTGGTTGGTGGTTTAGTTCCTGGGAGCTCTGGGGGCGGTCCTGCTGTTATGGTCATCCTGCAAGGCAGGGGTGTGTTATACTAACATATTTCCAAAGTTAATAATTTTAAGTCTCTCCATGACACCACTCATGCAAAGAGGTGAAATTTACAACAAATAAAAACATGCTTTAAAGTTGTTGACGGTGTGTTTACAGCACAGATACTTGGATCTTCTACCTCCAGTTACTTTGATCTCTAGTTTTTCCAGGTGAAAGTAAGACAGATAACAGGAATAACTGATTCTATCTTGATTTTATTTCTACTTTTCTTTATTTTAAAAATGTACTCTTTGAAAATTCCATTCATGTATATATTGTATTTGGATCACATTCACCCACATCACTCTTTTCTAGCTCCTAACTCTCTCCTACTTTCTGAGTTTAATAAGGGGTGCTTGCATGAGGGTCTATTCACGACTTTCCAATAGTTACACCATCGAAGAAAAATGGCTGCCCTTCCTCCAGCAGCCATAAACTGCCAATAGCTGTCCAGACAGGGCTGGAACCCCATGACCTTTTCTTCCAGCTATGGTTCAGTCCTATCCAGAAGATAGTGTTTCATGGTACTCACTTCCTTTTTCCATCCCCTCCTCCAGTTACCCTGAACCTTGCATGGGGTGATGGTGATATAGATGTCTTGTTCAGAACCCAATATTCAACAGTTAATTATTCTCAGTGGTTTGAATCTTTATATTAACTGCTGCTCATTGCAAATAGAAGCTTCTCTGACCAAACACTAATCTATAGGTATAAGCATAAATATATAGAAGTCAGTTTGGTAACATGCCCATTTAGCAAAACAACAGTGTAGGCTCCTATTCAGGGCCTATGATCTTTCTGACGTAGGCCAGGTTTATAGTACCAGCTGAGTTCCTTCCTATGAGGCGGGCCTCAAATCTAGTCAGAAATTAACCCTACAGCACCCATGCTACCCTTGCACCAAGTGGGCACCATGACTTTATTTTTATAATTTGATTTATTTTAACTTGCAATGGTGTTTTGTCTGCATGTATTTCTGTATGAGGGTGTCAGATCCCCTGGAACAGGAGTTACAGACAATTGCGAGCTGTCATGTGGCTTCTGGGAATTGAACTGGAGTCTTCTGGAAGAGCAGCCAGTGCTCTTAACTGCTGAGCCATCTCTCCAGCCCCATCATGGCTTTTTTTTATTTAAAATATTTATTTAGCCAGGCAGTGGTGGTGCATGCCTTTAATCCCAGCACTTGGGAGGCAGAGGCAGGCAGATTTCTGAGTTCGAGGCCAGCTTGGTCTGCAGAGTGAGTTCCAGGACAGCTAGGGCTACACAGAGAAACCCTGTCTCAAAATACCAAAAAAAATTATTTAATTTTGAGTTTTGAATACTCATGTGTGTCTGTTTATGAGTATATCAATGTGAGTGTGAATGCCTACAGAGACTAGAAGAGGATGTCAGGTCCCCTGGAGTTTGTGTTATAGGTGGTTGTGAGCCATCCAAGATGGGCACTGAGAGCCAAACTCACTTCCTCTGCAAGAGCAAGTTCTCTTAACGACTGCGCCATCTTTCCAGCCTGATGTCTTTGTTTTTTAAAAAAGATTTATTTATTTATTATATATAAGTACACTGTAGCTATCTTCAGACACACCAGAAGAGGGCATCGGATTCCCATTACAGATGGTTGTGAGTCACCATGTGGTTGCTGGGATTTGAACTCAGGACCTTTGGAAGAGTAGTCAATGCTCTTAACCGCTGAGCCATCTCTCCAGCCCCAACCTGATGTCTTAATGTTTAAGGAAACATTTCAGGACACTTTGCCAGCAATGTTTTGATTTGGAAAAAAAATGGAATCTGATTGATAGTTATTAGGGATGAGAAACAAGTACAAATGAAAGAATACTGTGTCTATCATGGGACACCTAGTATATTTGGAGTAAAGAGATGACACCTTGAGTGTCACATAGGACAGATTGCCACATGGTCTGTCATAAAGTAACTGGGCATGGTGGCTTATGCTTGTAATCTTAGCATTGCAGAGGCCAAGGCTGGTGGATTGCTGTTTGTGGCTTCAGATTTACTATGTTTCTTAGGCTGGCCTTGAACTCCCGATCTGGTTGCTTAGTTTCTTGAGTGTCAGGATCTCAGGCCTGCACGAGCAGGCTTGGAAGAAAATTTAGCTTGATTACAGTATAAATGGGGAGTGAAAGAAGACATGACTAGTTTGTAATCAGTTTGGTATATAAGCACGGGGGCAGAAAGCAACAGGAAGGAACCATTAATAATTCTATTATCCTAGTTACAGTTCTATTGCCGTGATAAGAGACCAAGCAAATGCAATGTGCAGGAGGAAATAATTTATTTGGCTTACAGCTTGATGTCTACCATCAAGGGAAGCTAAGGCAGGAACTCAAGGTAGGAACTTGGAAGCAAAGACCTGAAGCAGAGACCGTGGAGGAGCGCTGCGTGCTGCCTTGCTCAGGGACCTCCCTTTTGTTCAAGGGTGGCACCGCCTGCAGGGTACTAGGCCCTCATCTACTAAACAGCAATCCAGAAAACATCCCACAGACAGGTCCACAGGCCAATAAGATAAAAGCAACTGTTCAACAGAGGTCCCCTTCTCTCAGGTGTGTCAAGCAGACAACCAAAACTAACTGTCAAAATGATTCAGGATTTTTAAGTTCAACTGCTTGGGAATATTGATGCCATGGACAAGCAAATCCCACAGAGTTTGGATGGGCCTGACTAAGGGTGAAGACAGTGAAAACAGGAGTGTGGTTAGCATTGTTTTATTTTGTTTTCCTTCCAAAGCTTTCGGTCTAACGATGTACTTGCTAAGATGTAGATGCAGTAGTGTTTGCCTCTGTCTTACACAAAGCACTTTCTCCTCTCAAGAAGTGGTTAGAGATGGTAGAAGTCATGTGCCCATTAATTTCTAAAATAGTCTACAATGAAAAGATTATGATAGGAAGTTTCTTCCAATTTTAATGAAACTCAGTTTAGTTTAAACCATTATCATTGCTGAACATTTGTCACAGGGGGAGCAGTAGTTAAGAACAGGGCAGTTATGATGATGATGTGTGTGGTCCCTGAGCCACTGGCTACTTATCTCCGTCCACATTCCTTCTACCTGCTTTTAGCCTCTTTAGGGCAGACTTCACTTCTTGGTTCCTCAGGGTGTAGATGAGGGGATTCAGTAATGGAGTGACAACAGTGTAAAATACAGCAACTGCTCCATCCAAGGGACTCTTGGAACCTGCCCGGAGGTAGATGAAAATACAGGGGACATAGTAGACTGTGACCACAGTGAGATGGGAGCCACAGGTGGAGAAGGCACGCCTCCTGCCATCAGCAGTGTGTATCTTCAGGATGGCATGAACTATGTTGGCATAGGAGAGCAGAATCAGCATGAAGCAACTGGCAGCCACTACCCCGATGTCCACAAAGGTCACCAGTTCATTGATAGTTGTATCAGCACAGGCCAGTCTCAGCACTGCAGGAATGTCACAGATAAAATAATCTATTTCGTTGGGCCCACAATAGGGCAATCGGAAGGTCAGAGTGGCTTGAATAGACCCATGGATGGAGCCAGCCACCCAAGCTCCAGCCACTAGGATTGTGCATAGCTTCCCATTCATGAGCACAGGGTAGCGAAGAGGCTGGCATATTGCCAGGTACCTGTCATAGGCCATCAAAGTATAGAGGAAACACTGGGTGCTGCCCAGGAAGTGGAAAAAATATAGTTGAGCTACACAGCCACCAAATGGGATGGCCTTGCTGGCGGGAGTGAAGTTTAAAATAAGTCGAGGAACAATGACTGAGGAGAGCCACATGTCCAGGAAAGAGAGCACACCCAGAAGGATGTACATGGGGCGGGCATGCAGCTTGGGATCAGCCCATACAGTGAGCAGGATGAGCAGGTTCCCCAGCTGTGTCAGGATGTAAATGAGGAAGAAGACCAGGAAGAGGAAGGTTCTTAGATTTGAGGGATGAGCCAAGCCCAGGAGAAGGAAATCTGTCACCACAGTGTCCTGCGATGTGTTTCTGTTTCTTCTCATGTCTTAGTCTGTTAAGATGAACCATGAAGTCAGACAAGGGGAATGCAGAGAGGAAGGAAGGAAGATGATGCTTTTGCTTGATGACAGTGGCTAACAGGAGAGAAATATATGTGTATAAAATTGTTTTGAAAGAAGAGTTGGTGTCACCTATTAATTATTTAGGTTTATATGGAAAAAGCCCTCAGAGGCTGGCTTTTTTGGTGGACGTACAGAACCTCCTGCTCAGTGAGAGGCAACAAGGAACAGTATTGCACAGATCAAGGAACAGAAGAAGCTGTCAGCTATAGGATGAACTGATAAGTTCAATCAGAAAGGATTTTAATGAAGGGAGGCTAAAGCAAATGCAGGGGCAGTGAACTAATATCCTAAGATCGCATGTGTTCCCCTTCACTGACCTCACTGTAATGCTGCCTTTTTGTCTGCAGCTAAGAATCAGCTATACTTACCATAGTATACAAAATATGCAATGTCGGCCTGATGGGCTCAGTGGTTAAGAGCACTGACTGCTCTTCCGGAGGTCCTGATTTCAATTCCCAGCATCCACATGGTGGCTCACAACCATCTGTAATGGGATCTGATGCCTTCTTCTGGTGTGTCTGAAGACAGTGACAGTGTACTCATAAATACATAAAATACATAAAATAAATAAATCTTTAAAAAATGCAATGCCTGGCCCTTCTTCACCACTGTATCAGTTCCCACCTAGTGTTTGGTCCATGCATGAGACTCCGACAGCTCTCTTGAAGTTGCTTTGGAACACCTGGGCGTGCTTTTCACTTGGCTTTTACCCACTCTTCCCTTCACCCTTGTTTAGGGAGCCATTACCTTCAAGAATTCTTTTTTGATTCTTGATGACAACATATACCATTTCAATAACTATCTTACTCTATTTACATAGTCTATTTCCTCACCAATCTTTCCATTATTCAGTTTCTAGTGCATTAAAATCGATAAATAATTAAATCTCACCTGTTGGACCCTTCTACTTCTTTTAGGCGAAAGTCAGTCTTTGGTATTATACAATATGGATCTAGATTAATGATAAACTTCAGAGATCACTCATACTCCTTAGTATTTCAGGATATTGTTTAATTTTATTGATTTAGATTGAATTTTGTAAAATACAGAATTACAAAGGAACTTTTTATTGTTTGATATAAAAGCATTGGCCAAGACATGCTTGTTAGCAAGCTTGTGCATGTATATAACATGGCTATACACACAGGTTTACACACGGTTATACACACGGGTTTCTGTTCACTATCCAGCAACTTTTTCTAAAGAATGTTAAAGATTTCAAATACCTGAACCATCCAGATGACAAGGAAACCAGAGGAATGCTTTCATATCTGCTTCTTGTTTACCAAGAAGTCTACATCACAGGTTTCTAACACAAAGATTCTCCCAGGTACACAGGGCCAAGCAGACACAGACTGAACTATGATCCAAATAGATCTTTCCTCTCATAAAAGAAATAAAGAAACAAACAAACAAAAAACAACTCCCCCAAACTAACCAACCAACCCAAAACCAAAACAAACCAAACCCCCCCAAATTCTTCAAACCCCCAAGCTCCCTCCACAACCCCCCAAACAAAACAAAGACGCAAAGAAAAGACTTGTTATTTCATTCCTTTTGCTGAATAAAGATTTTTTTCCTATCCTGGAGTTTAAAAAGCATTCCTTTGCTGGGCAGTGGTGGCACACACATGTAATCCCAGCACTCTGGGAGGCAGAGGCAGGCAGATTTCTGAGTTCGAGGCCAGCCTGGTCTACAGAGTGAGCTCCAGGACAGCCAGGGCTATACAGACAAACCCTGTCTCAAAAAAACCAAATCCAAAAAACAACAACAACAAAAAACCAAAACCAACCAACCAACCAAACAAAAGCATTCCCCTGCCATTTAACCACAAAGTATCTATAGTTTTGTGAGTATTTTTAGAAAGCAACAAAATTATAGACATGTTTAACCATTTAGCTGCCATCAAAAACTCCCCTAGGTATGGCAAGATGTTTTGGTGGTTAAGAGCTCTTGCTGACAGGCCTGACAAGTTAAGTTCAATTCCTGGGACCCACACAGAAGAGAAGAATGAACTCTTGAAAGTTTTCCTCTGATCACCACATCTATGCACCACACATGTACACACACACACACACACACACACACACACACACACACCTATCTTTCCAAATAGATTTTTATCTTCTTTTCTAAAATAAGAATTACTATGTTAAAATATTATCCCTAATGATGGTGATGATGATGGTGTCCTGAGACAGTCCGTGTCTTTAGACAGGCATGTAAATAATGTAGTTCAAAACTTGAGTTACGGTGTTCAGGAGCTTTGGAGGAACATATCCTGGATTTTCCACATATAGATTTTTAGAACAATAGAGCATGATTTTGCCAAAGATTTGGGTCTGATAATGAGACTATAACAGGCCAGGCTAGCTTAAAGGAAGCAAAGACAGACTACCCAGGATCCTCCTGCACTGCCTCTTCCATTCTTTAGCTACTTGTGTTATATGGTTTGTAGTCTCTTATTTTTAGTTGTTGAAATCTTCAAAAATGTTACAAATAATTTGAGTATATCCACTCTGATTAAATAGTTAGAATATTCTAAAAAATCCAAATATTAGTTTGTATCTGATAATGATAAAATTATCTTGTAATATGGTCAGAATCTACTCAAAGCACATAAAAATACTGAATGGTTAAAAGTCAATATAAAGGCATTGCACAATAAGACCCCAGTGACATCAGAGACTAAATGACACATCTCTGAAAAGTAATTGCAGTAAAACTTTCAGGAAGGCTGTGAGGAAAGATGGAAGCGTGCCATTGAGGTGTTTAAGGACTGGAAGGACAGGGAAAGAGACAGAGACCACTTACATCTTGGGACCCTAGGGTGAGTTGCTTTGTGTGCATCCTGGACTTAGGTCAGGCTTCTCTGATATGAGCACATTTCCTGGAGAGGCTTAAAGTGTGTGAAGCAGTTCCGTAGCAGTGTGAAACAATGATTTCTACAGTGACCCCAGAGATCTAGGTTACTAGCGAAACGGGTATGACATTCTGAAGTTGGGGAGGGAAACTGGCTGAGTGCTGTGTCCACCATGCTCAAAGGTATGCCTATTTACCTTGGGGGAGAAAATATCTAGTCCAAATCTGTTTCTGGCAATGGCACCCTCTTTCATTCGGTTAAATGTCCTGATAAAGACAGGGCTCCGAGGGAATGTAGAGTATCCTAGGCACATTTTAAGTACTCCACAGAGTAGATTTCTGTCCTTTACCATAGGCTACATGAAAAGGAGCTTACCTTGGAAGAAACCTAACTCCTCTTCACTGGAGGGGAAAGTGCATCTGACCTGTCTTTGTTTCTGCATAATTAACCACACCTCCTCCTGACCCATTCCCTGCCCTTGCCTTTCATTGCTATCATGATAAAGAGAGAAAGTAAAAAAAAGATAATAAGCTTTCTGAGTCCTCTTTTCAACTTTATAAATGTCAAACTTATCGTTGTAGTTGGGGAAAGTTCCAGAAAGAAATGGGAAGAGGCTAACGTTTAGATCACACAATCTAGTCTCCAAGCTCCAGGCTGGCTGTGCTCTCTTGAGAGAAGCTCTTCTCCAAGCCTCTTCCTCTTAGACTTACCTGTGCAGAGCTGCAGAATTGGTTGCCTGTCCCTGAGTGGACTTGTCCTGCAGATAGAGAGATGCCGTCCAGAGGCTCAGTCCAGCCTGTGGTACAGGGCTTCTCTCTCTGTTTTAAAAAAGATTTAGCATTCTTTTAGGAGTTTGCCCTTCAGGGCTTTCTGGTGAGTGTGTCTTCTATATCCCAAGTTGTCAGTTTTTAACAGTTTTTATTATGTTGCTTTTCTTGCTCTGATTAAAAGGGGTGGGGGGGGGAGGAGAAGCACTGCCTAGAGATTTGAAGCAGAATTCTGACCTCAAGGGAGATCCTACTGCAAAGTATTCCCCTGATGAGGCCTCCCTCACTGAATCCTCATTATTTTGTGTTGAGAGGGGGATCAAGCAACATGAACGGTGGCTCTCTGGAAAGGACTGTGGAGAATGCTCACACGTATGTGAGCTCTCTCTCAGGATGTGTTCTCAGTGTGCTCTGTGTGACTGCTGACTTCTTAGTGGTGTCGCTGGATCTCCATTTATCCCCTTGTCTCTCACATACTCATCCTGCTGTGGCTGCCACCTGTTTCCTTTTAAGATGCCACTGAGTGGATGACATTTCCCTTGACCCTCCTCTATTTAGTCTTCTTCGTTGCTGTTAATGCCATTGGACATACTGTATTTGCCCATCTATATTATTTGTCTCCCTTCCCTAGAATGCAGGCTTCATAATGGTACTTTGGTTCACTGTGTTATTCCTAGAACCATTTATCATAGTGCTTTGCATGTAGTAGGTTCTTAATAGATACCTTTCAATGAGAGCCTTGGGCAGAAAAAAAGAAAATTGTGGTTTCAGATATGAACATCACATTTAAAGTTACCTGAAACAGGGCTGGGGAGATGGATCAGTGGAGAGAAGTGCTTGCTGCAGAAATGTAAAGACACACCCCAACATGCATGTATACACATACACTACACACATATATACACACACACATGAACATATATATGCAAATGCAGCATGTACCACCTCACATACATTGACACACACATATCATATATACACACACAAACACATGAATATATCATATACCACCCCTACATGTACCCACACACTTGTTGGACACATACAAGGACCCATAAATACACAAATAGACACATGGATATAACATATATCATCCCTGCATGCACACACATGTATGCCACACATGTATATATGCACAACACATGTATGGAAATATACACTATACACGCCACATGAGTACACCATACACATACCAACTACACATATATAAATACACTGTAACACACACACGTACAGATAGAGATAGATATAGATATAGATATAGAGATAGAGATAGAGATAGAGATAGAGATAGAGATAGAGATAGAGATAGAGATAGAGATAGAGGGATAGAGATAGAGATAGAGAGAGAACCAAGTCACTTGGAGTATTCTTGATATCAAATTGATTTCTACATGAACCTTATGTCTACATTCCAAGGCAAGTCACTTATTTGTTTTATAAGATTTCGTGTCAGGTGTATGCAACAGCCTGTCACCTGAAACTTACTGTGTGTGTTCTGGAGCTGGTGGGTGACAGTGGTTGGAGAATGAGGAGAGGAACCCAAAGAGATAGGAATGGTTTTGAAGAAAATTGTATAACCTTGGAGCCCACAAGATGACTTAGTGGGTAAGGATGCTTGCTGCAAAGTTTGCTGTCCTAGTTAGGGCTTCTATTGCCATGATCAAGCACCATGACCTAAAGCCACTTAAAGAAGAAAGATTTATTTCAACTTATAGTTCTACATTACAGTCCATCACAGAGGGAAGTCAGGACAGGAACTCAAACAGGACCTAGAGGTAGGAAATGAAGCAGAGGCCATACTTACTGGGTTGCTTTCCTTCCTTCCTTCCTTCCTTCCTTCCTTCCTTCCTTCCTTCCTTCCTTCCTTCCTTCCTTCCTTCCTTCCTTCCTTCCTTCCTTCCTTCCTCCCTCCCTCCCTCCCTCCCTCCCCCCCCCCTCTCTCTCTCTCTCTCTCTCTCTCTCTCTCTCTCTCTCTCTCTCTCTCTCTCTTTCATTCTTTCTATTTTCTAAATTCTTTGTTTGCATCCCAAATGCTTTCCCCTTTCCTGGTCCTCCCCCCTCCCCATATGTCCCATAAGCCCTCTTCTCTCCACCCATCCTCCAATCACCTCCCTCCTTTTTCTCTGTCCTGGTACTCCCCTACAATGCTGGATCAAGCCTTTCCAGGATCAGGGCCCTCTCCTTACTTCTTCATGGGAGTCATTTGATATGCTAATTGTGTCTTGGGTATTCAGAGCTTCTGGGCTAATTAATATCCACGTATCAGTGATTGCATTCTTTTGTGATTGGGTTACCTCACTTAGGATATTTTCCAGTTCCAACCATTTGCCTAAAAATTTCATGAATTCATTGTTTTTAATTGCAGAGTAGTATTCCATTGTGTAAATATACCACATTTTCTGTATCCATCCTTCCATTGAGGGACATCTGGGTTCTTTCCAGCTTCTGGCTATTATAAATAAGGCTGCTACGAACATAGTGGAGCATGTGCATGCCGGGGAATCCTCTAGGTATATGCCGAGAAGTGGTATAGCAGGGTCCTCCGGAAGTGTCATGTCCAGTTTTCTGAGGAAATGCCAGACTGATTTCCAGAGTGGTTGTACCATCTTGCAATCCCACCAGCAGTGGAGGAGTGTTCCTCTTTGTCCAGATCCTCGCCAACACCTGCTGTCCCCTGAATTTTTAACCTTAGCCATTCTGACTGGTGTGAGGTAAAATCTCAGGGTTGTTTGTTTTGCATTTCCCTAATGACTAATGATGTTGAGCATTTCTTAAGGTGCTTCTCCCCTATCCGAATTTCTTCAGGTGAAAATTCTTTGTTTAGATCTGTACCCCATTTTTAATAGGGTTATTTGGCTTTCTGGGGTCTAACTTCTTGAGTTCTTTGTATATATTAGATATTAGCCCTCTATTGGATGTAGGGTTGGTGAAGACCTTTTCCCAATTTGTTGGTTGCCATTTTGTCCTTTTGACAGTGTCCTTTGCCTTACAGAAACTTTGTAATTTTATGAGGTCCCATTTGTCAATTCTTGATCTTAGAGCATAAGATATTGGTGTTCTGTTCAGAAACTTTTCCCCTGTGCCCATGTCCTCAAGGGTCTTCCCCAGTTTCTTTTCTATTAGTTTCAGTGTGTCTGGTTTTATGTGGAGGTCCTTGATTCACTTGGAGTTGAGCTTAGTACAAGGAGATAAGAATGGATCAATTCACATTCTTCTACATGCTGACCTCCAGTTGAACCAGCACCATTTGTTGAAAAGGCTATCTTTTTCCACTGGATGTTTTCTGCTCCTTTGTCGAAGATCAAGTGACCATATGTGTGTGGATTCATTTCTGGATCTTCAATTCTATTCCATTGGTCTACTTGCCTGTCACTGTGCCAATACCATGCAGGTTTTTTTTTTTTTTTTGTTTTGTTTTTTTTTTTGTTTTTTTTTTTGTTTTTTGGATTTGGTTTTTCCGAGACAGAGCTTTTCTGTATAGCCCTGGCTGTCCTGGAACTCACTCTATAGACTAGGCTGGCCTCCAACTCAGAAATCTGCCTGCCTCTGCCTCCCAGAGTGCTGGGATTACAGGCGTGCACCACCACCGCCCGACTACCATGCAGTTTTTAACACTATTGCTCTGTAGTATTGCTTGAGGTCTGGGATACTGATTCCCCCAGAAGTTCTTTTATTGTTGAGAATAGTTTTTAGCTATCCTGGGTTTTTTGTTATTCCAGATGAATTTGAAAATTGTTTTTTCTAACTCTATGAAGAACTGAGTTGGGATTTTGATGGGGATTGTGTTGAATCTGTATATTGCTTTTGGCAAGATGGCCATTTTAACTATATTAATCCTGCCAATCCACGAGCATGGCAGATTTTTCCATTTTCTGAGGTCTTCTTCGATTTCCTTCTTCAGAGACCTGAAATTCTTCTTATACAGATCTTTTATTTGTTTGGTTAGAGTCACACCAAGATACTTTATACTGTTTGTGGCTATTGTGAAGGGTGACATTTTCCTAACTTCTTTCTCAGTCTGCTTATCCTTTGAGTATAGGAAGGCAACTGATTTGCTTGAGTTGATTTTATAACCTGCCACTTTGCTGATGTTGTTTATCAGCTGTAGGAGTTTTATGGCGAAGTTTTTTTTGGGTCACTTAAGTATACTATCATATCATCTGCAAATAGTGATAATTTGACTTCTTCCTTTCCAATTTGTATCCCTTTGACCTCCTTATGTTGTCTAATAGCTCCAGCTAGAACTTAAAGTACTATATTGAAAAGATATGGAGCGAGAGGCCATAATTCTAGTTACGGATTTATGCCCTGATTTTAGTGGGATTGCTTCAAGTTTCTCTCCATTTAGTTTGATATTGGCTACCTGTTTGCTGTATATTGCTTTTACTATGTTTAGGTATTGGCCTTGAATTCCTATTCTTTCCAAGACCTTTAGCATGGAAGGATGCTGAATTTTGTCAAATGCTTTTTCAGCATTTAATGAAATGATCATGTGGTTTTTTTCTTTGAGTTTGTTTATGTAGTGGATTGCATTGATGGATTTCCTTATATTGAACCATCCCTGCATCCCTGGGATGAAACCTATTTGATCATGGTGGATGATTGTTTTGATGTGTTCTTGGATTCGGTTGGCAAGAATTTTTTTTTTCCAATTCATAACTCCTCATTTATTGTCATGAGGTTACTCAAACATCTGTGAATAAGAAAAATCACATTACAAACACAAAACACATAGGAACTTGTATAGGTTGAAAATAAAGCCAAATTATGCACAACAGAGAAATTAGCAGCATGCTAATGATCATTTGTTTTATCCATTTGTGAGATGGATGGTTAGCCAACTGAATATTCATTACCATAATCTTTCATTTAAGAACCATTTTTCTTAGAAACTGACAACTTATTTTAAATGGGGAAGAGCTAGCTGATCATGGGTTTGCAAACTTTTTAGTGGAGGGTATCTAGCTATTTACTAATGACAATTATTCAGGATAAATAAACTATTAATTCTTTCAATGAATAGATAGAAAACAGCCTAGACACTAAACTTTAACCTGTTTATGGTGGACATCTCCATATTCATGACTGCCCATTGTCTCCATAAGGCTATTGAACCTGGGTAGGGTGGGGGCGATGTCCCTGGGCTCACTGGCTCTCTAGGGCCGTAATTAGAACCCCTATCTACACTAACAGCCAAAGAAAGCGAAAGAAGGGCAACTTGTATGTAGCAGCAAGAAACTTCTGTTGGGCCTTAAATGTAGAAATGAGTCCTAGAAGCCAATCATGCAAGAAGTGGGATCAAGGTCAAGATTAGTTGGAGTTTGTAATACACTGTGGTCAGGTGCTGCCAGAATTAGCAGTGTTGGGAGGTGAGCTGTACACAGGTAGCCCGGTCTCAGGTTGAGCACCGATCTAGAATCCCAGTGACCTGGTAGGCCTCTTCCACCTACATGGAACAGGAGTTCGGTCAAGGCCCCTGGGCCCCTGGGTTCTGTAGCAGTTTCAGCCCCCATAGTAGAGGTGTGTGGCTATCAGTCATGTAGGAGCAGCACCAAGCCCTCCCACATGCATAAGGTTTCCCCAAGCTCTCAGTCCAAGCCAATGAGAAGTACCTGCTGTCCAACCCTGAATCACCCCCAAAACTGTATAGAAATCCTATCCTGGATCCTATAGAAATTATTAGAGGTGCGTGAGAACTAATCCATTGTCCAAGAGCTTCTGTCATAAGAGCTGTAACATTTGGGAAGAGGTCTGCACTCCTGAAATGGTTGGCAAGAATTTTACTGAGTATTTTTGCATCGATATTCATAAGGGAAATTGGCCTGAAGTTCTCTTTCTTTGTTGGATCTTTGTGTGGTTTTGGTATCAGCGTAATTGTGGCTTCATAGAATGAGTTGGGTAGTGGTCCTTCTGTTTCTATTTTGTGGAATAGTTTGAAGAGTATTGGTGTTAGGTCTTCTTTGAAGGTCTGATAGAATTCTGCACTGACACCATCTGGTCCCGTGCTTTTTTTGGTTGGGAGACTTTATTTCTTTAGGGGTTATGGGACTGTTTAGGTGATCTATTTGATCTTAATTTAATTTTGGTGTTTGGTATCTGTCTAGGAAACTGTCCATTTACTCCAGATTCTCCAGTTGTGTTGAGTACAGGTTTTTTATAGTAGGATCTGATGATTTTTTGAACTTCCCCAGTTTCTGTTGTTATATCTCCCTTTTCATTTCTAATTTTGTTAATTTGGATACTGTCTCTGTGCCCTTTGGTTAGTCTGGCTAAGGGTTTATCTATCTTGTTGATTCTTTCAAAGAACCAGCTCCTGGATTTGTTGATTCTTTGTATGGTTCTCTTTGTTTCTACTTGATTGATTTCAGCCCTGAGTTTGATGATTTCCTGTCTTCTACTACTTCTGGGTGAATTAGATTCTTTTTGTTCCAGGGCTTTCAGGTGTGTTGTTAAGCTGCTAGTGTATGCTCTCTCCATTTTCTTTTTGGAGGCACTCAGGGCTATGAGTTTTCCTCTTACCACTGCTTTCATTGTGTCTCATAGATTTGGCTATGTTGTGTCTTCATTTTCATTAAATTCTAAAAAGTCTTTGATTTCTTTATTTATTTCTTCCTTGACCAAGGTATCATTGAGTAGAGTATTGTTCAGTTTCCATGTGTATGTGGGCTTTCTGTTGTTTTTGTTGCTATTGAAGGCCACTTTTACTCCATATGATCTGCTAGGAGGCATGGGATTAGTTTGATCTTGTATTTGTTGAGGTCTGTCTTGTGACCAATTATATGATTGATTTTGGAGAAGGTACCATGAGGTGCAGAGAAAATGATATATTCTTTTGCTTTAGGATGAAGTGTTTTATATATATATATATCTGTTAAATCTAATTGGTCCAAAGCTTCAATTAGTTTCACTGTGTCCCTGTTTAGTTTCTGTTTCCCTGATCAGTCCATTGAGGAGAGTGGAGTATTGAAGTCACCCACAATTATTGTGTTAGGTGCAATGTGTGCTTTGAGCTTTAGTAAAGGTTTTTTTTTATGAATGAGGGTGCCTTTGCATTTGGAGCATATATGTTTAGGATTGAGAGTTCTTCTTGGTGGATTTTTCCCTTGACCAGCAAGAAGTGTCCTTCCATGTCTTTTTTGATGACTTTAGGTTGAAAGTCAATTTTATCTGATATTAGAATGGCAACTCCGGCTCGTTTCCTGAGACCATTTGCTTGTAAAATTGTCTTCCAGCCTTTTACTCAAAGGTAGTGTTTGTCTTGACACTGAGGTGTGTTTCCTGTATGCAGCAAAATGTAGGGTCCTGTTTAGGTATCCAGTTTGTTAGTCTATGTCTTTTTATTGGGGAATTAAGTCCATTGATATTAAGAGATATTAGGGAATAGTGATTATTACTTCCTGTCATTTTTGATGTTATTTTTTACATTTGAGTGGTTATCTTCTTTTGTGTTTGATGAAAGAAGGTTACTATCTTGCTTTTTCCAGGGTGAAGTTTCCTTCCTTGTATTGGTGTTTTCCTCCTATTATCCTTTGTAGGGCTGGGTTTATGGAAAGATATTGGGTAAACTTGGTTTTGTCATGGAATATCTTGGTTTCTCCATCTATGGTTATTGAGAGTTTTGTTGGGTATAGTAGTTTTGGCTGGCATTTGTGTTCTCTTAGAGTCTGCATGAGATCTGCCTATGATCTTTTGGTTTTCATAGTCTCAGGTGAGAAGTCTGGTGTGATTCTGATAGGTCTTACTTTATATGTTACTTGCTCTTTTTCTCTTACTGCCTTTAATATTTTTTCTTTGTTTAGTACATTTGGGTTTATGATTATTATGGCATGGGAGGTATTTCTGTTCTGGTCCAGTCTGTTTGGAGTTCTGTTGGCTTCTTGTATAGTCATAGGCATCTCTCTCTCTTTAGGTTAGGGAAGTTTTCTTCCATAATTTTGTTGAAGATATTTGCTGGCCCTTTAAGTTGTAAATCTTGACTTTCTTCTATGCCTATAATCATTAGGTTTGGCCTTCTCATTGTGTCCTGGATTTCCTGGATGTTTTGGGTTACAAGTTTTTTGCATTTTGCATTTTCTTTAACTGTTGAGTCCATGGTTTCTATGGTATCTTCGGCATCTGAGATTCTTTCTTCTATCTCTTGTATTCTGTTGTTGATATTTGCGTCTATGGTCCCTGATTTCTTCCCAAGGTTTTTTTTTTGTTATTTTTTTTAATTTATTGATATATTTATTTACATTTCAAATGATTCCCCTTTTCTGGACCCCCATTCCCCGAAAGTCCCATCAGTCCCCTTCCCTCCCCCTGTTTTCCCACCCAACCCTTCCCACTTCCCTGTTCTGATTTTGCTCTATACTGCTTCACTGAGTCTTTTCAGAACAAGGGGCCACTCCTCCGTTCTTCTTGTACCTCATTTGATGTGTGGATTATGTTTTGGGTATTCCAGTTTTCTAGGTTAATATCCACTTATTAGTGAGTGCATACCATGATTCATCTTTTGAGTCTGGGTTACCTCACTTAGTATGATATTCTCCAGTTCCATCCATTTGCCTAAGAATTTCATGAATTCATTGTTTCTAATGGCTGAATAGTACTCCATTGTGTATATATACCACATTTTTTTCAGGGTTTTATTTTATTTTATTTTATTTTATTTTATTTTTTTGATGTTGAACATCCTATCCAGCAGGTCACTGTTTTGTTCCTGTGCTTCAAAGCTTGGAGACAGAGGACAAACTCTGTCATGAATTACTTCACCTGATAGCTTGGCACAGCAAGAAACACTAGGAGCCGTGATGGAGACAGATACTCTGATACACTGACTATTTCTTGTGTGTCACTTTGTGCCAGATACCCTGCTAGATGCTTGCAATACTGACGCAAACAGGATATCGCCCCCACCCCCACAGACGCCAACATCCCAGACGCAGACACAGATGAATAAAGACACAGTTATAATAAAGAGGGGCAAAGGGGCAAAATTCAACCTGGGAAAAAGTTTGTTTCTGAAGCCAGCCTTGAAGATGGAGAAAAGCCTCCTTAGATGGCAGCATCCACAGTGAGGCCCAGAGAACCTGGAGGCACTAACAAGCAAATGCATGAGTCCGAGGTGTGGGGTGGGGTGGAGCAGCGTGGTGGTTTGGAAACTTCACAGATACTGGGACAGCGGGTCACGGACTACGAGATGTCTGGTGAGAAATGAGGTGGAAGACATGTTGCTTTGATTATAACTCCTTCTACTTAAATTTCCTTGCACTTAACACAAAGCAGGTATGGAAGAAAAGAAGCTCTCCGCAGGCACAGGCACAGGCACAGGCACAGGCACACAGACATATACAGATACACACACAGACACACAAACACAGACACACAGACACACACAGACACATAAACACAGACACAGACACGGACACACACAGACACATAAACACAGACACAGACACAGGCCTAGACACAGACACAGATATACAGAGACACACACACACAGACACATACAGACACAGATAAACACACAGACACAGATACACACACAGACACACAGACACACAGACACACACACACACACACACACACACACACACACACACACACACACAGCTAAAGCAACCCCTACCAACCTCCATCAAGCTCCTCAATTCTGAACGTTAGCTTGCTCCGTTGAAGGCTGTTTTGAAGGAGAGGGATGCAGGCTTCCTTTGTCCACCCTGGATCCGGATAGGCAAACGAACCATGCCAGCCTCTCACCACAGGGCTGGTAACCCGGTATTTGCCAAGGTTTCAAATGCCCTGCTGAAGTTCTAGTTTCAAAGAGAGTGAGCTTTCAGGGACTCTTGCTGTACAACAGAAGGGACTCAGCCCGAGGATCGCTTGGAGCAAGTCTCACAGCTTAACTCGTGTGACTGAGTGGTAGTGTAACCTTTGGAAGCAGAAGCTGTAGGCCAATGAATTTGAGTGCCACTGGTATGTGACAAGATGGACTGTCAAATCAGCATAGCAGGTGCAATTAACAGAACAAGATCAAGTGGCCTGGCCGCTTACAGCTTCAAAGGAAGTATGCTAGTGAGGACGCTGGCTCTGGAGTTCAAACAGAGAACACAGTGTCCGTGAATTTTATAAAATAAGAGGACTTGTTTGTTTTAAGGAAGTCTGAGCTGGGGAGTGGCCCTGATGCTCTCGGAGGCTGTGCGGGACCGAGATACCCTATATTTTACCCATCAATCTTGCTCTGGGGTCAAATGCCATCTGCCATCATTACGTCTACCCTCCACCTTCGAGGAAGCTGGAAAGAGAAACGTGTGGAAATTGCTTATCTGAGTTTTAAAGTTGCACACATCACTTCTCTTTGCAATTCACCAGGAAGATTGCTTGGCCACGTGTAGCTGTAGTGAAGGCTCAAACTGTGTCCCTTAGCTGGGCAGGGTGTGCTTAGTAAGCGTACACCATTATTGACTAAGGAATGGGAGAACAGGTTGTGGCTAACAGTGAGCATTTCCAGTCATAGGTGAATCTCTCCGTCCTGTAATTCCAAGACCTGGTGGAGACGGAGGTTCTCCAGGGTTTCTCTCTCACAGCTGTGGAAGTTAAGACATACAGCAAGGGACTTGGTCAACATTTGGCAAAGAAGCCACACTGTAGGGCTGTTGTAGGTTTTTGTCAGGAGACGTTCCGAAGGGAGGCATACTAATCCCTAAGGTTCCTAAGACACAGTGATGCTGTTTCCGTGGTTTGTAATTCCCTTCGTGGAAAAGCTTGAGAGTAGCCGTGGGTGGAAACCAGAGGAGCACAGCTCAAGGGCGTTTTAATCTTGACTCTGTGCACATAAAGTCTTGTTTGACCAAGTCTTAGCTTTTCCTCTGCCAATCTAAGCACAGACTGAAGAAGGAGGACAGTGTGGCTCAATGGTGTAATAGGGTCAGAGATCGATTCCTCCACCAGTCCTGTGCTCAGTCGTCATCTTTAGCATAAATCCCACTGCCAGGTAGCTTGTTACTGGGCCGTCTCTTTCATTTTCAGAGCACAGTGAACTACTATACTCCATCCCATAACAACACAACAGAAGTTTTTGTTGTTGTTGCTGGTGTTATTGTTGTTTTGTTTTGACAGGGTCTCATGTATTGCACAGGCTGGTCCCCAAATCACTGTCTCTGAGGCTTCCCATGCCTAGATGCTGGGGTCACAGGTATGCACCACAACAGACAGCACATGAGTGGGATGACCTCTGACTCCAGCCCAAATCTGCCAAACATCGTCAGGGTGAGATGGACCCAAAGCTCCCGGGAGAGGCTGTGTTTTTTTTTTCCCTAGGGCGTAGTTTCCCTTCTTCTTTTTTTTTTAATTCGATATAATTTATTTACATTTCAAATGATTTCCCCTTTTCTAGCCCCCCACTCCCTGAAAGTCCCGTAAGCCCCCTTCTCTTCCCCTGTCCTCCCACCCACCCCTTCCCACTTCCCCGTTCTGGTTTTGCCGAATACTGCTTCACTGAGTCTTTCCAGAACCAGGGGCCACTCCTCCTTTCTTGTACCTCATTTGATGTGTGGATTATGTTTTGGGTATTCCAGTTTTCTAGGTTAATATCCACTTATTAGTGAGTGCATACCATGATTCACCTTTTGAGTCTGGGTTACCTTACTTAGTATGATGTTCTCTAGCTCCATCCATTTGCCTAAGAATTTCATGAATTCATTGTTTCTAATGGCTGAATAGTACTCCATTGTGCAGATATACCACATTTTTTGCATCCACTCTTCTGTTGAGGGATACCTGGGTTCTTTCCAGCATCTGGCAATTATAAATAGGGCTGCTATGAACATAGTAGAGCATGTATCCTTATTACATGTTGGGGAATCCTCTGGGTATATGCCCAGTAGTGGTATAGCAGGATCTTCTGGAAGTGAGGTGCCCAGTTTTCAGAGGAACCGCCAGACTGCTTTCCAGAGTGGTTGTACCAATTTGCAACCCCACCAGCAGTGGAGGAGTGTTCCTCTTTCTCCACACCCTCTCCAACACCTGCTGTCTCCTGAATTTTTAATCTTAGCCATTCTGACTGGTGTAAGATGAAATCTCAGGGTTGTTTTGATTTGCACTTCCCTAATGACTAATGAAGTTGAGCATTTTTTAAGGTGTTTCTCTGCCATCCGAAGTTCTTCAGGTGAGAATTCTTTGTTTAACTCTGTACCCCATTTTTTTAATAGGGTTGTTCGGTTTTCTGGAGTCTAACTTCTTGAGTTCTTTATATATATTGGATATTAGCCCTCTATCTGATGTAGGATTGGTGAAGATCTTTTCCCAATTTGTTGGTTGCCGATTTGTCCTTTTGATGGTGTCCTTTGCCGTACAGAAACTTTGTAATTTTTATGAGGTCCCATTTGTCAATTCTTGATCTTAGAGCATATGCTATTGGTGTTCTGTTCAGAAACTTTCTCCCTATACCGATGTCCTCAAGGGTCTTCCCCAGTTTCTTTTCTATTAGCTTCAGAGTGTCTTGCTTTATGTGGAGGTCCTTGATCCATTTGGAGTTGAGCTTAGTACAAGGAGACAAGGATGGATCAATTCCCATTCTTCTGCATGCTGACCTCCAGTTGAACCAGCACCATTTGTTGAAAAGGCTATCTTTTTTCCATTGGATGTTTTCAGCCTCTTTGTCGAGGATCAAGTGGCCATAGGTGTGTGGGTTCATTTCTGGATCTTCAATCCTGTTCCATTCATTGATCTGCCTGCTGGTCACTGTACCAATACCATGCAGTTTTTAATACTATTGCTCTGTAGTATTGCTTGAGGTCAGGGATACTGATTCCCCCAGAATTTCTTTTGTTGCTGAGAATAGTTTTAGCTATCCTGGGTTTTTTGTTATTCCAGATGAATTTGATAATTGCTCTTTCTAACTGTGTGAAGAATTGAGTTGGGATTTTGATGGGTATTGCATTGAATCTGTATATTGCTTTTGGCAAAATGGCCATTTTAACTATATTGATCCTGCCGATCCATGAGCATGCTTCCCAAGGTTTTCTATCTCCAAAGTTGTCTCCCTTTGTGATTTCTTAGTTGTTTATACTTCTGTTTTTAGATCCTGGATGGTTTTGCTCAGTTCCTTCACTTGCTTGTTTGTGTTTTCCTGTAATTCTTTAAGAGATTTTTGTGTTTCCTCTTTCATGACCTCTGCCTGTTGACCCAAGTTCTCCTGTATTTCTTTAAGTAATTTTTGCATTTCCTCCTTATTGGCTTCTATCTTTTTTTTTTAAATAAATAGACCAAGATTATTCCATGCTGTAGATAGGAAAAGAATTTAAAAAATAAAGAAAAATCTTCTTTCTATAGAAATCAGACAAAAAAGTAGTAGTCTATGATCTCATGCCATTCACACATTGTTCTTTTTTTTTAATTTTTTTTATTTGATATAATTTATTTACATTTCAAATGATTTCCCCTTTTCTAGCCCCCCCACTCCCCGAAAGTCCCGTAAGCCCCCTTCTCTTCCCCTGTCCTCCCACCCACCCCTTCCCACTTCCCCGTTCTGGTTTTGCTGAATACTGTTTCACTGAGTCTTTCCAGAACCAGGGGCCACTCCTCCTTTCTTCTTGTACCTCATTTGATGTGTGGATTATGTTTTGGGTATTCCAGTTTTCTAGGTTAATATCCACTTATTAGTGAGTGCATACCACTATCTTTTGACTCATATTCTCCTGGATTTCTTTAAATGATTTTTGTGCTTCCTTTGTAAGGGCTTCTAACTTTTAATCCATTTTCTCCTGTATTTCTTTAAGAGATTTATTCATGTCCTTGTTGTGTTCCCTTACAGTATCATGACCAGTAATTTTAAATCTAAATCTTGTTTTTCTGGTGTGTTGGGATATCTAGGACTTGCTGTTGTTGGAGAACTGGGTTCAGATGCTGCCATATTGTCTTGATTTCTGTTGGTAAGGTTCGTACGTTTGCCTTTTGCCATCTGGCTATCTCTGATGTTACTTTGTCCTGTTGCCACTGGTTGGTGCTTGAAGCTCCTGTGAGCCCTAAGGCTATTTCCTCACCACTGGATGACTGGGTTTCCCTGGTATAGATTGCTGATGTGCTGTCATCCTTTTGGGTGCTGTTGGAGCCGTGGTGTGTCCTGCCCCAAGCAATGTTATACTTGGGTTGTCTCTGTGGACTGAACCTGGTGTTGCCCGTCTGCTCTGTCAGGGAGCAAAGATGGTAGCAGAGATCCCACAGGGCACAGGACCTATGCCTGGCTGGCACACAGATGAACCGCTGCTCTGCCCAGGTCCTGGGCACTGGCATCAGTGGTATGTGTCCCCAGAAGTCTTAGACTCGGGATATCTCAGTTCCTGGGGTTGCCTGTCCCATCCTACTGGGAGCTAGGATGGTGGCTGCCGACTTCTCCACTGGGCACAGGACCCACGCCTGTGGCTGCTCTGCCCAGGTCCTGGGTGCTGGCGGCAGCCTGCAGTACGGTGGTCTGCATCCCCAGAGGTCTTAGACTTGGCATATCTCCGTACTTGGGGTCGCCTGTGCCTTCCTACTGGGATCTAAGATGGCAGTTGCTGACTTCTCCGAAGGGCATAGAACCTGTGCCTGGCTGGCATATGGATGCTGCTCTGCCCAGGACCTGGGCATAGGTGGAAGCTAGTAGCTTGGCAGTCTGCATCCCCAGAGGTCCTAGACTCAGGATATCTCAGTACCTGGGGTTTCCTGTCCTGTCTGACTGGGGACCAAGATGGCAGCTGTGGACTTCTTCGCGGAGCACAGGACCCACCACTGGCTTGCTTTTCATGGCTTGCTCAGCAACTTCTTTCTTATAGCACCCAGAACTCCCATCCCTGGGGTGGTACCACCCACACTGAGATGGGCCCTCCCACATCTATCATTAATGAAGAAAATGTGCCAAAGCTTGCCTACAGTCCAATCTGGGAAACATTTTCACAATCTCTTGAGATTTCCTCTTACAAAATCACTCTAGCTTCTGTCAAGCCAACATAGATTCAGTTAGCATATCTGAACACCTAAGTTTGAACCCTGAGACCCACATAGTAGGAGAAAATCAATTTTTACAAGTAGTCCTACAAACTCCACATATGCACCATGGTGTGTGTATGGCCCTGCCAATAGATATCTCTAATCAAAAAATGAAAAAGGAAAACCACATAGCCTATCTACATCTGATGAAATTAGTAAATCAGTGGATCAAGGCCCTATACCCCAGGGGTAGGTGGGAACCCCACCCACTCCCATAGAATTCCTTTTTTAATATTTAGGGGATCACAATGTCAGTAATCTGAAAGAGGTTTGGAAGATACTGGATGATACACAGGCACAGTTTGCCAGAGCCTCCAGGAATAAAATGAAGAAAGTTGAATAACAAATGTCAGATTATACAGGGACAGGGTCAGTGCTCACAACTGGACTCCTGAAAGACCACCCTGAGGTGTGACCAGCATCTGAGACTCCATCTATGAGGCATCACATGAATTTGACCAGAACTTGTACCCAATCTTCCTAAGAAAGAGCTAGAAGCGAGGCCAGGATGCCCCACTGCAAAGGAACTCTCAGGGATAGGACAAGTTTTCAGGTGCTGGTGAGAGACTTGAGATAGGTCCAGGAATCAGTACAGACAGCACTCAGCTGCTTCAGCTCCTTCATATTTATCCCACTATTTATACACATTAATTTATCTAGTCAGCTCATTCCTACGCGGACCTCCCTCTTCCCACTCCAATCCCTCTTCTTTTACATTTTCCTTTCTTAAAGAATGCAGACTGGCCTTGTTTGTGGGCTCTGTGTGTCTCAGCCTGTGGAGACTGGGGACTTTTCTGTTATCTGATTACAATTTAATGAGAGGGAGGGTAGAACACAGGTGACATAGATGAGATGGAAAAATGCTTGGGGTTAGAGATCTAAGGGGGAATAGTGGGGTTGTAGATAGGAAAGAGTAGTTTATATATTTGTCTTAGTCAAGGTTTCTATTCCTACACAAACATCGTGACCAAGAAGCAAGTTGGGGAGGAAAGGGTTTATTCAGCTTACACTTCCATGGTGCTGTTCATCACTAAAGGACGTCAGGACTGGAACTCAAGCAGGTTAGGAAGCAGGAGCTCATGCAGAGGCCATGGAGGGATGTATCTTACTGGCTTGCTTAGCCTGCTGTCTTATAGAACCCAAGAATACCAGCCTGGGGATGGCACCACTCACAAGGGGCCCTTCCCCCTTGGTCACTAATTGAGAAAATGCCCTACAGCTGGATCTCATGGAGGCACTTCCCCAACTGAAGCTCCTTTCTCTGTGTTAACTCTAGCCTGTGTCAAGTTGACACACAAAACCAGCTAGTACAGTATTCATAAGGATGTATAAATCAAACTCATTGGTTTGTGACACACACACACACACACACACACACACACACACACACACACACACACACACACACGGGTTTAAACAGAATTATCCTGTGCAGGTGGGCAATGCTGCTCATAGAGGACATGGATTAGGAAATGAAAATTTCAGTGCCACGCTGTCATACATAGGATACCTCCATATCAATTACTGGTTAGGGAGGCCCTCAAACAATTCAGGGTACTGTCACTGCTGTTAGCTGCCCACCATAACTAGCTGGTAAGACCTTATTGCTGAAGAAACCATTCACTTTTGATGCAAGACATAAAGAAATCAACCTTGAACTGACCAGGGAACCCTGACTGAACACATGTAGGATAATGAAACTAGATCCCCATCTCTCACCCTGTATAAATAGGTTCCAAATGCAACTTTAAGACATTCAGGGAAAACCTAAAACTCTGCAACTGCTAGATGAAAATGTAAGGAAAACATTTCCAGGCACAGGACTTTATCAATGGAAATCCCAGCATTTTAATTAATTAATCAATTGATTGACTTATATTTTTTAAAGTTTATGTATATAATTATTTGTCTAAATGTACTTACGTGCACTGTATGTACGTCTGATAACCATGGAAATCAGAAGTTAATGTTGCATGCCCTGGAACTGGAGTTATGGATGGTTGTGGGACACTGTGTTTATGCTGGGTACTACTGTTCATGAGTCCTCTGAAAGAGCAACAAGTTCTCTCTCTCTCTCCTCTCTTTCTCTCTCTCTCTCCCCTCCCTCCCTCTCTCTCTCTCCTTTCTTATCTCTCTTCTTTATCTTCTTTCTCTCTTCTCTCTCTTTCCCCCTCTCTTTCCCTCTCTCTCTTAAAGATTGTAATTTAATTACAGCAATCCCCCCTTCCCTTTCCTCCACCCAAGCCCTCTCATATATTCTTCCCACTCTTCCTTCAAATTCAGGCTTCTTTTTCATTAATTTCTATTGCATACATATATGTATTTGTATCTACATATGTATTTCCAAATATAACCTGAAAAATACCTTTGATTACTAAACCATTTCTTTAGCTCTTAATTTCAACAATGAAAAAAATACCTTATAAAATTAAAAAGATTCTGCACAAAAAGGAACAACTAAGTGAAGAGACTCCTACAGAGTGGGAGGACATTTTTGCCAGCTATATACATTTGACAGGAGATTAATATAAAGATACGCAAAGGAAAAAGTGAAACATAGATACAATTGACTGGGTCATAATATTAGTTAATAAGCTGAACAGATAGCTCTCAAAGAAAAGAATGCAAATGTAAATATTTAGAAGCATGTTCAATGTTTTTAACCATCAGGGAAATGACAAAACTCCTTTGGGATTGAATCTCACCCTAGTCAGATAGACTACCATTAAGGATGCTTCAATCCTACTTAGAAGGGGGAACAAAATAATCACAAGATGTAGAGGGAGGGAGGAACCTAGGGAAGAGAGAGGAGGGTTAGGGAAAACTGGATTGGGGGGCAGGGTCAGGTATGGGAAGAAACAGGAGAGAAGTCCAGAATGTCAGGAAAATAAATAGAAATATGTAGCAGTGGGGTGGGGAATGGGGAAATGGGGCTGGGGGGGGGAGACCACTAGAAAGTCTCAGATGCCAGGGAAATGAGAGGTTCTCAGGACCCAACAGCAAGGACATTAGTCGAAATACACAGCAGAGGAGAGATAGAACCTGAAGAGACCACCTTCAGTAGATAGGTATGGCCTCCAGTTGATGGATGGGGCCACCCAACCATCTCAAAATTTTTAACCTGGAATTGTTCCTGTCTAGAGGAAACGCAGGGACAAAAAAATGGAGCAGAGACTGAAGGAAAGGCCAACCAGAGACCACCCCCACCTTGGGATCCATGTCATCTGCAGACACCAAACTGGCACACTATTGCTGATACCAAGAAGTTCTTCAAGACATAGTATGGCTGTCCTCTGAGAGGCTCCACTAGTAGCTGACTAAGGCAGATGCAAATACTCACAGCCAACCATCAGACTGAGCCTGGGGTCCCTAATGGAAGAGTTAGGGAAAAGACTGAAGGAGCTGAAGGGGATTATAACCCCATAGGAAGAACAACAATTTCAACTAACCAGATCACTCAGAACTCCCAGGAAATAAATTACCAACCAAAGAGTATTACATGGATGAGTCCATGGCTCCAGCTAAATATGTAGCAGAACACTGCCTTATCTGGTATCAATCTGGAGGCCCTTTGTCCTGTGGAGGTTTGATACCTCAGTGTAAGGGGATGCTAGAGGTGTGAGGTGTGAGTGGGTGGGTGGGTTGGTGAGCACCCTTTTAGAAGTAAAGGGGAGGGGGGGATGGAATGGGGAGTTTACAGAGGGGAGACCGGGAATGGGGACATTTGAAATATAAATAAACAAAATAACCAATTAAAAAATAGAAAAAGAAAAAAAAGAAGGAAAAACCCCAAATTAACAGTCAGGCTACATTCAGTGTCATACCCCACAAGTCACACACCTTAAGAATCGCTACTCTACTTCCTGTAGCCAGGCAGGGCCACCAGTGGAGGGATAAGGAAATCAACCCACCCTCAAAATTTTTGACCCAAAGTTTGTCCTACCTACAAGAAATGCAGGGACAAAGATGGAGCAGAAACTGAGGGAATGGGAAAATAATAACCAGCCCAACTTGAGACCCAACCTTTGGACAAGCACCAATCCCTGACACGATTAATGACATTCTGTTATATTTGCAGACACTCTGGAATGTTGAGCATGACTGTCCTCTAGGAAGCTCCACCCAGCAGATAACTGAAAGAGATACAGAGACCCACAGCCAAACTGACTGGAGCTTGGGGACTCTTATGGAAGGGTTGGGGGAACGATTGAGGGCCCCAAAGGGGATAGGAACTCTACAAGAAGGCCAAGAGAATCAACAAACTTGGACCTGTGGGAGCTCTCATAGACTGAACCACTAACCAAGGAACATGTAAGTTGGACCTAGGCCTCATGCTGTTCAGTGTTCTTGTGGGTTCCCCAGAAATTGGAGTGGGGGCTGTCTCTAAAGCTGTTGCCTATCTGTGGAATACATTCCCCTAACAGGGCTGCCTTGTATGGTTTCAGGGGGAGAGGATGCACCTAGCCCTGCAGAGACTTGATGTGCCAGGGTTGGAGGATATCCAGGGAGGCCTCCACCTTCTCAGAGGAGAAGGGGAGGAGGCTGGGAGAAGGGATTGTGTAAGGGATAGACCAGGTGGGGCAATGACCAGGATGTAAAGTGAATAAATAAATAATCTAATGAATAATAAAAAAAGAATAATCTACCTTTGCTTTACTATTGGTCTCTATCTTCTCAGCCAATCATGCTGGAGCATGAGTTCATTGCCCACCCAGCTGGATTGCAAGGAGAAGAAGCTAGCTAAATAGATGTTTCAGGGATTTTTTCCTTCAGTCGTTGGGTTTACTAGCAGGTATGTGGCTGGACAGTTTGTGTGGACTGTCTATATCGTTATGGTTAGATTTGCTTTTTCATGTTTGCTAACAGTTTCTCTATGGCTCATCTACTGCCAATATCCCCTGAAGTGATTACCTGTTTAAGACTTAGGCATAGAAGACAAGAAATCAGGGGACAGAAACATTAATAGGCATTTTAAAAATAATTGATTGGGGCTCTCACGATTGAGCACTTGCTTTTGTTTCTTGTAAGATGAACTGAACTGCTTTCATAACCAAAACATGAGCTTAAACCACCTGTGTCCTGGGCTGGAGAGATGGCTCAGCGGTTAAGAGCACTGACTACTCTTCTGAAGGTCCTGAGTTCAAATCCCAGCAACCACATGGTGGCTCACAACCATCTATAACAAGATCTGACGCCCTCTTCTGGTGTGTCTAAAGATAGCTACAGTGTACTTACATATAATAAATAAATCTTAAAAAAAAAAAAAAAAACCACCTGTGTCCTTACAGCCCAGCTGTGTAGAGATTTAGTTGTCCTTGCTTTATCTCTAATTCGATTGTATTTTAAGTTATAACTATTTTATACTATCTCTTCACAATCTTGTTATGGAGAACAGGAAATATAAGTGTGCAATGCTTCTACCAGGTTTGTATAGTGAATAGACATTTCATAACTGCTAAAGAAAAGAATGAAGAAAACAGTCAGGTGGTTGTATATGCCTTTAATCCCAGCACTGGAAGCAGAGGCAGGTGAATTTCTGTGAGTTCAAGGCCAGTCTGTTCTACACAGTGAGTTCCAGGACAGCCTAGGCTGTTACACAGAGAAAGCCTATCTTGAAAAAACAAACAAAGAAGAAAAAAAAACAAATATTGGTATTGATGTTAAGAAAGAGGAAACCTTATTTACTGCCTATGGAAATGTATACTTGTGCAGTGAATAAGGAAAGCAGTATTGAGGTCCCTTAAAAATATAGAATTTCCATATAACTCAGCTAAGCCAGTTCTGAGCATATACCTAAAGTACTCTATATCCTACCAGATACTTATACATCCATGCTAATTATTTTATACACAGTGACAACTAATGCAATAAGCCTATCTACATCTGTAGGGGTAATGAAAGCACGGTACAAATATACAATAGACTTTTATTTAGAAGTTAAGAAAAATGATAAATGATTTACTTGAAAATAGATACAATTGGAAAAGATTATATTTAGTGAGATAATTCAGGCTCAGAAAGAGAAACAATGCATATGCATTATTGAATGTTCTTTTTTTATGTGTATCCTTGCTTTTAATATGTCCGACTGTCTGTCTGTCTGCCTGCCTGTCTGTCTGTCTACCTATGTATTCATTTGTAATGTATAGAGTCTAGATAACTAGAAAGGTGATGGTGAGGTGGAACACTGGAGGTAGAAGTGTATAGCAGGGACAGGGAGCAGGGAGATGTGGGGAGAGTGTGTGGGCCAACCAAAGTAAGTATGTATAATAAAATGTGACAAGGAAACTTATTCTTTTGTAAATAATAAAGAAAATAAAAACAATTGAAAATATAAGTTAATGTTATGGGTGATGCTGGAGTTTTGGTTGGAAACGGAGAACCAGTTCTTGGAGTGTGGTACTAGCTTTAGGAGGCTATACTGACTAACGGAGGTCTGTGACATCGAATGGCTTCTAAAGGGTCTTCCAATTCTAAATTAGGAAGCAACTGCTTAAAGCTTGGTGTGGTGGTAGGAGTGATGCATATGTGTGTGTGTCTCTTTGTGTGTGTGCACGTGTGTAAAACTGCAGAGCTTTACGTATCTCACCAAAAGATGACAGCATTATCTTTATTTTTCCACATTGATTGATTGATTGACAGTGACCTACATGTAGAGAATGTATTGTGATCATATTCCCCTGTCTCCTCTCCCCCTCTCACTGACTCCCTTTTCTCAGTGAGCCCCTTTCTCCCTCCCCTCTTTATGCAGGCCTCATTCAGGCAGCCACAGCTGCTGTGCGTTCGTGATTGCAGAAGCCCTGCATATGCAGAGGACAGAGTTTCCAGCCCCTCTCCATCCTCTACCTGTACCTGTCTCCCTTCTCTTCTGCGATGCTCTTCGGGCCTGGGAATGGGGAGAGATGAGCTGCTTAGGGCAGAGCACTCAGTCTCACTTATTCTCAACACACTGAACAGTTGCCAATTGCTGTATTAACTCTGCAGAAAGAAACTTCCCCGACCTCGATTATGAGCAGCTCTAGTCTGTGGGCATCAGTTGCTGTCCATAGCAACTTTTATTAAGGAAAACATTTAATTGCAGCTGGCTTACATTTCAGAGGCTTACTCCACTGAGGGAAGCGTGGGGGCACACAGGCAGACATGGTGCTGGAGAAGGAGTGGAGAGTTTCATAAATAGATTAGCAGCTAGCTGAAACAGAGGCAGACATTGGGCCTGACTCGAGCATCTGAAACTTCAAAGCTCACCCTCACAGTGACATACTTCCTCCAGCAAGGCCACACCTCCTAATAGTGCCACTCCCTATGGATCTATGGGGGCCATTTTCATTTAAAGCACCATAGTTTGTCTATAAAGCAGTAGTACATTCTTCTCCAGGGTCTGTAATATCCTCGGTGACAGGCTTTTGACCAGGTTTATAGTACCGGGTGTATGCTCGCTCTCCTGGAGAGGGATTCAAATTTTATTAGAAAGTGAGGCCTCCAACACACATACAGTAGAGGACTGCTGGGTCTGTGCCCATTTAGAGATGATGTACTTAACCCTCAAGGGACTGGAGGACTCAGGGAGTTTAGAGGTCGTGGTGGGGTGGGGCATGGGGATGTCCACATGGAGACGGGGATAGGGAGGAGGTATGGGATGTGGAACAGTCAGAGGGTGCATGGGGTGAGGTGTGTGTGTGTGTGGAAATAAAATATGGAGTGTAAAAAAAATGAAAGTGGTTGGTTAGCTCATAGTAGTCTGACACTATTGCCCAGTGGATGAATATTTCTTCGTAGGTCAGAGTAATAGCATCCAGGGTCCACAACTCATTATCATTTTAATAAAGCCACGTATTACATTCTATTACACAGAAATGAATCCAAATTATTCAAGATGAGAATAATTACTTCAGTCAGAATACCACATGTTGATCCACATATGGAGGCAAATGTTTGTAATGTCATCTCTTGAAAGGACATTATTCTGAAGTCAGCCTGGTCTACACTGCTAGGTTTATTTCAATACCAAGCCAAGCCAAGCCAAGTGAAGCCAAGCCAAGCCAAGCCAAGCCAAGCGAACCCAAGCCAAGCCAAGCCAAGCCAAGCCAAGCCAAGCCAAGCCAAGCCAAGCCAAGCCAAGCCAAGCCAAACCAAACCAAACCAAATCAAACCAAGACAAGACAAAAGAAAACAAACAGAAAACTAAATGAAGCAGGTTCATAAAGGACACAGAGTGGCCTGCCATCACAGGCACCACCACCATGTGCGAGAATGTGGTGGAGAGATGGGAGAGGAAAAGAAGCAGAATGGTGTGTGTACAACGAAGAGAGGAGGAACTTGAGACTCAAGGGTGGCGAGGAGCAGCCTGATGTGAGTAGCCTGCAATGCCACTGCAAGGTCCCGGCCTGGGCTACCACCAAGGGCCATGTCTGGGTCTGTGGCCCTGCAGGAGCAGGGGTCTGTGTTGATGTCTATGGCCCATGTCACTACCAAGGGCCAAGCGGACCTTCGAAGTCTGGGCTGCTGCCTGGGATCACGTTGACGTCCAAGGGCTGCCCTGATCTGGCCTTACCCCCGCCTGGCTGCAGCACTCTGGAGAGTGGGCCCTGCACCGACTTCTGGTCATCACAATAGATCTGGCCCTGGTGTCAGCGGTTCAGGTGAGCTGGTGTGAGTACAGAGTGTGGGAGAGCCTTGTCCTGCCCCTTGCTGGTTGTCACAGGCAAGAGAGCTGGCCTTGTCCCTCAGCTGAGGAAAGCAGGAGAGCTGGTCCTGGAGGGGTGAGTGCAAAAGGCTGTCAGGCTCACCAACTCAGCTCCTCGGATCCGGGGCTCTGAGCTGGCACGGTCCAGCATCCACCTCATCTGTGAACTGCTAGAGTGTGTGAAGAGGCTGGTCTTGCAAATCTAAAGCTGCAAGTTCTCCATGACGCACAGCAACAGCAGGACAACTGAGAGGAGTTCCAGGGAGGATCTAGTATTGACAGTGTAGCAGAAGCCAGAGTCCTTGAACCAGACCAATGACTCATTACACTGAACATTTGCAAATAAAGACATTTGGACAAAGGGTTATACTATATGACACACCACAGCACACTGCAGCTTCCACAGCAAGATGATTTTTGTTTTTTGTCTTCTTTCTTCCTTTTCCCCCCCTCCCTCCTCCTCCTCCTCCTCCTCCTCCTCCTCCTCCTCCTCCTCCTTCTTCTTGGGTGGGAGAGATTGCAAGCATGGAGGGCAGATATGGAGGGAAAGGGAGATAAGTGGGGTTGGGGTGCATGATGTGAAATCCACAAAGAGTAAAACGTTACAGAACAATACAAGTAATAGAAAAAAGATGCTACATGGAAGACATTAACTTGAGAAAACAAGAAAATAAATAAAAAAAATTACGGAGTAGTGGCCCCTTGTTCTGGAAAGATTCAGTGAAGCAGTATAGGGCAAAACCAGAACAGGGAAGTGGGAAGGGTTGGGTGGGAAAACAGGGGGAGGAAAGGGGGCTGATGGGACTTTCGGGGAGTGGGGGTCTAGAAAAGGGGAAATCATTTGAAATGTAAATAAAAATATATCTAAAAAAATTTTAAAAAGGGTATCATATATTTCAAACTGGCCTTGAACTTGTTATATAGCCAAGGATGCTATTGAGTTCCTAATCCTCCTTCCTCTACCCCCTGAATGTTGGGATATGGTATACTGCAGTGTGGTATTAGCTGAAGTTATTTATTTATTTATTTATTTATTTATTTATTTATTAGTTATTCTATTTATTTGGATTTCAAATGTTATCCCCTTTCCTGATTTTCCCTCCACACCCTTTATCCCCTCCCCTCCCCTGATTCTATGAGGGTTCTCTGACACCCACCTACCCGTTCCCACCTCTCACCACCTAGTATTCCCTTACACTGGGGCATTGAGCCTTCACAGGACCAAGGGCCTCCCCTCCCATTGTTGCCAGATAAGGTCATCCTCTGCTATATATGCAGCTGGAGCCATAGGTCCCTCCATGTGTCCTCTTTTCTCCCAGTCCCTGGGAACTCTGGGGGGAGGGTCTGGTTGATTGATATTGTTGTTCTTCCTATTGGGTTGCTAATTCCTTCAGCTCTTTTAGTCCTTCCCCTACCTCCTCCATTGGGGACCCCATGCTCAGTCCGATGGTTGTCTGAGCGCATCCACATCCGGATTTGTCAGGCTCTGGCAGGCCTCTCGGGAGACAGCTGTATCAATCAGGCTCCTGTCAGCAAGCACTTCTTGTCATCAGTGATAATGTCTGGGTTTGGTGTCTGTATGTGGGATGGATCTCCAGTGGGGCAGCCTCCGGATGGCCTTTCCTTCAGTCTCTGCTCCACACTTTGTCCTTGCATTTCTTTCAGACAAGAGCAATTCTGGGTTAACCCTAACACTTAGGAAGTAGGTTGAAATGCAGGTTTCTTCCTGAATGTCCTCATCAACTTTCACTTTTTAGCCCACTCTTCTCCTTCTTGCCTTCTGCCTTTTCTCTTTTTCAAGGTTGCATGTTACTGAGCAAATATATTAATAACAAGATATTTAAGAAAGTGTTGACGTTTAGTCTATTTTTTTAAGAAATATAAATAAAATCTATTAAAAAAAGGCTGGAATGAAATTTCTGGAAAGTGATCAGTAATCAAAATACTTTAAGATCTCTACATGTTAATTTGCATATATTCATATGTATATATTTAAAGTTATGGGTTTAATTTTTTCTTTTTTCTTTTTTCTCTTTTTTTCTTTTTTTGTTTTTTCTTTTGCAGAGATAATTTTTTTATTGATATATTTTTTATTTACATTTCAAATGATTTCCCCTTTTCTGGGTCCCCACTCCCCACAAGTCCCATAAGCCCTCTTCCCTCCCCCTGTTCCTCCATCTACCCCTTCCCGCTTCCCTGTTCTGGAATTCTCCTATACTCTTGCACTGAGTCTTTCCAGAACCAGGGACCACTCCTCCATTCTTTTTGGACATCATTTAATTTGTGGATTATGTCTTGGGTATTCAAAGTTTCTAGGCTAATATCCACTTATCAGTGAGTGCATACCATGATTGATCTTTTGAGACTAGGTTACCTCACTTAGTATGATGTTCTCCAGCTCCATCCATTTGTCTAAGAATTTCATGAATTCATTGTTTCTAATGGCTGAATTAACACAAGCTCCATTGTGTAAATATACCACATTTTTTGTATCCATTCCTCCGTTGAAGGACACCTGGGTTCTTTCCAGCTTCTGGCTACTACAAATAGGGCTGCTATGAACATAGTGGAGCATGTTTCCTTATTGCATGCTGAAGAATCCTCTGGATATATGCCCAGTAGTGGTATAACAGGGTCCTCAGGAAGTGTCATGCCCAGTTTTCTGAGGAACCGCCAGACTGATTTCCAAAGTGGTTGCACCATTTTGCAATCCCACCAGCAGTGGAGGAGTGTTCCTCTTTCTCCACATTCTCGCCAACACCTGCTGTCTCCTGAGTTTTTGACCTTAGCCATTCTGACTGGTGTGAGGTGAAATCTCAGGGTTGTTTTGATTTGCATTTCCCTAATGATTAATGATGTTGAACATTTCTTAAGGTGTTTCTCAGCCCTCTGAAGTTCTTCATGTGAAAATTCTTTGTTTAGCTCTGTACCCCACTTTTTAATGGGGTTATTTGGTTCTCTGAGTTCTACCTTCTTGAGTTCTTTGTATATATTAGATATTAGCCCTCTGTCGGATTTAGTGTTGAAGATCCTTTCCCAATATGTTGGTTGACGTTTTTGTTCTTTTGACAGTGTCCTTTGCCTTACAGAAACTTTGTAGTTTTATGAGGTCCCATTTGTCAATTCTTGATCTTAGAGCGTAAGCTATTGGTGTTCTATTCAGGAACTTTTCCCCTGTGCCCATGTCCTCAAGGGTCTTCCCCAGTTTCTTTTCTATTAGTTTCAGTGTGTCAGGTTTTACATGGAGGTCCTTGATCCATTTGGAGTTGAGCTTAGTACAAGGAGATAAGAATGGATCGATTGGCATTCTTCTGCATGCTGACCTCCAATTGAACCAGCACCATTTGTTGAAAAGACTCTTTTTTCCACTGGATGCTTTCAGCTCCTTTGTCGAAGATCAAGTGATCATAGGTGTGTTGGTTCATTTCTGGGTCTTCAATCCTATTCCATTGATCCGCTTGCCTGACATGGTATTGTACCAATACCATGCAGTTTTTATTACTATTGCTCTGTAGTAAAGTTTAAAGTCTGGGATACTGAATCCCCCTGAAGTTCTTTTACTGTTGAGAATAGTTTTAGCTATCCTGGGTTTTTTGTTATTCCAGATGAATTTGAGAATTGCTCTTTCTAGCTCTATGAAGAACTGGGTTGGGATTTTTTTTTTTTTCTGGTCTAATTTTTTTTTTATTTGATATAATTTATTTACATTTCAAATGATTTCCCCTTTTCTAGCCCCCCCCACTCCCCGAAAGTCCCGTAAGCCCCCTTCTCTTCCCCTGTCCTCCCTCCCACCCCTTCCCAGTTCCCCGTTCTGGTTTTGCCAAATACTGTTTCACTGAGTCTTTCCAGAACCAGGGACCACTCCTGCTTTCTTCTTGTATCTCATTTGATGTGTGGATTATGTTTTGGGTATTCCAGTTTTCTAGGTTAATAACCACTTATTAGTGAGTGCATACCATGATTCACCTTTTGAGTCTGGGTTACCTCACTTAGTATGATGTTCTCTAGCTCCATCCATTTGCCTAAGAATTTCATGAATTCATTGTTTCTAATGGCTGAATAGTACTCCATTGTGTAGATATACCACATTTTTTGTATCCACTCTTCTGTTGAGGGATACCTGGGTTCTTTCCAGCATCTGGCAATTATAAATAGGGCTGCTATGAACATAGTAGAGCATGTATCCTTATTACATGGTGGGGAATCCTCTGGGTATATGCCCAGGAGTGGTATAGCAGGATCTTCTGGAAGTGAGGTGCCCAGTTTTCGGAGGAACCGCCAGACTGCTTTCCAGAGTGGTTGTACCAATTTGCAACCCCACCAGCAGTGGAGGAGTGTTCCTCTTTCTCCGCACCCTCTCCAACACCTGCTGTCTCCTGAATTTTTAATCTTAGCCATTCTGACTGGTGTAAGATGAAATCTTAGGGTTGTTTTGATTTGCATTTCCCTAATGACTAATGAAGTGGAGCATTTTTTAAGATGCTTCTCCGCCATCCGAAGTTCTTCAGGTGAGAATTCTTTGTTTAACTCTGTACCCCATTTTTTAATAGGGTTGTTCGGTTTTCTGGAGTCTAACTTCTTGAGTTCTTTATATATATTGGATATTAGCCCTCTATCTGATGTAGGATTGGTGAAGATCTTTTCCCAATTTGTTGGTTGCCGATCTGTCCTCTTGATGGTGTCCTTTGCCTTACAGAAACTCTGTAACCTTATGAGGTCCCATTTGTCAATTCTTGCTCTTAGAGCATACGCTATTGGTGTTCTGTTCAGAAACTTTCTCCCTGTACCGATGTCCTCAAGGGTCTTCCCCAGTTTCTTTTCTATTAGCTTCAGAGTGTCTGGCTTTATGTGGAGGTCCTTGATCCATTTGGATTTGAGCTTAGTACAAGGAGACAAGGATGGATCAATTCGCATTCTTCTGCATGCTGACCTCCAGTTGAACCAGCACCATTTGTTGAAAAGGCTATCTTTTTTCCATTGGATGTTTTCAGCCTCTTTGTCGAGGATCAAGTGGCCATAGGTGTGTGGGTTCATTTCTGGATCTTCAATCCTGTTCCATTGATCCTCCTGCCTGTCACTGTACCAATACCATGCAGTTTTTAACACTATTGCTCTGTAGTATTGCTTGAGGTCAGGGATACTGATTCCCCCAGATTTTCTTTTGTTGCTGAGAATAGTTTTAGCTATCCTGGGTTTTTTGTTGTTCCAGATGAATTTGATAATTGCTCTTTCTAACTCTGTGAAGAATTGAGTTGGGATTTTGATGGGTATTGCATTGAATCTGTATAGTGCTTTAGGCAAAATGGCCATTTTAACTATATTGATTCTACCGATCCATGAGCATGGGAGGTTTTCCCATTTTTTGAGGTCTTCTTCCATTTCCTTCTTCAGAGTCTTGAAGTTCTTGCCATACAGATCTTTCGCATGTTTGGTAAGAGTCACCCCAAGATACTTTATACTGTTTGTGGCTATTGTGAAGGGGGTCATTTCCCTAATTTCTTTCTCAGCCTGCTTATCCTTTGAGTATAGGAAGGCCACTGATTTGCTTGAGTTGATTTTGTAACCTGCCACTTTGCTGAAGTTGTTTATCAGCTGTAGGAGCTCTCTAGTGGAGTTCTTTGGGTCACTTAGGTAGACGATCATGTCGTCTGCAAATAATGATAGTTTGACTTCCTCCTTTCCAATTTGTATCCCTTTGACCTCCTTATGTTGTCGAATTGCCCGAGCTAGTACCTCAAGTACAATATTGAAAAGATAAGGAGAAAGGGGGCAGCCTTGTCTGGTCCCTGATTTCAGTGGGATTGCTTCAAGTTTCTCTCCGTTTAGTTTGATGCTGGCTACCGGTTTGCTGTATATTGCTTTTACTATGTTTAGGTATGGGCCTTGAATTCCTGTTCTCTCCAAGACTTTAAGCATGAAAGGATGCTGAATTTTGTCAAATGCTTTTTCAGCATCCAATGAAATGACCATGTGGTTTTGTTCTTTGAGTTTGTTTATGTAGTGGATTGTATTGATGGATTTCCGTATATTGAACCAACCCTGCATTCCCGGGATAAAGCCTACTTGATCATGGTGGATGATCGTTTTGATGTGTTCTTGGATTCGGTTGGCAAGAATTTTGTTGAGTATTTTTGCATCGATGTTCATAAGGGAAATTGGTCTGAAGTTCTCTTTCTTTGTTGGATCTTTGTGTGGCTTTGGTATCAGCGTAATTGTGGCTTCGTAGAAGGAATTGGGTAGTGTTCCTTCTGTTTCTATTTTGTGGAATAGTTTGAAGAGTATTGGTGTTAACTCTTCTTTGAAGGTCTGGTAGAATTCTGCACTGAAACCATCTGGTCCTGTGCTTTTTTTGGTTGGAAGACTTTCTATGACTCCTTCTATTTCTTTAGGCTTTATGGGACTGTTTAGATGGTCTAGTTGGTCCTGATTTAATTTTGGTATTTGGTATCTGTCAAGGAAATTGTCCATTTCCTCCAGATTCTCCAGTTGTGTTGAGTACAGGCTCTTGTAGTAGGATCTGATGATTTTTTGGATTTCCTCAGTTTCCGTTGTTATGTCTCCCTTTTCATTTCTAAGTTTGTTAATTTGGATACTTTCTCTGTGCCCTTTGGTCAGTCTGGCTAAGGGTTTATCTATCTTGTTGATTTTCTCAAAGAACCAGCTCCTAGTTTTGTTGATTTTTTGTATGGTTCTCTTTGTTTCTACTTGATTGATTTCGGCCCTGAGTTTGATGATTTCCTGCCTTCTACTCCTCCTGGGTGAAATAGCTTCTTTTTGTTCTAGGGCTTTCAGGTGTGTCATTAAGTTGGTAATGTATGCTCTCTCCATTTTCTTTTTGGAGGCATTCAGGGCTATGAGTTTTCCTCTTAGCACTGCTTTCATTGTGTCCCATAGATTTGGGTATGTTGTGTTTTCATTTTCATTGTGTTCTAAAAAGTCTTTAATTTCTTTCTTTATTTCTTCCTTGACCAAGGTGTCATTGAGTAGAGTATTGTTCAATCTCCACGTGTTTGTGGGTTTTCTGTTGTTTCTGTTGCTATTGAAGACCACTTTTATTCCATAGTGATCAGATAGGAGGCATGGGATTAGTTCTATCTTTTTATATTTGTTGAGGTCTGTCTTGTGACCAATTATATGGTCGATTTTCGAGAAGGTACCATGAGGTGCTGAAAAAAAGGTATATTCTTTTGTTTTAGGATAGAATGTTCTATATATATCAGTTAAATCTAATTGGTCCAAAGCTTCAATTAGTTTCATTGTGTCCTTGTTTAGTTTCTGTTTTCCTGATCGGTCCATTGAGGAAAGTGCAGTGTTGAAGTCACCCACAATTATTGTGTTAGGTGCAATGTGTGCTTTGAGTTTTAATAAAGTTTCTTTTATGAAAGAGGGTGCCCTTGCATTTGGAGCATAGATGTTCAGGATTGAGAGTTCTTCTTGTTGTATTTTTCCTTTGACCAGCAAGAAGTGTCCCTCAGAGTCTCTTTTGATGACTTTGGGTTGAAAGTCAATTTTATCTGATATTAAAATGGCTACTCCAGCTTGTTTCCTGAGACCATTTGCTTGTAAAATTGTCTTCCAGCCTTTTACTCTAAGGTAGTGTTTGTCTTTGACCCTGAGGTGTGTTTCCTGTAAGCAGCAAAATGTAGGGTCCTGTTTACGTATCCAGTCAGTTAGTCTGTGTCTTTTTATTGGGGCATTGAGTCCATTGATGTTAAGAGATATTAAGGAATAGTGATTGTTACTTCCTATCATTTTTGACGTTATTTTTTAAATTTGATTGCTTAACTTATTTGGGTTTGATGAAAGGTTACTATCTTGCTTTTTTCAGGGTGGAGTTTCCCTCCTTGTATTGGTGTTGTCCTCCTATTATCCTTTTTAGGGCTGGGTTTGTGGATAGATATTGGGTGAACTTGGTTTTGTCGTGAAATATCTTAGTTTCTCCATCTATGGTGATTGAGAGTTTTGCTGGATATAGTAGTTTTGGTTGGCATTTGTGTTCTCTTAGAGTCTGCATGAGATCTGCCCAGGACCTTCTAGCCTTCATAGTCTCAGGTGAAAAGTCTGCTGTGATTCTGATAGGTCTTCCTTTATATGTTACTTGGCCTTTTTCTCTTACTGCCTTTAGTATTCTTTCTTTGTTTAGAACATTTGGTGTTTTGATTATTATGTGACGGGAAGTATTTCTGTTCTGGTCCAGTCTGTTTGGAGTTCTGTAGGCTTCTTGTATATTCATGGGCATCTCTCTCTTTAGGCTAGGGAAGTTTTCTTCCATAATTTTATTGAAGATATTTGCTGGCCCTTTAAGTTGTAAATCTTCACTCTCATCTATGCCTATAATCCTTAGGTTTGGTCTTCTCATTGTGTCCTGGATTTCCTGGATATTTTGGGTTACAAGCTTTTTGCACTTTGCATTTTCTTTAACTGTTGAGTCCATGGTTTCTATGGAATCTTCAGCATCTGAGATTCTTTCTTCTATCTCTTGTATTCTGTTGTTGATATTTGCATCTCTGTCCCCTGATTTCTTCCCAAGGCTTTCTATCTCCAAAGTTGTCTCCCTTTGAGTTTTCTTAGTTGTTTCTACTTCTGATTTTAGATCCTGGATGGTTTTGCTTAGCTCCTTCCCTTGCATGTTTGTGTTTTCCTGTAATTCTTTAAGAGATTTTTGTGTTTCCTCTTTCATGAGCTCAGCCTGTTGACCAAAGTTCTCCTGTATTTCTTTAAGAGATTTTTGTGTTTCGTCTTTCATGACCTCAGCCTGTTGAGCAAAGTTCTCCTGTATTTCTTTAAGTGTTTTTTGCATTTCCTCCTTGTTGGCTTTTGTATTCTCCTGGATTTCTTTCAATGATTTTTGTGTTTCCCTTGCAAGGGCTTCTAACTTTTGATCCATTTTCTCCTCAATGTCCTTCATGTGTTCCTGTACCAGCATCATGACCAGTGATTTTAAATCCAAATCTTGTTTTACTGGTGTGATGGGGTATCCAGGACTTGCTGGTAGAGGAGAATTTGGTTCAGATGTTGCCATATTGCCTTGATTTCTGTTAGTGACGTTTCTGCGTTTGCCTTTTGCCATCTAGCTCTCACTGGTGTTACTTGGTCTTGTCAGTGCTGGACTCACCAGTGCAAGCTGCCCCTTCCCCGTTGGCCTCTGGTGCACAGCTTACACTCTGCACTGCCTATAGACAGGGTGCTGTTGTCCAGGCTGTTCAGATCCCGAAGCAGGCACCTGAAGGCTCCCGCTGGGGCCCGCAGGATTTATTGGAGCACACCGACTTCTCCCAGCTGGCCGCCCGGAAGCCCCCACTAGCCTCTTGAGGGACCTGGAGATGTGGCGGCCACCCAGGCTGATCTGAAGCTGAGAGAGTTGAGCTGGGGGCTTCTGCCTGAGGCCTTGCCCCAGATTGTGTCTGTGGACCAGGTGGAACCCGTGTGCACCCCCAGGGAGCTCCGAAGGTGAATGTTGCTGTGACCTCCCCTGTGCTCCGCTCACTCCGCTGGGCAGCCGATTTCCCCAACCGGGCTGGCGCACACTAGGTTAGCCTTGTCGCCTGGGCCCTGAGTCCAGGCAAACGCCTGGGAGGCCAAGGTCCGAGCAAAGTTCCCCTAGGGCTATGTCTGTTATTTGGGTCTGCCAGGTGACCCGGATGGCGGGCGTGCGCGTCCGCGCTCCGCGAAAGCACCGGGAGAGTCTGTTGTGCTAATAACCTCCTGGGCTGGTTGACACACAGATGGCCCACCAAGCCGCCCAGTTCTTGGGGTCAGTCCTGTGCCTTTTGGGGCCTAGACCCCCGTTTTGTTAGCCTCAGGCTACGCTTGTTAGCAGTCTCTGCCCTCCCGAGCACTCTGGCTCCTGTAGGCAAAATGGCGGCGCGTGCACCGGCCGGGGCAAAAAAAAAAACTCCTGGCTGGGTTGGCGCCCCGATGGCCACTCGAACAGCCCAGGGTCTGGGTGCAGGCCAATGCCCGTCTGGCTCAGACCCCTGCGGTGTTGGGCCTAGGATTATGTTTGTGTACCTCAGTCTGACCGATCTCTGGAGCCCGGGATCAAGATGGCGGTGAGTCTCTCCTGACTGGCGGGCAGCCGAGTTCTGAAGTGGCTTCCGTGCAGCGAAAGGCTCCGCAGAACCGCAGTTGCTTGCCGCCCGGCTGGTCAGCGAAGGTCAGTGGTCGTGGGCGCAGGGCCTAACTGGACCCTGTGTCGCCTTGGTTCCACTGCTGATGGCCCTTCAGCTGGAGCAGCCACTGCTACCTGGGTTGGGATTTTTATGGGGATAGCATTGAATCTGTAGATTGCCTTTGGCAAGATGGCCATTTTAACTATATTAATTCTGCCAATCCACGAGCATGGAAGATTTTTCCATTTTCTAAGATCTTCTTCGATTTCCTTCTTCAGAGATCTGAAGTCCTTGTCATATAGGTCTTTCACTTGTTTGGTTAGAGTCACACCAAGATACTTTATGCTGTTTGTAGCTATTGTGAAGGGAGTCATTTTCCTAATTTCTTTCTCAGTCTGCTTATCCTTTGAATATATAAAGACTTGCTTGCGTTGATTTTGTATCCAGCCACTTTGCTGAAGTTGTTTATCAGCTGTAGGAGTTCTCTAGTAGCGTTTTTAGGGTCACTTAAGTATACTATCATATCATCTGCAAATAGTGGTAGTTTGACTTCTTCATTTCCAATTTGTATCCCTTTGACTTCCTTATGTTGTCTAATTGCTCTAGCTAGGACTTCAAGAACTATATTGAAAAGATATGAAGAGAGGGGGCAGCCTTGTCTATTCCCTGATTTTAGTGGGATTGCTTCAAGTTTCTCGCCATTTAGTTTGATGTTGGCTACCTGTTTGCTGTATATTGCTTTCTTTTACTATGTTTCGATATGGGCCTTGAATTCCTGTCCTTTCCAGGATTTTTAGCATCCAAGACTTTTTTTTGTTTTTTTTACTCGATATATTTTTTATTTACATTTCAAATGATTTCCCTTTCCTGGTCCCCACTTCCCAAAAGTCCCATAAGCCCTCTTCCCTCTCTCTGTTCCCCCATCCACCCCTTCCCACTTCCCTGTTCTGGTATTGCCCTATACTGTTGCACTGAGCCTTTACAGAACCAGGGGCCACTCCTCCATTCTTTTCGGACATCATTTGATATGTGAATTATGACTTGGGTAATTCAAGTTTCTAGGCTAATATTCGCTTATCAGTGAGTGCATACCATGATTGATATTTTGAGACTGGGTTACCTCACTTAGTAACCTCGGAAATTCAAAAAATCATCAGATCCTACTACAAATGCCTATACCCAACACAACTGGAAAATCTGGAGGAAATGGACAATTTCCTAGACAGACACCAAATACCAAAATTAAATCAGGACCAAATAGATAATCTAAACAGCCCCATAACCCCTAAAGAAATAGAAGGGGTCGTAGAAAGTCTTCCAACCAAGAAAAAGCATTGGACCAGATGGTTTCAGTGCAGAATTCTATCAGACCTTCAAAGAAGACCTAACACCAATACTCTTCAAACTATTCTTTTTTTTTTTTAATTCCAGGGGTCTGAAATAATGAATAGTTTAACTTTCCACTGTATTCACACGTACATTGACATATATCTTCACATATCATCCCTTTAGTCACTGCCACAAACACCACCGTGGAGGCAGCAGTGTATTCATGCTGTGTGCACAATCTACAGCCTTGTGTCTTTGTTTTTCTTCTATCCTGGGAAAAGAAACTTAGCATGGCCCAGGTGACTACTTCTGCTCTTGTATGAGCTTCCTATTTGGTTTGCTTTTTTCTTGACCTTTTTTGGTAGGCACCCCAGATTGGCCTTGAACACAGGACCCTCCCAGGCCTTTCAAGTGCTGCTGTTAGGCCTGTATTGCCTCTCCCACCTGTCTTTTTTGTTCTTCACAGGCAATACTGTCAGGCGAGCTTCATCAAAGTCACGTAGGTTAAAGTCTATGTCAGAACACAGTCTTCAGAAGGGACTCCTGATTTCAAAGGGACTTCCCCAGCTGTCACTGCAGCATCTTGAAGACACCTCTCAAGAAAGGACTTCCTCCTCTTGCTTCTGTGGGTTTGCACCCAGGATGAGCCTCCTCCCCTCCCACATGGGGTTTTCTCTCTGAAGTTGCTGGTGCTCAGACACTGAGGACCCAGTGTCAGGCTGGCCGTGTCTTGCTGTAGATGTGGGGGTTTGTTCTCTATCTCTTCTTGATGGTGGGAGGTGAGTGCCAACTTCATAGAGAACATGGCTGGGAGTTTTCAAAATAATTTTCCTCCAGCTAAATATTTGCAACTTTTATAATGAAAGAAGCTTTTGCTACTAGATATTTTCTTTTCTTCCCTTTTCCCCTATTTATTTATTTAATGTCTTTTGAGACAGGGTTTCTCCGTGTAGCCCTTGAACTCACTCTCTACAGAGATCAGGCTGGCCTTGAACTCAGAGATCCTCCTGCCTTTGGGATCGAAGGCATGCGCCAACATTTTCTGTGGACAGATGTTTTCTTATGTTGTGCCCACTGTTATGCACCTTCTTGTAATGAGTAGTTGCCACTGGTGCCACTGTTGTTTATCTTGACAACTCCCTGTTACTCTAAGTTTTCCTGGACCACATGGAAGCATGGTATTTTTTAAAATTAATTTTTAAATAATTCAATGTGTGCATAATCTGTCTACAGCATTTCTATGCTCCCTTCCCCCCATCCTAATCTTTCCTGTGTCTCATAGGTGCAGCAGGGCAGGGCGTGGAGCAGCCTGCCAACTTGATGTCTGCGGAAGGAACCTTTGCTCGGGTCAACTGCACATACAGCACCTCAGGGTTCAACGGGTTATCCTGGTACCAGCAACATGAAGGCCAAGCACCTGTATTTCTTTCTTACGTTGTTTTGGATGGTTTGTGGGACAGTGGGCATTTCTCTACATTCCTGAGCCGTTCCAATGGGTACAGTTACCTGCTTCTGACAGAGCTCCAGATCAAAGACTCTGCCTCATACCTCTGTGCTGTAGGGACACAGTGACTATGCTATCTCTGCAGCTGCACAGAAATTCAACAGCAGGAGTGGAGTTACATTTCCTTAGAGTGTGTTTGCTGTGAATCAAGACTAGGTTCCTTGGAAACAGATTTGAGTTTGCCACTTTCTATCTGGTTGGTTTTAAATGAGCCACTTGTACTTAAAGTAATTTTTAAATTTATTGATTGATTTTTAAAAAATCAGGTCGGTTTTCTCTGTATAAAATGGGGCTAACAACAGTGCCTAACAACTCCTCCACTGCTGGTGAGGTTGCAAGCTGGTAAAACCACTCTGGAAATCAGTCTGGTGGTTCCTCAGAAAACTGGGCATGATACTACCAGAGGACCCCACTATACCACTCCTGGGCATATATATCCAGAGGATTCCCCAGCATGCAATAAGGACACATGCTCCACTATGTTCATAGCAGCCCTATTTACAATAGCCAGCAGCTGGAAAGACCCAGATATCCCTCATTGGAGGAATGGATACAGACAATGTGGTATATTTACACTATGGAATACTACTCAGCTATTAAAAAATGAATTTATGAAATTCTTAGGCAAATGGGTGGAACTGGAAAATATTATCCTAAGTGAGGTAACCCAATCACAAAAGAACACACATGGAATGCAGCCACTGATAAGTGGATATTAGTCCAGAAATTCAGAATACCCAAGACACAATTTACATATTAAATGATGTCCAAGAAGAAGGAAGAAGAGGCCCCTGGTCTTGGAAAGGCTTGATGCAGCAGTGTAGGGGAATACCAGGACAGGAAGTGGAAGGGGATTGATTGGGGAACAGGGGGAGGGAAGAGGGCTTATGGGACTTTCAGGGAGGGGGGAACCAGGAAAGGGGAAATCATTTGAAATGTAAATAAAGAATATATCTAATAAAAAAGAGAAAGAAAAGGAAAGGGTGAAGTGATATAATCATATTTTAATTAAAAAATATATTTTAATATATATATATATATATATATATATATATATATAAGAGAAAGTATTTATTCCTCAAAAGGGAAAAGTATTATGTGAATACACAGAAAGCACTTTGGAATACTTATTTTGCCTCTGTAACTATGGGTAAACTTCTCAAATAGTTTAAATATTCTAATAGTACTTAAGGTTTATGTTTCATGTTGGAGATAAGACTAAGTGAAGCCTTTGGCTATTTATGAGCACTACCTCCCCTTTTGAAAATTAAAGGAATTGTGTTGTCTTCTAAATATCAAATATTTGCTAGCGGCAGAGAAGTAATTACTTCCTGTAAGATAAAAAGTTATTCTCATATAGACTTGTTTTAAAAAACTTGGAAAAACTTAAAGAGTCAGGGTATAGAAAGAACTAGAATTTAAAAAGCAAGAATATCCACTTATTAGTGAGTGCTTACCATGATTCACCTTTTGAGTCTGGGTTACCTCACTTAGTATGATGTTCTCTAGTTCCATCCATTTGCCTAGGAATTTCATGAATTCATTGTTTCTAATGGCTGGGGGCTAGAAAAGGGGAAATCATTTGAAATGTAAATAAAAAATTATATCGAATAAAAAAAAGATTAAAAAAAAAAGCAAGAATTCTTCCTTCTAACAGGGCTTACTTTGAATGCGAACCATTGAAGATAATTTCAGTAGAATATGATAAATGACTGATTTCAAACAAATGCTGAAACAATTCAATATGCCTGTAATCAAATGTTTCACAAGCTTCTCTGTGTAACTGCCAATTCAATTTTATTTAAAGATTGTTAAATATTTATTTATTTTATGTGTTCTGTGGTGCTTTGAATATATTTGGTCCAGTGAGTAGCACTATTAGGAGGTGTGGCCTTGTTGGAGGAAGTGTATCACTGAGTTGGTAAGCTTTAAGACCTGTCTCCTAGCTGCCCGGAAGACAGTTTTCTCCTTTTGGCCTTTGGATCAAGATGTAGAACTCTTAGCTCTTCCAGTGCCATGCCTGCCTAGACACTGCCATGCTTCCTGCCGTGATGATAAAGGACTGAACCTCAGAACCTGTAAACCAGCCCTAATTAAATGTCCTTTATAAGAGTTGCCTTGGTCATGTTGTCTTTTCACAGCAATGGAAATTCTAACTAAGACATATGTGAATGTTCTGTCTGCCTGCATGTATGTGTACCATATGTATGCCTTGTGTTATAGAGGACAGAAGAGGGCACTGGATACTCTGGAACTGGAGTTACAGATGATTGTGAGCCACCATGGAGATGCTGGGAATTTAGTCCAACAAGGGCACTTAACCACTGAGCTATCTCTTCAGTCCAGTGAATGCTCATTTTAAAATATAGTGTATAAAACCTAAAAACAATTTAAATTTGGAAGTAAATGAGAAATCAAAGTTCAAATATTTATTGAACATTATAACTTAAAAGATATAACAACTAGAAAATATCATCCTGAATGAGGTGACCCAATCACAAAAAACACACATGGTATGCCCTCACTGATATGTGGATATTAGTCCAGAAGCCTGAAATACCCAAGATACAAATTCACAGACCAGAAGAAGCTCAAGAAGAAGGAATAGATGATATTCAAGAAGAAGGAAAGTATGGATATTCTGGTCCTTCTTAAAAAGGGGAACAAAATACCCACAGGAAGAGATACAGAAACAAAATGTGGAGCAGAGACTGAGGAAAAGACCATCCAGAGATTGCCCCTCCTAGGGATCCATCCCATATACAGTTAGAAAACCCAGACACTATTGTGGATGCCAACAAATGCATGCTGACAGGAGCCTGATATAGCTGTCACCTAGGAAGCTCTGCCAGTGCATGACAAATACAGAGGGGACACTCTCAGCCAACTATTGAACTGAGCACAGGGTTCCTAATGGAAGAGATAGAGAAAGGACCCAAGGAGCTGAAGGGGTTTGCAGCGCCATAGGAGGAACAACAATTTGAACTACTCAGTACCTCCAGAACTCCCAGGGACTAAACTACCAACCAAAGAGTACACATGGAGGGACTCATGGCTCCAGATACATATGCAGCAGAGGATGGCCTTGTTGGACATCAAAGGGAGGAGAGGCTCTTGGTCCTTAGAAGGCTAAATGCCCCAGTATAGGGGAATTCCAGGACAGGGAAGTGGGAGTGGGTGGGTTAGTGAGCAGGGGGAGAAAGAATGAGTTAAGGGATTTTTTGGGGGGGGGGAAATCAGGAAAGGGGACAACATTTGAAATGGAAATAAAGAATATATCTAATTAAAAGAATTAAAAAAATAAATAAAAAAGGAAAAGATATTAGGTAACTCATATTTGAAGATAGAGATGAAGTACTTAAACCACAAATAATTAGCTGTCATCTTGATAATGCTCTTCATCATTATTAGTAGCAAATGCCATTTAACTATACAACAAGCACAGTTGATTGACATTTTATAACATTGTAGAAATAAATTATAAATCTGTGTATTAAAACTGATATTTATAAATCTTTTAAGTTATATTAATATTTTTAGTGGTTATAATTTATTCCAATCATAGATCTTCTGAAAAAGTCTTATGAAAAACTAACATCACAGAAGCTTCTTAAAATATAAACTCAAGTCTATAGAGAGAATTTGAATGGAGTTATCCTACACCAGGGCAACAATGATCCTACTAGAAAACTCAGGCTAACGAAGAAAAAGCCCAGTGCTAGGAATTGGTTTCTTCTAAGGAGCTGTTGGCCAGTGAGGTCACATAGAGCTCCAAATATTGTAGACTAATGTCATTGCTATTAGTTACCCTCCACAGCTTAATGGTAAAACTCTATTGCTGAAAATACCATATACTTGAGTAATAGGACATGGAAGAATCAAGTTGGCACTGACTTGGAAGACTCATACTGGCTAGCTTTCGTAGGGTTGGAAGATGCTATGCACACTGCTGGAAGAGAAATTAATTACACAGCTATGAGCCTTGTGAGCTACAATAATGGCCAGCTTGGCAAGATATGCCCATCTGTGCAATAGTGGCATCAATGTCATGGGACTAGTCATCCACTTTATGACTGGATTTAAGGTCCACTACCAAAAGATAAATATCTGGAACAGTGATTGGGGTCAAGACCTGTGGCTGGACAGATCATAGGCCCCAGGGAAGAACCTACTTCAGTCATGTTACTCTTGGTGTATAGTATTAAAGTAACTCCAAAAAACTTATTATACCCATAGATTTATACATCTTTTGGCTTTTACCACACAAGTTCCTTATTGCAGTAGATGACTATTAATGCAGAACATAAGTAACTGTGGGATGTTCAGCCCTAAAGGATCATCTATATCACACATCTTTCTGGTAAGGGTCAGAGGTCATTACAGAAGAAAGTCTGAAGAGTATCAAGATCTAAAAGTGGTATATGAGCACAAAGAGCCAGTGTTTCCAGACACAGTGGGGGCAGTTTCACATGTGAATGTGCAGTGGTTACAATAGCTTGTACAAACTTGTATAGGCACAAGCCAGTCCAAATCCCAACATGGAGTGGGGAAGCAGGAATGAATCCATATTCCTAGATAAGGAGTTATTTGTAGATGCTAGGTGCTGAAGAGGGAGTGTTAGTTTACTTTATATGTGTTTTCCCTGGTAGGTCTAACACATATCATTGGATGGACACATACTCAAGTATATAGAAAGAAATTATTGGACTCAAGTTAAAAAAAGAACACAAAGTTGGGTGTATATGAAATGAAGGGTAGATCGCAAGATATGGAAGTAAGGTGAATATGGCCAAATGTATGAAATTCTCAAAGAATTGATGAAAACAATAAAAAGTAGATCAGGACAAAAACAAAGAAGCTTATAATTGGATGGTTTATATCACTCACAGTTCACTCACCTTATTGTCACAATGCACAAGGCAATATTTTTTAGTATACTAATGAAGTCATAAAATCAAACTTAATTTTTGAACATCTTCAACATCTCAGAAAGGAACTCATACTGTTTTGTAGTCTTCTTCATTTCTCTATCTTTTCAGCTCTTCAAACTCATTAATGTACTTTCTGTCTTTACAGATTTGCCTATTTTGTATATTTCATATACATGGAATTCTAGAAAATGCCTTCCATTTCAAGGTTGCTGTTGTACTTGTGAATGACCTTAACATCACTGGTGTGTAGTGCAATGTTCAGTATCATGTCCACACAAATTGTTGTCATGGAAACTGCAAAAGCTTTGGAACCCTTCCTTATTTAGAGGCTACTGGGTTTATTGTCCATTTATTAAATTGCTAAATGAGTGAGACTAATAACAAGAAGTACATTGAATCATGAAACTTTTAATAATGCCCCTGGGTATTCACTGATGGCAGGTTCAAGCAGGGCCATTAAACAATCATTTAAAGTTCAATTAGAGCTATCCAGTGACCACTTCAAGATCTTGGGTTAGGTTGGTAAAAACCCCAGAGCTTGCAAGCCTGAAAATAAGCCCAGTGCAGGATTTTGTGCTCTGTGATTTTGTATCCTAGGTGTCTCTACTGAGGTGTAGGAGAACTGAATTACTAATGAAAGTATGGAATAGATGGTTTCTGTTGTCAGTTGGGGGGAATTTATTTTAAACAGGTAAGATATGTAGATCTTATCTATAAAGATATGTTTATTATTTATTGCTTTGGGCCATATAGAGAGTTTAACAGAGTTACTGGGTTGGTTGATACAAGTCTTTATAGCTACCTCATCTTTATAAAGGGTTTGTTGTGATTTATTTAGAATGGATGTTGACTAGGGCTAGAAGGAGATAAAGTCTTCTTCCAGGGATGGTTCTCTCCTGAGAGTGCACAGGATGGTGATCTTTCCTCTCTTTAAGCACTGGCATCTTTAAGGCCATTGCAAGCATTACAAGAAAGAAAACTATTAGTCGCGGTTATCCAGATAGACAGACAGACAGACAGACAGATAGATAGATAGATAGATAGATAGAGATCATGAATCTCTCTTCTTCAAAAGAAGGTGGAGTTTTTCTTCAGCTGGGAAATTCCCCCCTTGTAAGGCTTTCTAGTGAGTGGCTAGGGCCTGCCCACATTATTAAGGATCATTTGCCTTTCCCAAAGTTTACTCATTTAACTTTTAATCATTTATAAAAATACCACCACAGAAATAGCTAGGTCACTAACCAGACATCTGGGTTCCATGGCCTGAGTTATGCATAATGCTAATTATTATAGTAATTTAAAGTGCTACTTTTCCTACTTTATTAATGGGAATGAAGTGACTTGCCCAAGTGTATTCAAATATATCAACTCAGAAAGGTCTTCACTTGATGCTGATGATTCATCCAGAAAGCAAAGGAACCTAAGATTAACTAGACTTGATTTGACATAGATTCCTTAACAATGTACATTTTCCTAGAACATAATTTTAAACTTAATGTTGGCATCAGGCCATATCTTCTCAAGTACACCACATATGTCACCCAGAATAAATATTTTAATTGTTTCCAAAATTTGCACAATACATGTTTTACTTTTGAGTGACAAATCTGGGAAGGTATTAATGTAAGTTCTAGTGGTAGTCATGCTTAGTGACTGCTTAAGGTGATACTGGAGAGAGGCTTAATTCTACTTATCTTGGCCAGAAAGTACATTAATACATTTGAAAGAATAAATCAGAACATTCAGAGAAGGAAAATACTAAAAAAAACCCCAAAGGACCAATATTACAATTATGTAATTGTTCACACAGAAGACCAGTTACCTAAATCAGAATCTATTATTTATTTAAAATATGTCACTGTTTGTGTTTTATTTCTAGAAGGAATTATGAGGAAAGTGAATGAAAGAGTATAAAACCACTGTAAGAATCAACACTGGACAGCTGGAGAACACTGGTAAGTGACAATGCTTGTCACTGACAGCGCTTCCCATGCTTCTGTGGGTCTGTCCCTCACCACACTGTGTCACAGCACTGAACCAGGCTCTTTTCCAGGTATTTAGCAGATAAATTGTATCCACATGGTTTAGAAGCTTAATGGGAGTACTTTTAACTTAGACTCATTCTAATCCTCCTTTGTATTCAGAGTCAGCCATACTTTTTAATGTGCTGCTTTCACTAAAGGTGTTTGCCTACACGCACTTCCCCAAGCACAAACACTCATGTGTGACATGTGTGTGTATACATAGGCACAGGTATACACATCTCAAACACACCACTCACACCCTGCACTCTCCTCACTGTCCCCCTAAGCATGCATGGACATATAAATCTATGTATGTATGTATGTATGTATGTATGTATGTATGTATGTATGTATGTATGTATCTATCTATGTATCTATGTATCTACATATCTATCTATCTATCTATCTATCTATCTATCTATCTATCTATCTATCTATCTATCTATCTATCTACATATCTACATATCTATCTATCTATCTATCTATCTATCTATCTATCTATCTATCTATCTATCTATCTATCTATCTATCTACATATCTATCTACATATCTATCTATCTATCTATCTATCTATCTATCTATCTATCTATCTATCTACATATCTATCTATCTACATATCTATCTATCTATGTATCTACATATCTATCTATCTATCTATCTATCATCTATCTATCTATCTATCTATCTATCTATCTATCTATCTATCTATCTATCTATCTACATATCTACCTATCTACCTACCTATCTATCTATCTATCTATCTATCTATCTATCTATCTATCTATCTATCTATCTATTCATACATACATATATTGTCCAAGACTTCAAAATGTTTGAGGCTGTGACTTGTTGCCTTTCCTATTTCACTGTATCACTTGCTTCTTCTTCTGATTACTGAAAGAATCACTGGGCTGTGGGGTCTTGGGTAGGGAGGGATCAATGCTCTCTCTTCCCTCTGCTTCTTTGTGTTTGAATTACCAGCACAATTCATAAAAAAGAGTTCATAGAATGAACACTGAGCTTGAAAAAAATCTTCTGAAAGAGAAGCCTCCTTACTGGGATGTGGTCCCTAGTCTTAGTTCATTTTTTTCATCACCAGAGGAAAACTCTGCTTCAGCTCTGAAATTCAGCTCAAAGAAGATGCTCCAGAGAAGATTTGGAGGACTAGTTGAGCCATGGTGGCTTACTTTGGCTGCCTGGCCTTCCTTATCTGGGAGGGTCATTCTCTGGAGCTCATCATGACTGCACTCTTGCATGTGGATGAAAAAATGGGGAATTTCTCTGTGTGCAGAGTGGAAGGCATTGCTGTGTCTCTTTGGGTGTGATTTTATTTCTCAGGGGCTTCTTTTTCAGTGTTGGTTGACCACCAGGCACATGATCTCATTTAAATGCTAAAGAGTCAAGTCTTAAAATAAAGCTTGATATAACCTATTGTAAACAATAAAAAACAGATAAGAATCTAATAGCAATTTGGTAAAATATCTAAGAATTTAATTGACTCCGTTTTCCATATAACCACTAAACAGAGGAGACTTATGGCAGAGGTGTTGGGATGGAGTTCTAATCTTAACATGAAGAAATCTCACAACATTCCTGACACCAATTGCAGTCCATTTTACTAGACTGTGAACCTGTCAAAAAGTTTAACACATCTTCTCTGTCAGTACCTCCCTGTCTTCTTTTACACTCTGACATTGAAGTTGTGTAGGACATTTTTTCATACTGGATTCATTCAAGTAATGTTTTGGCAGCCCAGCATTTTATAGATAGACCTGAAGCTGTTGGCAGCTGTGATGGACACTGAGGCTTCCCTTTGCAAAAGGAGCCCCTTCTAAGTGTGACTTTGCCAAGGTTTGGTCCTGCAGTATTCAAATAGAGGTCCTGTAGAAACAGGTAAGGCAGTAGTCAGACAAATACAGTTTGGGAATTTCTGATACAATGACAGACACCAGTAGGCTAAAACTGGGGAGTCTGGAAGCAAAGGCCTTTAATCTGTAGTGCCTCAGTAGACTCTTAGTGGAGTAAACAGAAAAAGAGGAAAGATAGTCATTACTGTCTGTGTTGGGGAATTGCTGTGGGAACTCTAGGAAAAGCTAAATAGGCAAGCAAAGGACCTAAAGCTCAGTTCTCACTGCCTCACTATGCATACCTGGGCCTACTCCTCGTGTCCAGTGGGGATTCTGGCCCTTTGGTCCTCCTGTCCCATTACAGAGTACATGTCAATTGAGGTCATCTTGTACCCCAACATTTGATCTTTACTGTTTTCTGTTTGTAATATTACTTTTCTTCCAGCTAAGAAGTATTTAGTGAGTTCCATTTTTTTTTGTGACAACTACTTTGTTATATGGATAGAAATAATAAAGTATTTCCCTTTTTCAAGGGGTGCATGGTTAGAGACCATAATGGTTCCTTAAAGGCCACTGTGTGATTGCTTGTTTACTTCTTGTTTAGTGTGTTTTAAGCAGCATGATACTGTGCTTTGGCATGCAGGCTTTGGGAAGTTTGATCCTTCTTCCTTAACTTTCACAGCTGTAGGATTATAGGTGTGTGCTACAGCATCCGGATGATTTCTTTTTCTTTCTTTCTTTCTTTCTTTCTTTCTTTCTTTCTTTCTTTCTTTCTTTCTTTCTTTCTTTCTTTCTTCCTTCCTTCCTTCCTTCCTTCCTTCCTTCCTTCCTTCCTTCCTTCCTTCCTTCCTTCCTCCTTCCTTCCTTCCTTCCTTTCTTTCTTTCTTTCTTTCTTTCTTTCTTTCTTTCTTTCTTTCTTTCTTTCTTTCTTTCTTTCTTTCTTTCTTTCTTTTTTTGAAAAGGGCTATTACTAAGTCAGTAAAAGAGGAGTTCTTTCCTTCCCCCTTACCCATCTTTCTTCTTCCATTTCTTGGGCTGAGTATCAAGCATAGGGCCTTGTGATTGTTAAGTGAATGCTTGACCACAGGACTATACTCAGCCCCAGAGGCATTTCTTAATTTTTACTCAAAAATTTGAATTTAATATTTTTTTATTTAACAGTCTTATTTTGCAAGGCACCAAGTATAACCTTCTCTGTATTTGAAAGTCTTCATAGGTTGAGGATACTTCATAGGTTGAGTGTTAGAGTATTTGCCTAATAGCATACATTAAATAGGTGCAATTGCTGGTCTCATTAAAAACACCAAGTCAAACCAAATGATGGTGTGGTTCATATTTTATTGATGATAGAGATAATGCCCAACACAAGCATATTTCTTTATAAAAGACACAACAACAGCTAGTTATGTTTGTACATGCCTGTAACTCTAGCACTTATGGGGCTGAAATGGGAAGGTTGTTTTGTCAGGGCCAGCTTGGGCTACAAAGGGAGTTCTAGGTTACCCTATGCAGCATTGTGAGACCATTTCACAAAACAATACAAACAACAACACAAACACATTATAATCTCTTAGACACAGAGAAGGAAAAAAACTACTTGCAACTCCATGAAGTCACCATATTTTTGATATTTTTCCCCAAACATGTTTCAATATTCTCTTTTTAAAAGTATGTTCAGTATATAAAGAATTATAGAATGTAATATTAAAATTAATAAAATATTTGTATTCTTTTAAATCTCATGTTGTGAAAGTAAATAATATTAACATTTATATCCTCCAAATCTACTATTTTAGAAATATACACAAATAGAAATAATGATTAATTACATATGTTTGCATGTTTAAAAATATATATACATGTACATAGATGCATACACAAATGCCTCTTGATTCCTTTGTCCCTTCTTCTCTCCATCCTTTTCCAACACTCACAATATATTCAAAATAGATTCTTGTTGGACCTTCTTTGAAATTAGTTGTTTGTGATCTTGACTATTTATTGAAATCACCAAGGAGAGATGAGTTAATTGAGGTGAGATGGGACATCAAAATTTATAAAAATCATTTAAGTAGTCTGATTGACAGCCATGTTGCAAATCACAGCCTTAGGTTACTACACATGCATCCAGCTCATTAATGGTTCCATACAGTCCTGTACCCAAAGTTATTTATTCATGGAACTCATCAGTTAAGAACACTGGCTGTTCTTTCATAGGACCCTGGTTTGATTCCTACTACCCACATGGCAGTTCATAACTGTCTGTAACTTAAGTTCCATAGGATCTTTTTTAGTCTTCAATGTCTCAGGCATGCACATGTTGCATAGACATACATTCAGGTAAAACACACATACCCCTAAAATAATAAGATAAACATTTAAAAACTTTAAAAATGATTTATTTCTGTATCGATAAGTATTGTTTTTTCCAATATCTCACTTGATTAAAAATATTTCAATAAGTGTGCACCTTTAGTTCCTAGTTACCCTTAGTTCTATGAAATTCAGTCCTGAAAATGGGGTTCCTTTGTCTAGAAGTATAGACATTAAAATTCTCTCGGTAGTGCCAGCTTGTTTCCCACAAAATGTCTTAAGAATCCTGTCAGTAGCAGTTTGTAAAGACTGAATCTGTTTTTCATGGCTTCTGTCAATGTGACAAAATCAAATGTATTTGGCTTTATTCTCTAACTCTTCTGAATGACTGTCACTTGGACACACATCTCCTTTGTGATTCCATTCCAGTGGTCTTTGGGTTTGTAGTCTTTGTTCATTTTCAATGTGACCATTTGTATTTTACTATCAAATTTTAAGGGTCTTTGTATAAGGGATTATTCTTCTTTTCTATCATATATGCTCTGACATTTTTCCAGTCTTCTTTTTGTCCTTTGTTAACTTGTAGAGAACATGCCTGTGACAGAATGCTGAGAATACACTATCACACATCATCATTATGTACTGTTTCAACAGCTCTGCTGTCACCATCATTCCTCATGGGTGGATACAAGCTTATTCAAGTTCAGCCATTCACTCAGACTCCTCCAACCAGATCCATGACTGTTAGGCCGCTTCACATAGTACTAGATTTAAAATTCCTCCGCCCTTAGTTTTTTTCTGCAGTTAAGAGTATGAGATTACCTTACCTAGGTGAAATAATTAGATCAAAGCTTCATTTTGGGAGTGATTTGTGATGATTGTCTTCTAAACTTTTAAAGTTTTTGGTCACCCAACCAGCACAAACAATTAGGAACAATGAGATAGTATTTGTATACAATTTTCCTGGCAGAAAGTTATGTTACAGAACTGAAAGATTAGTAGTTTGAGGCTTATTATTTCAATTGAGAGGGCATAATTAGACTCAGAATACTTAAGAAGTTAGTTTATTGCAAATAAGATATTTTTTGTAAACCTACAAAGTGCAAAGCACTTGCAAAGTTCTATAAGAGGTAAGTCACATGTGGTTATTAGTTTTTGAAAAAATAATTTTTACAATTAAAATATAATTATATTATTTCCCCCTTCCTTTTCCTCCATCTAAACCTTAACATATACCCTCCCTTGCTCCTTCTCAAATCATGATCTCTTTTTTTTTATTATGATATAATATATATATATGTATAATAGTTATACACAAATATACAGATGTATAAATATATAAGCAGAACTTGCTCAGTCTGTAGTGTTTAGTGTTACGTTACTGTGTATATATACTCTCAGGGCTAGTCACTTTGTATTGGATAACCAAATAGAGGAAGACTATCTCTTCCACTCTCAGTATCCTTTAATTGCCTGTAGTTCTTTGTTAATGACTGGGGCCCCATCAGGTTCCCCCCTTTCATGTTAGTGCATCTATTGGTATTGTACTTGTTCAGGTCTTATTTAGGTATCCATTAGGTACTAGGTATTGATGTATCATTGGTGACGCTTCTCTCTCCTTTCTAGGCAACAGTATCTCACAGCCAGTTTTCCTGGTGCTCTGGCTTTTAAAACCTTTCTGTTACTTCTGTACTTTTAAAGAACAGTTTAGTTTATGGGAATGAAATCTAAATCTCCCACTTAATTTCATAGTTAAGGACCATAAAATTATTATGAAAGAGAATCAGACTTTTACTGAATCGGGATAGTTTTCTTAAAGTTAGTACTTGAGATAATACAAAAGTGAAGTAAAAAATGAGTAGTATTTTAATAGATGTAAAAGGACCCCACATTGGACAAAACAAAAGAATGTTAAGGTTTTGTAGGTTAATTATCTTCACAACAGAAGTAAAAAAAAAGTGGGGTTTTATGATTTTGGAACAAATCTGAAACTATTTTTGATGGATTATTCTGAAATGAAAAGAACAAAATAAAAAAGGATTTAAAATAACTTACATATTCATGCGAAGCTTCATAAAAAAATAGTCATTTCAATGACTTGACCCCTGTATTACTCAGGATAATTTAAAATTTATTCCTCCTCCCCAGATCCTCTGGAACACTCATTAGATGGGATCTCTAAATCAAACAAGAGTGACTGAGTTTGTCTTCCTGGGCCTCACTGACAACTGGGTGTTGGAGATTCTGTTTTTCATACCATTTACAGTCACTTATGTGTTAACACTTTTGGGGAACATCCTCATTGTTGTTACCATAGTCTTCACTCCACGTCTCCACAATCCCATGTACTTCTTTCTGAGCAATCTGTCCTTCATTGACATCTGCCACTCATCTGTTACTGTGCCCAAGATGCTGGAGGGTTTGCTTATAAAGAGGAAGACCATTTCCTTTGACAATTGCATCGCACAGCTCTTCTTCCTACATCTCTTTGCTTGTGCTGAGATCTTTCTGCTGACGATTATGGCGTATGATCGTTACGTGGCTATCTGCATTCCACTGCATTACTCCAATGTGATGAACATGAAGGTCTGTGTACACCTTGTCTTTGCACTCTGGCTGGGGGGCACTGTTCATTCACTTGTGCAGACCTTTTTGACTATTCGTCTACCCTACTGTGGCCCGAACATTATCGATAGCTACTTCTGTGACGTACCTCCTGTCATCAAGCTGGCATGCACAGATACATACCTTACAGGGATTCTGATTGTGTCCAATAGTGGAACCATCTCCCTTGTATGTTTTCTAGCCTTGGTCACTTCCTATACAGTCATCTTGTTTTCTCTTCGGAAACAGTCAGCAGAAGGTCGTCGGAAAGCCCTGTCCACCTGCTCAGCCCACTTCATGGTGGTTGCACTGTTCTTTGGGCCATGTATCTTCCTCTACACTCGGCCAGATAGCAGCTTCTCCATTGACAAGGTGGTATCGGTCTTCTACACAGTGGTCACCCCTTTGTTGAATCCTCTCATTTACACCTTGAGGAATGAGGAGGTGAAAACTGCCATGAAGCATCTCAGGCAGAGACGAATTTGCTCATGAAATCGTGTGTGTGTGTGTGTGTGTGTGTGTGTGTGTATGTGAGTGTGTGTGTGTGTTGTGATGACAGCCATAGTTGTGACCACATCCTGAATGTGGAAGTAACAAGTGCTCTTAAACACTGAGCCATTTCTCCAGCCCTGAAAATTGATTTTCTTAATAAATTACTCAGAAGATCAAAAGTTAAACATTTTGACTAAATTGATTATGACTTTTTTATTTTTGTGGCTGATCCTTTCACATTGGAATCTGTCTACATCCAAGCCTCAAAGATTTTTGGCTGTTTTACTTTATAAATTTTATAATTTCATCTTAAATTTTAGGTGTATAATGTTTGGGGTTTGGTTTTTGTATGTGGTATGAATAAGTTTGAGATTCATTTTATTCATCCATTGACTTGGTATGGAACAATTTGAGATGTTTATTTTATTATTAAATTAATTATATTGAAAAAGACTTGATTTTTCAAGTGTAGATTTTTTTGTAATTCTTTTTTATTAAATTATTTTATTTATTTACATTCTAAATGTTGTCCCCTTTCTGATCTTTCTTTTCAGAGTCCTTCACCTCATCTCCTTTGCCTCTGAGAGGGTGCTCCCCCCACCTCCCTACTCCCACCTCCCCACAATCCCCTGAATTCCCCTTCCCTGGGCCATCAGGTCTCTACAGGATTAGGCATATCCTCCCCTACTGAGGCCAGAGAAGGCAGTCTTCTCCTACATATGTGTTAGGGCCACAGACCAGACCATGTATGCTCTTTGATTGGTTGTCTTAGGCTCTGAGGGGTCTGGGTTAGTTGATACTGTTATTCTTCCTCTGGGGTTGTAATGCCTTTCAGCTTCTTCAATCCCATAACTCTTCCAGAGGAGTCCCTGACCTCAGTTCAATGGTTTTATTTGTAATTCTTTACATTGACTTTCATGTTTATACTTATATATGATCACACTGTCTTGACTATTTTAGTCTTATAGTGGGCTTTCAGTAATGTTATGTGACCTCATTGATCTTTCTCAAAATGATATGTATTTTTATGTGTATCATGGGAAACATTTGTCTACAGAGGAAAATGCTAGAATCTAGACTGGGGTCACATGATCTCAATAGAAAACTTGGGAGAGAACTAAACTAAAACTATTCAGCCTCAATCTTCTAATTGAAGAGATCCTATTATTTGTTTATGTTTTCTTTAGTTTCTTCATTAATATTATCATTTGAATGTATAATAAAACATAATTCATTAAATTTATCTTCAAATACTTTGTTTCTTAAAAAATATACACAATGATTTTATTCAATTGTAAAGAATGAAATTTATCAGCTGCAGGAGCAAAAATGGAGCTGTAGAAGACTATATTAAGTGACAGAAGCCTGAATTGGGCATGGTGGTGCATGCCTGTAACATCAGCACTTGGCATGGGGAGGCAGGAAGATCAGGAGTTCAAGGCTAGCTATGGCTATATTGTGAGTTTGAAGTTAGCCTGGGTTTTATGAGGACTTGTCTAAAAAATAAAGCAAGGCAGAGCTGAAATACAAATAATTGCATATTTTCACTTATACATGAACTCCTATAGACAATAAACCCAATATAAATAAGAGAAATTGATGAACCCTTTACAGGAAGTATCTAAAAGAATAGAGTAATAGAGCAAGGTAAGAAAGAGGAAACAAATATCTCATAATTTCTTTCATATGTATTATACACACAGATATATGAGCTGAATATATATATATATATATATATATATATATATATAATGACTATCAGAATGAGAAGTGGGGCATAAGAGAGGGCACTTTAGGAAGTGAAATACAATGACATGAATTTATGAAAATGGCACAATGAAACTCCACTTGCACATTAAGTATACAATAAAGTATAAAAATAAGGCAAATATTTCTTACTAACTTGTCTACTATCAGTTTATCTTCTAGTCTTAATTTTCGAGCTGTTAGGGATATAGCATTTTTTCTCCCATTATAGAGGCGGGGTATTCTATCAGCAACACAAATTCAGTGCTGATAAGCCAGGAAGGTCTCTGAAAATCATTGGTATTGAGTCTAACCTAGAAGAAGAAAGACACTGAAGTCTGATGTTAGCATTACAGGCTCAGAGAAGCAGTGAAGGCAGGTAGGAACTAGTGTTTTATTTTATTGATTGTTATTGTTAATTTCATTTTTACATGTTTAATATGCAATTATATATACTATCTTTATTCTGTTGACATTGCTAAATTCAATCACAAGTTGGGCTAGACAAAATCTCTTTCCCTTGTCTTTCCTGTTCCCTTATCACCTCACCTTCTCCTTTTATTTCTTCCTTGCCTCTATTCCTCTTTTGATAGAGACTGAACACAAGGCCTTACAGATTTTGGCAAGCACTCTACAAGTGAGCCGCTGCCCTTCAGATCGTCTGCAGGGTTTTAAGTTTCCATTTTGGTAACAGCATCGTCTATGAATAAGAGGTTTGCTTCTTCCTTTCTGATCTGCATTATATTTGTTTTTCTTTCTGTCTTACTATGCTGAGTAGTTTCTGTAGGACAGTGTAGGACAGGAATTTTGTAGTATAGGGAGCTTTGTACCTAAGGGAGGAGGAAGCTTTCAGTAGTTCATAAAGTATACAGTTGGGGCCAGAGAAATGGTTCAGAGGTTAAGAGTGCTGCTGTTCTTGCAGAGGACCTGGGTTTGGTTCCTGGCTCCCACATGATGGCTCACAACCACATATAACTCATTCCAAGGGGCCTGGCATTGTTGTTTTTCTAATGATGTCATCCTCATTGGTGAGAGATGGAATCTCAGTGTAGCTTTAACTTTCTTTTCTCTGATGACTACTGATGTAGAACATTTTTCAAATGTTTATTGACTACTTTGTATCATATCTTTTGAGAATGGTTTTTTTCATTTCATTAGCTCATTTATTGATTGGGTTGTTTGATTTTTTTCTCTAGTTTTTTTTTGTGTGTGTTTTTTGTATATTCTAGGTATAAACCATCTCTAGCAAAGCTGGCAAAAATTTCTTTCATTTTATAGTCTGTTCCTTTTTACATAGTAATGGTTTCCTTGCAGGGCAGAAGTGTTTAATTTCATGAGGATCCATCATCAAATATTAGCATTATTTTCTGAGCAACTACAGGAGTTCAGTTCAGAAAATCATTCTCCAACCTTGTATTTTCAAGTGCATTTTTTACTTTCTCCTCTAATGGCTTTAGAATTAATTTTTTTGGTATATGATGAGATGTAGGAATCTAATTTCACTCTTCTACCTATAAATATGAAGTTACTAGCATAATATCTTTCCCTCAATGTATATTTCTGGACTTTTTGCTTAAAAAGTCAGGTATCTAGTGATGTATGGACTTATATTTGGTTCCTCTGTTCTGCTCCATCCATTTACATATCTAGTTATTTGCTTTTACTAAACTGTTTTTGTATCTTATAGCTCTGTAATAAACTTGACTGAGGTATGCGACTCTGCCAGCATTATTCCTTTTATTCAGGCCTGGTTTGGATATTTGGTGTATTTTGTACTTCCATATGAATTTTAAGATTATATTTTCTATTTATATGAAGAATGGCATTGAGTTTTGATGAGGAGTGTGTGAGTCTGAAGACTGCTTTTGGTAGAATAACATTTCATATTATTAATTACTTCAGTCCACAAACATGAGAGCAGTATCTCCACCTTCTAGAATATTCTTCAATTAATTTTTTGTGGTTTAATGTTTTCATTGTAGAAATGTTTCACTTCGTGGATTAGGTTTATTCCAATTTAACTGTATATGCAATTATTTTTGTTTTCTTTTCTTTTTTGTGACTGAGGATGCTGATTTTTGTATCTTAATTTTGTATCTTGCTACCTTGCTGGAAGTTTCAATCAGCTCTAGAAGTTTTCTGGTAGTCTTTAGGGTCCTTTATATGTAGAATCACATCATCTGAAAATAAAGATACTTTGACTTCTTTTTCTGCTTTTGTCCCCTTTATTTCTTTTTCTTGTTCTATTGTTTAAGCTAGGACTTCACTGAACACCATGTTGAGTAGAAGTGGAGAGAGTAGGCAATCTTGCCTTGTCTTTCTTTTAGTGTATTTGGTATAATATTTGCAAATATAAAATTTGGCTATACCTTTCCTGTATAAAGTCTTTATTATGTTAAGAAATGTTTTTTTTTTTCCAATTTCTGTCTCTTCAGGAACTTTCATCATGAAGGGATGCTGGATTTTGTTAGAAGCCTTTTCTGACAAAATTGTAGAAAATTTAATTGGTCATTTATTTAGTCGTAGTCTATTGCTGTGAAGAGACACCATGACCATGGTAACTCTTAAAAAGGAAAACATTTTTTATTAGATACTTTTTAAATTTACATTTCAAATGTTATCCCTTTTCCTGGTTTCCCCTCTGAAAACCCCCTATCCCATTCCCCTTTCCCTGCTCACCAACCCATTCACTCCTGCTTCCTTGTCCTGGCATTCCCATACACTGGGACATCAAGCCTTCACAGGACCAAGGGCCTCTTCTCCCATTGATGTCTGACAAGGCCATTCTTTGCTACATAAGTGGCAGGAGCCATGGGTTCCTCCATGTGTACTCTTTGGTTGTTGGTTTAGTCCCTGGGAGCTCTGGAGTTACTGGTTGGTTCATATTGTTTTTCTTCCTATGGGGCTACAAACAAAGGAAAATATTTACTTGGGGCTGGCTTACCGGCTCAGAGGCTTAGTCCCTTATCAGCATGGCGGGAAACCTGGTGCCATGCAGGCATGGAGAGGAGCTGAGAGTTCTACATCAGGATTGGCAGGCAGCAGGAAGAAAGAGAACCAATGCGCCTGACTTGCGTTTCTGAAATCTCAAAGCCTATCTCCAGTTACACACTTCTTCCTGTAAGACAACACTTCCTAATCCCTCCGAAGTAGTGGCACTTTTTGATGACCTAAAATTTAGACATGTGAGTCTGTGGGGGCCATTCTTACTCAAACCACCACATTTCACTCTCTGGCCCCTACAGGCTTGTAGCTATAACATAGTGCAAAAATGCATTCAGTCCAACCTCAAGAGTCCTCATAGTCTGTAAGAATCTTAACACTGTTTAAGAGTCCAAAGGTCAATGTCTCTAATACTCATGTCAATCTCTTAACTCTAATCCTCTGTAAAATCAAAATTATAAAGTGAATCATGTACTTCCAATATACAATGACACAGAATATGTGTTACTATTCCAAAATGGAGGAAAGGGAGCCTAGTGAGGAAATGCTGGACCAAAGCAAGACCTAAAGTCAGTTGGGCAAATTTTAAATTCTGCATCTTCATGTCTGATGTCAAAGCACGCTTCAGATCACCAACTCCTTTCAGCTTTGTTGACTGTAACATACTTCTCCCTCTTGGAAGGTTCTACACTTGGTTTGCAGCTTTCCTTGGCTGGTGTCTCATACTCTGGTATCTCCAACATCTTGAAGTCTCCAACACAATCCAGGCTTCACCTTCACAGTTCCACACAATGGCCTTCTGGGCCTCTATGCAGGGGTACTCTTGATGTGTGGTGGGCCCCAGTGACTTTCATTAGCTGTGGAGTGAGATTCTACAACCACTTTCTTGTGTCCTTGGCCAGAACCACATGGCAGAAGCTGACAAGTTTTGCTGCTTATTGGGGCTGCAATGTAGTTACCAAATTTCCATCATATTTCTGTTTTTGATGTTTCCTATACTGCTTAAGTTTTCCTTTCATTTCTTTTCAATAAATGAAGTTAGAAGTTTAGCTGGGTGGACTAAGTGGACCCTAGGCCACTGCCCCCTTTATGCTATTTAGCTTAAAGCTTAACCTTTTTATCTCTTTGAGCCCTGGACCTAGTTCCATTATACGTTCTGGTATTCTTTTTCTCTTCAAAATGTACATTTTGTATTGTTTCTTGCTCAGCTTGATCCTTTTTAAATTGTAGGTCTGTATAAGAGTGGCCACTAATAACCAAGTAACATAGTAGGAATTAGACTGTCTTGAAATCTCCTCTGCCAATGCTACTAATCCAAAGTGCTTCAATTTAGCCTCAGGCAGATTTTTTTTTGGACAAGGGCAGAGAGCAGCCACATTCTTAGTCAAAAAATTCCAAGCATGGTCTCTAGGCCACTTACTAATGTTCTTCTACTTTAAAACTTCTTGAGCTGGGATATCATAATTTACATTTCTCTCAGTACCAGTGTCTTCCACACTCCTAGTAGTGTGTCCCAGTAAGTCCCACTTAAAGTGTTCAACTGCTTTCCTAATCCAAAGGCCCAAAGTCCACATTCCACCAACAAGAAGCATGGTCACGGCTGTTGTATCGATACCCAATACTTCTGATAACAATTTCAATCTTAGTCAGTTTTCTATTGCTGTAAAGAAGCACCACGAATATGACAAATCTTACAAGAGAAAGCATTTAATTGTAGTTTGTTTAAAGTTTCAGAGGTTTAGTTAATTACTAACATGACAAGAAGCATGGTAATATGCAGGCAGACCTGGTGCTGGGGAAATAGTTAAGAGTTCTATATCTGGACCCACAGGCAGTAGGAAGACACACACACACACATACACACACACACACACACACACACACATACACACACACACACACACACACACACACACACACACAGAGAGAGAGAGAGAGAGAGAGAGAGAGAGAGAGAGAGAGAGAGATCCTGGTTTGGGCTTTTGAAACCTCAAGGCTCACCTTCAGTGGCACACTTCTTCCAACAAGAACACACCTACTCCAACAAAGCAACACCTCATACTTAATCCCAAGTAATGGCACTCACCAATGACTAAGCACTCAATTATATGTATCTATGGGGGTATTCTTATTAAAACTACCACAATGTTTAAAGGCTTTTCCACTCCAGTGTCCTATTTCCCCTCCCTTTTAACCTATAATCTGCTATTCCCCTTTTCTTAATGTGTCTTCTCCTTCAAAGGTCAGTTTGTGCCTTCTACTTGTGCTCAGATACCAAGACCCTTATATGAGAGAGAATATGAGACATTTGTCTAATGAGGCCTGAGTTGCTCACTTTGTATAATTATGTCCCACCCATTTAGCAAAAAATTCATTATTTCATTTTTCTTTAAAGATTAATAATATTCTATCTATCTATCTATCTATCTATCTATCTATCTATCTATCTATCTGTCTGTCTATCTATCTATCATCTCTTATTTTTCTTATCCATCCAGTTGGTAATGAACATGTTTTGATTCCATTTTCTAGCTATTGTGAGTTCAGTCTTGATGAACATGGATGTGCAAGTGTTTCTATAGTAGGATACAAAGCCCTTTGAGTATATGCACAAGAGTTGTACAGAATGATCATATATAAATTCTATTTCTGGTTATTTTAAAAGGATTTACTTATTTTCATGTGAATGGGTCATTGCCTACATGGACATATATGAACCAGAAGTGCCTGGTGCCTGTGGAGGCCAGAAGAGGTTGTTGGATCCCTTTGAACTGGAGTTACAGATAGTTGTGATCCACCATGTAGGTGCTGGGAACTGAACCCAGGTCTTCCACAAGAGCAACAAGTGCATTTGACCAAGAGAAAAAAAGCAGAAAATCTCAGAGGGAGATGCAACCAGGAAAGATACCAGGATGATCAATATTGTTGTCTTTGATGATGAAGGCACATAATCATTCCAGCTTCTATTTCCAATAGAAATTGGAAAATGAAACTGAGCTTTCAGAAAACATGTCATCTTCTTGACAACTGATGCTAGTTCAGGATGGCTTGTGTTGAGTGTCTGGATCACATTGTGCTTTGAATGTCTGGCCCACAGAATTGTGATGCAATGTTTATGTTGTTTAAAGCCCTAGATTGCAGTAGTTTGGTTATAGCACCAATACAAATGTTAGTGTCAGTACTTGCCGTAAGAGCACACACAACAGTGTAGATAACATCCCCAGCAACATTTTATAGCTTGTTTGGGAAAAGTCAACCAATCAAAATAGTTAAGAGGACAAATTAGAAGTTGACAATGTCAGAGCCTGATTTCTTGAACTTGTTCATGTATTATAGACTAGATTTAAGGACACATTTTGATATGCAGGTATGTGGTACATGTGGAGGATTTTTCTTATTTTGAAAAGAATTTAGAATCTAGTATTAACTGACATTCTGTCGCTTGTAGAAATGATACCCAAATGTATTCTGGAGTATTGGGCCCAGACAATATGGGCATAGGTACATCACAGATATACACAGTGCAGAGTGAATGGCCCCCCCAATTGCAATAAAAAGGCAAGACATGATTGAAGTGAGAGGGCACAGATGCAGTCTTTTAAAGCAAACAAGAGTTGTTCACAAAAGTATTAATATATGAAAACCATTACTGCTTGGTTGACAATAATGTGTAAAATATTGTCTACCCCTTAATCCTCTTATAAAACCAAAGTCAAAATAAAAGTCTTGTGTGATATAGTGTGATGAAAGAATGTCCGGACATAACTTTTAAACCTATATTTAAGAAATTAGGAAAAAATAATTACATTGTGTACATTCATATGCATTGATGTTCAGACCCATTGATATTTATTATATAGAAATAAGCCTCTAATACTTTATTTGCAATATTAAAATTTTTCTATTACATAGAACATTGTGCCTGATAGATTCAGTGGTTGGAAAAAAGGCAGCTAACAAGAGTTAAGGTCTTATGAGTTATTCAAGGTGTTGTAGGATTGTTAAGCATAGCTCCTGGAAGGTGAGGGCAAGGGGATAATGAATTAAAGGCTAGCCTCAGCTATATAGTGCATTTGAAGAGAGCCTGGACTAAAAGAGGTCTTGTCTCAAAAAATGATGAAAAACCAAAAGATTAAAACCAAACCAAACCAAACCAAACCAAACCAAACCAAACCAAACCAAACCAAACCAAACCAAACCAAACTAAACCAACCAACAAACCAAACAAACCAAAAACCAAACCAAAAACATCAACCCCCCCAAAAAACCCTACAAAATGTTATTATTTCCATTTTATTCTTTATCAAGTACACACTTTTTTATCTTTTGTCAGAGTCTGAAATCATTTCTGTGACATGAAGAATAGCTATTTTACTTTATCTCCAGAGTTGTGAAGAATCACCCAACTGCAGACAGTAGTGGCCATTCATAGGTGACAACTTTAGTGACTGCTAGCAACATTGGGTGATGTTGTCTCTTGTGCTCTTTGGAAATCTATTCTCACATCTATCATTGCCTATAGGAAAAGGACATTTGTTTTATATGAATCCTATGATTTTAGAACTTGGCTCAGTTATCACACCAGGCAGAAGAACAAATAGGGAGTTAGGTTTAGGGAAAGCAAGCATGTATTATTGAGCTGATGTGTCTGTGGGAAATTAACCTGTGATACCTTAAATACTCCTTTCCACCCCATGCCTGCATAGCCAAACTCAGAACAACTAAAATAGCTTTTGAAGCTCAAATCACCTGTTAATACATTTATAGGCAAAAAGACCATTAAAAGTAGAGATGATTGTTTGGCTCAGGGATTTATTAATGGCATCCTCACTGATGGCTGATGGCTTAGGAGATCCAGGTTGAACTGCAGTTTGACTAATTGATGGAGTCACAGTGAATGTCTGATTTTCAGTATGTCATGCTCCTTTGTAAACACAGGTTCTTATGTAGTCCAGGCTAACCTTAAACTTAACAAGTAGCTCAGGCTGACTTTGAAGTTCTGATCCTCCTGATTCACATTTTAAATGCTGGGATGACAGCTGATGCCACAATGTCCAGCCACTTTCTATTTTATAAATATATAGAGACACAATTCTTTGTTTGCCAATTCCATTTGTCAGATGACTCTTTGCTGTGGTACAGGCCACCCCAAAGCAATTAAAGGAATTGGCTATAGACCATGTACTCAAGTTAGTGTTCTCTTTTATCACTTTAGCAATATATGTTTAGTTGGGTTAGTTCTCTACGTAATAAACAGAACCAATCCAGGCACAGTGGCTCATGCCTATAACTCTAGTGTCTGGAACTTGGGGCAAGAGGATCAGGAATTTAAGGCTGGGTTGAGCTACATGAAAGTTTGTCTCAAAACCAACAATAAGCCTTGCAGTGGTAGCATACACCTTTAATCCCAGAATTGGGGAGACAAAGGCAGGTGGATCTCTATGAGTTTGAGGCCAGTCTGGTCTTCAGAGCAAGTTCCAGCACAGCAAGTACTTGAACAACCAAAACCTACCAACCATCCGACCAACCAACCAACCAACCAACCAACCAACCAACCAACCAACCAACTAACCAACCAACCAACCAACCAACTAACAACAATAAGAAAAATCTATTTAATGTAGCAAAATTCACATGTCGTTTCTCATTTCTTTGCTTACCCCATTTTGGCATCTTCACACTGTATGGAAAAGAGTCTTAAACTCCTTAAGTGAACACAGACTTTTCATTTCTTCAGTGCCCTTCTGCTGCCAGCCTGTCCAGCTATCTAGTCTGTCCCCATAGTGGTTGTTACTTGGAACAAGAAGTTTCCCCACAGAGGTTTTTGTATCTGACATTTCCTCAGCTTGGAATGTTTGCTGCTTCTGTTTTTCATGGTTGGTTTCTTCTTGTGCTTCACACCTTAGGGACTTCCTCAAATAGGTTTTTCTGAATAGCTCAGTGCAGAACAGACCACCCATGCCTGTCCATGCCACTCACTCTGTTCTTTCTTGTTGCATTTATAACTGTATTAGTTGTTTACATTTTCATTTTTTTAACTAGACTGTATACTCCATGTAGGACTGTCTGTATATTTGTTGTATTTGTAACCATAAATCTAGTGTTCAGCACAAATTTGATTATCAGGAAGTATTTGTGAAATAAATAAAATGTCCCCATTTCATCACTGTGATGGCAGATTTGGATGAGCTCTCAAGAGGATTAATAACTTCAGTGGCTCAAAGTTTTTCTTTGTCACCGGTCATATTGAAATATCCTTTGTTTCATTTACCTGCATTTGGGAAGTCATTTAGGCAAACATTGCAATGAGCAATGAAGGTGAAAGTGGTCCAGAAATCTGGTGTTATTTAGATTGCTGGTTAACTGAAAAGCAGGAAGAACAGAATGAGATAATGAATTCAAGTTGGTATTTTATCCCAGTTCTTGGAACAATAGTGTGTTGGTGGATCTGCTTTGAAATCCAATCTCGTGATTTTATTTTTTGGTCAAGTGCAGAAGTGAACCCAGGCCTCCTCTATGCCAAGTACACATTTTGCACTGAGCTACATTCTGGGTCCCCTGAGTCCTGTCTATGAATTTGTAGCAGGGTGATTTTCAGCATGGTATTTGCTCAGAGCAAGCTTTTGTTTTGTTGTAATTAGATGAACATGTAACTACTGCGGTTGAGATAATTAAGTCCCACTCACTATAACAATGTCTACGATGTGGAAGATGTTACCACTCACAGCAGTTACTTTGATTGTTAGATATAGGACCAAAAGAAAATGTTAAGTCATATCATTTGGTAAAAACAATAGGTATTTGCTGCTTTGGTTTGGATCTCCAAGAATCCTAAGGGCTTATCGTTTTCACTTTTCTCTCCTCCTGATTAACTTGTTCAAGGCATTCTTCATGTCCTCATTCCTAAGCGTGTAGATTATGGGGTTCAGCAGAGGGGTGACAGCAGTGAAAAACACAGACACAACCTTGTCCTCAGGAAGGCTGGTGGATGGGCGTGAATAGATGAAGATACAGTGTCCCAGAAACAGAGTGACCACGGTGAGATGGGCTGCACAGGTGGACAGGGCTTTCCTCTTGCCATCAGAGATCTGTTGCCTCAGACTCACAAGGATGACTGCATAGGACACTACAAGAACTACGAAACACACTACAGAGATCAGCCCACTGTTGGAAACAATGAGAATCTCAATTATGTGGGTGTCAGTGCAAGCCAGTTTGATCACCTGAGGTACATCACAGAAGAAGTTGTCAATCTCATCAGGACCACAGTAGGGCAGCTTGAGGGTGAGTGAGGTGAGAGATATGGAGTGGATGGTCCCCCCTGCCCACAGGGCTGCTGCCAGAACCATACACACCTTCCAGTTCATTATTGTCATATATTGCAAAGGTTTACAAATGGCCACATAGCGATCATAGGCCATGACAGTAAGGAGGAAGATCTCTGTGCAGGCAAAGAGATGCAGGAAGAACATCTGGACCACACAGGCATCAAAGGAGATGAGCTTTTCTTCTGACAAGGTGTCACTTAGCATCTTTGGGACAGTGACAGTGGAATGGCAGACATCAATAAAGGACAGATTGCTGAGGAAGAAATACATGGGAGTATGGAGTCGGTGGTCGTATATGATTGTTATGACAATGAGGATGTTACCAACCAGCGTCAGGACATAGAAAATGAGGAATATGAAAAAAACAGCCATCTGTACTTTCGGATTTGTAGATAAACCTGTGAGTCGAAATGACATCACTGAAGTTTGGTTGATGAGGACAGCCTTTTCCATTCTTACAGTTCTCTGTCAAAAATTACAGAAAAGCTTGAAACAAATGTAACACTTAGCATGTACATCAATAATTTTGTCCCTTAGTTTCTTGGTTATTTATGACCACATCTACATTTATAATTTGTGGATCAAATATCTTGTGTTTATTTCCTGTTCTGCTCCCCCTCTCTCCACCCTTGGTGCTGAGAATTTGATAGCAGCTCAAACATGTGAAGTACTTGTTTTACCTGTGAGCTACAACCTCTGTTATGTTTCTTAAAAAAATTCTCTTTCAGCATCTTCACTAGATGTTAAAGCTACAGTTTGGAAATAATGCTATAGTATAGTGAACTTTGATTTATTAGGAAATTAAAAATTACGTTGAAGAGAGAGGTAGAGAGCTCAAAGATGCTATTTCTCTTGTAGTCATTTATCAGTGTTCAGAGTTACATTATAGTTTTTTGGTTTTTTTGGAGACAGAGTCTCAAAGAGTCCAAACTTGCTATGTAGCTGAGGGTGTCCTTGAACCCTTCTCCCTCCTTTCCTAACTGCTGAGTTTGCTGATGTGAGCCGTCTCAACCAGCTCAGACTATGGATTAAGGTTATCCACACTCTAAACAGGTCCTTTGTCTAAGGTTCATAAAGCTGGCCTTTGAAAATATTTTCTATTGTTTTCTGATTATCTTTTTCATGAGCCAAAATGTCTTTTCCCCTGGTGACTTTGCCCAGGTACTTGGAGCCTGATGCCCACAGTGTCAGTATTTGAAGACTACAGCCATTCATCATGCTGCTTGATAGATGGTCACGTGGCTGTGATGTTTGTCAAACAGTTCCTGAGAGAAGACTGCGCAAACCCTAGAAGCCCCTACACTGCCGGCAGGCTTGCCCTTAACCTGGAGGTCAAGGTCCAGGCTTAGCAACATCTGTGTGTTGATCAAATCATCCCAGCTCTTCAGATCCTCATTCTGATGTTTGATTTACTGGTCTATGAGTAAATACAAAGAAGTTGTTTTAATAATTTTTTTTATATTAGCTTTTTTTCTGGTTTAAGTATCACTACTCTTTGCAAGATTTTGTCAGGTTGTCAACTATCTATCCATCTATCTAACCTATCTAATCTATTTAATCTCTGTCTGTCTATCTATCTATCTATCTATCCATGCATGCATATATGTATGTATGTATGTATGTATGTATGTATGTATGTATGCATCTATATATTTACCTATTCTATATACATGGCTGTTTTGCCTTCATAGGGTAATGTGTACCATGTGAATGTCTGGTGTCCATGGAAGTCAGAAGTTGGCATCAGATTCTTCTGGAACTGAATCTATCTATCTATCTATCTATCTATCTATCTATCTATCTATCTATCTATCTATCTATGTATCTATCCATGCATGCATATATGTATGTATGTATGTATGTATGTATGTATGTATGTATGTATGTATGTATGTATGCATCTATATATTTACCTATTCTATATATATGACTGTTTTGCCTTCATAGGGTAATGTGTACCATGTGAATGTCTGGTGCCCATGGAAGTCAGAAGTTGGCATCAGATTCTTCTGGAACTGAAGTCATAGATGCTTAAAAGCTTCCATGTGAGTGCTATCAAAAGAACTTGGGGCCTCTTCAAGAGCAGCCAGTGTTCTTAATTGCTGAGTCCTCTCTTTACTACTGTTGTCATAACAACAGTACATGAGAGTCTCAGGATTTTAGTTCTTAAAGGGAGTTTAGTTTTTTCCATTTAACAAATGGCAAAAATGAGGCATATAGAGGTAAACCACTAATTATGTAGAATTGGAGTTTAAGCTGGGTCTAGAGCTCAGGTCTCCTGGCCCCAGGCTTTGTCTACTTTACCATTGCCCTGAATTTCTATGGCCAGCATAATAGGAGAGTCAAGCAGAGGAGTCTCAATACTCTCTTTTTTCTCTTAGGTGTCCTGAGTCTGCTTGGGGTTTGCTCTTCAGGGAGCCCCATTTCTCAGTCTTGCCCAATCATTCCATCTTTGCACACAGCTTTCCAGTGGTGGCTCACCCAGGGAATCTATCTCTCTTTGTCCTTCATAGTCTCTCATCTTGTGCTGTCTGTCCTATAACACTCCTCAGGATCAGACTCTGCTGGACAAACATATCTTCCCAATACGGCTTAGGGGGACCTTTCCCTCTGATCCCAGCAATGTCTAATATTCCCTGTCATTCACTGTTCCAGCCTTATGCAAATAATGGGCACTTTTGCTGTTGATATCAAAAGAAAGATTAACAGTAAGGTCACATTGAGGCACTAACCAAACAGAGCTGTGGCAAACAGGATACTTTTGGACAGAGATATTTCAATTAACACCTTAAAAAAACCCAACCAGACTAGTGTTTTGTTAGAATTTATATCAACTTTTAAATATAACTATAGATTAATTTTGCATTTTATTATTTCTCTTAGAATATGCATTTAAAAGTTTTTCTTTTGCTACAGAAAGCTATATCAGTTGTTAATTTAGTGACTTACAGTCATTTATTTGAAAACTGAAGATTGAAGAGCCAGGAGTTCATTTTAAATTCATCATGTGACATTTGTTCTGAAGCAAAGACTCCTGCTTCCTCCTCATTGGACAGAGATATGCACTGTTACCTCACCCTTTCTCCTGTCAGCACTTTTCTTGGACTTCTGTGAGCTCACAGGAAAAGATGCTTGGGAAACATAGTGCCCAATGACATCAAATAAGTGAGGTAAAAATATGGGCTAGAGAGATGGTTCAGAGATAATCCTGTCATCACTGTAGTAGATGACCTGGGCTTGGTTCCTGACACATGTAACTCCAGTTCTAGGGTATTTGAGTCCTTTTTCTGACCTCTATGAGCACCAGTCACTCACATGGTACTTACACCCATGCATTCAATTAAAACACTCATAAAGTAAGATAAATTAAATAAATCTAAAAATATATGGTGTATGAAACTACACCTTTCAGAAAAAATGTATTAGATGACGAATAAGAACAAAATAAATAAAATTAAAATATCTATAAATCTCACCTGAGTGCTTTCTGATTCTCCCAATCCCTCCAAAAATACCTGGGTTTTCTGTTTGGTAGTCTGAGTATAATGAAAATTATCTTCCAGCAGAAGAAATGACTTTCTTGAAGTTGGATAGTCAGAAAACCTTATGTGCATTAATTTTTTCCCCTGCCGTGGAGAAGGTGAGATGTCCCGAAGTTTCCTGGAGAGCTTGTTCACAGTTGGTCATAAGTCAGGGCAGAGAGCACTGTTCTGAACATTTGACAAAACCATCCTTTTGCATCTATACTTTTGCCCTTTTCTCACTATGCAAATAATACTGCAGTAAGAGTTCCTGTTCAGCTGAAGTTGTGGGACAAGGGCAGTGTACCTTTGTGTCTTTTCAGACCCAGTGATGAGGAGGGATTCAGAGCTGTGAGCAATCAGTTTCAGAGCTGTCCCAGTTTATTAGGACAATTTAAAAAGAAAATGTCACCAACTTACTCAGAACCCCAGGGTGGCCGAAGGGTCTTGTTTCCTCTGTTGCACACTTTTATCGTTATTCCCAGATGCAACATTCAACTTTTAAGCTCTGAAGGGGAATCATGAAGGAAGCAAACAGCTGTGGCAGCTGTTGCATTGGTGGTGTTCCATCTGAATTATCAAGGCTTTATTTCCAAGGCAACATCCAAACCATGACTTCAGCTTGCCAAGTTACTAGTTAGAAAAAGTGAATTCTGAGGCTGCTGATGTAATCACCTTGGTGTTGCTAAGAGGGATTAATGAAAAAAAATAAACAAAAATAAGACTTGAAGGCCTATTTCTCTGGGGTATAGTGCATCAATTAAATTAACTACTAATATTTAGTGATCCTATGTGAAGAGCTACTTATTAGGTGATGGCGCTGCATTTTCTTATTTATATAAAGGCACAGATATGAGAAGGACAGTGGATGTGAGGTTCAGTCAGCCCTCTGGGGGTTTTGTCTGGGAGTTAGACTGTCTAGGTACAACTGTAAAAATCCTAGGTGTTTAAATTTTGGGAAGTGTGTCAGGTCTCTGATCCTTAGTTTCTTCTCCATAAAGCATGAATAGGGTCAACAAGATGGCTCAGTTGGGTAAGGGCTTGCCATGTGCACGTGACAACCTAAATTTAGTTCCTGGGACACCCCTAAACAAGTACAACTTTGTAGTTCTCTACAAAGTTGGAGAACTCTGACCTCCACATTTTACTATGTCATATACACATATCCACACGCCATTCATACATATATATTTATGTAGACATATATACATATATATATATGAATGACATATATGAATATACATATAAATTCTCTTTATACATTAAGGAGAAGAAAATGCATACTTTTTAGAACTGTTGAGATATTTTCAAAACATGTGGCATTAACTGTTATGCATGAAATGTGTATTTAAGGCAATAAAATGAAACAATATAAAACCTACTGTCAATATTTTTGCCTCAAATGTCTGTTAGACAATGGCAAATCTCTTGAATAAATTACAGTCTCTTGTCCTGGTTCTCATCTTGCATATTCTTTGCTGTAGCTCTTTGAATTTGGTATCTAAATATGTGAACCAGAATACAAAGTAGAGAGACGAAGATTACATTGATTTAAAAATTAATATGTATTTTAAAGATTTATTTATCATATACTTATTATATATGGTGGCTAGCATGCAGAAGAATGCAAATCTATCTATTCTTACCTCCTTGTACTAAACTCAAGTCCAAGTGGATCAAGGACCTCCACATAAAACCAGACACACTGAAACTAATAGAAAAGAAACTGGGGAAGAGCCTTGAACACATGGGCACAGGGGAAAATTTCTTGAACAGAACACCAATAGCCTATGCCCTAAGACCAAGAATTGACAAATGGAACCTCATAAAATTACAAGGTTTCTGCAAGGCAAAGGACACTGTCAATAGAACAAAACAGCAACCAACAAATTGGGAAAGGAGCTTCACTAACCCTATATTCAACAGAGGGCTAATATCCAATATATACAAAGAACTCAAAAAGTTAGACTCCAGATAACCAAATAACCCTATTAAAAATGCAGTACAGAGCTAAACAAAGAATTTTCACCCAAGGAATATTGAATGGCTGAGAAGCACCTAAAGAAATGTTCAGCATCCTTAGTCATCAGGAAAATACAAGTCAAAACAACCCTGAGATTCTACCCCACACCAGTCAGAATGGCTAAGATTAAAAACTCAGGTGACAGTAGGTGCTGGAGAGGTTATAGAGAAAAGGGAATACTCCTCCACTGCTGGTGGGATTGCAAGCTTGTACAACCACTCTGGAAATCAGTTTGGTGGTTCCTCAGAAAATGGGGCTTAATACTACATGAGAACCCTGCTATACCACTCTGGTCATATACCCAGAGGATTCTCTAGCATATAATAAGGGTACATGCTCCACTAATCTCATAGCAGCCCTATTTATAATATCCAGAAGCTGGCAAGAACCCAGATGTCCTTTAACATAATAATGAATACAGAAAATGTGTTATATATACACAATGGAGTACTATTTAGCTATTAAAAACAATGAATTAATGAAATTCTTAGATAAATGGATGGAACTGGAAAAGATCATCCTGAGTAAGGAAACCCAATCACAAAAGAACACACATAGTATACATTCACTGATAAGTGGATATTAGCCCAGAAGCTTGGAATACCCAAGACATATTTCACATATCAAATGATGCCCAAGAAGGAGGAAGAACAAAGTAGGGATCCTTGGGTCCTTTGTAGAAAGGGGGAAAAACCACAGAAGGAGATACAGAGACAAAAGGTGGGGCAATCTGAGGGAAAGACCATCTAGAGACTACCCCGCCAGGGATCCATCCTATATACAGTTACAAAACCCAGACACTTAAAAGACACTGAGAAAGTAAACTTGCTTACTGGTGTGGTATTGACTAGCAGCCCTCCCATAGTCTTTCTGCCTTTTCTACAATCATCCTCACTCCCCCAGTCATGATTCCTGTGTTGACTGACAGGCAGTCTCTGACAATATATGAGTGTTTGCATTCATGTATGTGTACCACATCTCTGTTTGGTACACACAGAGTCCAGAAGAGGGTGTCAGATCTCTTGGAACTGGAGTTACAGACAGTTCTGAGCTACCATGTGGGTCCTGGGAAATGAACCCAGGTCCTCTGAAAGAGTAGCCAGTGATTTTAACCATTGAGCAATCTCTTCAGTCTCTTAAGAGTCTCTTTCAGTCTCTAAAAAACTATTTTATTTTTATCTTTATGACACATAAAAATTATACATGTTATGAGGTACCATGTTATGTTTGATATATGCATATTTTATGTAATATACATATCTGATTGTACATATCCTTTTCCTTCTCAAATATTTATCATTTCCTTATAGTTAATAGATTCAAAATTTTGTGTTCTAGCAATTAAGAAAGGTGTTTAGCATATTGGTGTCTGTTGTGACTGGGGTCCAGGGGTCATTTCTCCTGTGCTATGCCACCTCAAGGCAGAGGAAGATCAGGGTCATCTCTCCTGTGCTCATGCCCTCAGGGCTGGCTTGCCTGCCCCACCCCACTAACAGAGTCAGTTCTACTCTGTTGCCCAGGCATGGTGCAGACCCTGCTCTCGTGAGTGCTTCAGTTGGCAAGAAGTAGGGCTAGAAAAGAGATTATTTTTAATATTCTTTTGTGTGTGTGTGTATTTTTTTAATATTTTTATTTTCTATATTCTTTGTTTACATTCCAAATGATATCCCCTTTCCCGGATCCCCCTCCCCATATGTCCATAAACCTTCTTCTCTCTATCCATTCTCCAATCACCTCCCTCCTTTTTCTCTGTCCTTATATTCCCCTCCAATGCTAGATCAATCCTTTCCAGGATCAGGACCCTCTCCATACTTCTTCATGGGAGTCATTTGTTATGCGATTTGTGCCTTGGGTATTCAGGGCTTCTGGGCTAATTAATATCCACTTATCAGAGATTGCATTCCATGTGTATTCTTTTGTGATTGGGTTACCTCACTTAGGATGATATTTTCCAGATCAAACCATTTGCCTAAAAATTTTGTGAATTCATTGTTTCTAATTGCTGAGTAGTATTCCATTGTGTAAATATACCACATTTTCTGTATCCATCCCTCCTTTGAGGGGCATCTGGGTTCTTTCCAACTTCTGGCTATTATAAATAAGGTTGCTATGAACATAATGGAGCATGTGTCTTTATTGCATGCCAGGAAATCCTTTGGGTATATGCCCAGGAGAGGTATAGCAGGGTCCTCTGGAAGTGTCATGTCCAGTTTTCTGAGGAACCGCCAGACTGATTTCCAAAGTGGTTGTACCATCTTACAGCCCCACCAGCAGTGGAGAAGTATTCCTCTTTCTCCACATCCTCGCCAACACCTGCTGTCTCCTGAGTTTTTGACCTTAGCCATTCTGACCGGCATAAGGTGAAATCTCAGGGTTGTTTTTATTTGCATTTCCCTAATGACTAATGATGTTGAGCACTTCTTAAGGTGGCTTTCGGCCATCCAAATTTCTTCAGGTGAAAATTCTTTGTTTAGATCTGTACCCCACTTTTTAATAGGGTTATTTGGTTCCCTGGGGTCTAACTTCTTCAGTTCTTTGTATATATTGGATATTAGCCCTCTATCAGATGTAGGGTTGGTGAATATCCTTTCCCAATTTGATGGTTGCTGTTTTGTCCTTTTAACAGTGTCCTTTGCCTTACAGAATCTTTGTAATTTTATGAGGTCCCATTTGTCAATTCTTGATCTTAGAGCATAAACTATTGGTGATCTGCTCAGGAACTTTCCCCTGTGCCCATGTCCTCAAGGGTCTTCCCCAGTTTCTTTTCTGTTAGTTTCAGTGTGTCTGGTTTTACATAGAGGTCCTTGATCCACTTGGAGTGAAGTTTAGTACTTGGAGATAAGAATGGATCAATTCTCATTCTTTTGCATGCTGACCTCCAATTGAACCAGCACCATTTGTTGAAAAGGCTATCTGTTTTCCACTGGATGTTTTCGGCTCCTTTGTCGAAGATCAAGTGACCATAGGTGTGTGGATTCATTTCTGGATCTTCAATTCTATTCCATTGGTCCACTTGTCTGTCACTGTGCCAATACCATGCAGTTTTTAACACTATTGCTCTTTAGTATTGCTTGAAGTCAGGGATACTGATTCTCCCAGAATTTCTTTTGTTGTTGAGAATAGTTTTAGCTATCCTGGGTTTTTTGTTATTCCAGACGAATTTGAAAATTGCTTTTTCTAACTCTGTGAAGAACTGAGTTGGGATTTTGATGGGGATTGCGTTGAATTTGTAGATCGCTTTTGGCAAGATGGCCATTTTAACTATATTAATCCTGCCGATCGTGTGTGTGTATTTTATTTGACTTTGATGTAGAGTAATAATGTTTTTGTGAAAGAGTTTGGTAGATATCCTCCTGTTCTAATGTTAGGCATCTGTTTTACAGGGATGGTGCCATTCTTTAAAGTTTGGGTAGAATTCAAGAATAAATGCATCTGTGCCAGCAACCAAAGAGCAAGCATTGGCTGGATCTAGCTTCATGCACAGATATAGCATAGGCAGCTTGGTATTCATGTGGTTCTTCCAATAACTGGAGTGAAGGCTCTCCATTCTGTTGCCTGCCTGTGGATCCCATTTCCCTAACTGGGCCACATTGTCTGGCCTCAGTAGGAGAGAACACACCTAGTCCTGCAGTGACTTGATGTGCCAGGGTAGGGTGATACCCAATGGGGGAGGCCTACCTCTTCTCAGAGGAGAAAGGGAGGGGGGAATGGGAGGACACACTATTGGGAAGAGAGGGTGCCTGACATTGGGATGCAAAGTGAATAAATAAATTAATGAAAAATGTATCTGGACAATCTTTTTCTGTTAGGAGGGTTTTTTTAAAAAGTGCGTGTGTGTGTGTGTGTGTGTGTGTGTGTGTGTGTGTGTGTTTAAGAGAGAGAGGGGGGAGAGGTTGAGAGAGAGATTTTAAAGCTTTATTAATTGATATTATATGTAAGTACATCTCTTTTACAGATGGTTGTGAGCCATTATGTGGTTGCTGGGATTTGAACTCAGGACCTCTGGAAGAGCAGTCAGTGCTCTTAACTGCTGAGCCATCTCTCCAGCCTCCAAATTACAGTTCAGATGGCTGTGAGCCATTAAGCAATGGCTGGGATTTGAACCAGGGTTCTTAGGATCTGCAGTCAGTGTCCTTACAATCTAAGCCACTGCTCCACCTGTTAGGAGGTTTTACTTTATTTATTTATTTATTTATTTATTTATTTATTTATTTATTTATTTATTAGTTTGTGACTTCTTTTCTTTTTCTTTTTTTTAATATTTTTTTATTCGATATATTTTTATTTACATTTCAAATGATTTCCCCTTTTCTGGTCCCCCACTCCCCGAAAGTACCATAAGCCCTCTTCTTTCCCCCTGTTCTCCCATCCACCCCTTCCCACTTCCCTGTTCTGGTTTTGCGCTACTGCTACACTGAGTCTTTCCCGAACCAGGCCACTCCTCCATTCTTCTTGTACATCATTTGATGTGTTGATTATGTTTTGGGTATTCCAATTTTCTAGGCTAATATCCACTTATTAGTGAGTGCATACCATGATTAATCTTTTGAGACTGGGTTACCTCACTTAGTATGATGTTTTACAGATCCATCCATTTTGTCCAAGAATTTCACGGATTCATTGTTTCTAATGGCTAAATAGTAGTACTCCATTTTGTATATATGCTACATTTTTTGCATCCATTCTTTTGTTGAAGGATACCTGGGTTCTTTCCAGGTTCTGGCTATTATAAATAGGGCTGCTATGAACATAGTGGAGCACGTATCCTTATTACCTGCTGGGGAATCCTCTGGGTCTATGCCCAGGAGTGGTATAACAGGATCCTCTGGAAGTGACGTGCCCAGTTTTCTGAGGAACCGTCAGACCGATTTCCAGAGTGGTTGTACCAATTTGCAACCCCACCAGCTGTGGAGGAGTGTTTCTCTTTCTCCACATCCTTGCCAACACCTGCTGTCTCCTGAGTTTTTAAACTTAGCCATTCTGACTGGTGTAAGGTGAAATCTCAGGGTTGTTTTGATTTGCATTTCCCTAATGACTAATGAAGTTGAGCATTTTTTTTAAATTCGGTATATTCTTTATTTACATTTCAAATGATTTCCCCTTCCCTCCCCCTGTTCCCCCATCTACTCCTTCCCACTTCCCTGTTCTGGTATTCCCCTACACTGCTGCACTGAGTCTTTCCAGAACCAGGGGCCACTCCTCCATTCTTTTTGCACATCATTTAATATGTGAATTGTCTTAGGTATTCAAAGTTTCTAGGCTAATATCAACTTATCAGTGAGTACATACCATGAATGTTCTTTTGAGACTGGGTTACCTCACTTAGTATGATGTTCTCCAGCTCCATCCATTTGTCTATGAATTTCATGAATTCATTGTTTCTAATGGCTGAATAGTACTCCATTGTGTAAATATACCACATTTTTTGTATCCATTCCTCCGTTGAGGGACACTTGGATTCTTTCCAGCTTCTGGCTACTACAAATAGGGATGCTATGAACATGGTGGAGCATGTGTCCTATTGCATGCCGGGGAATCCTCTGGGTATATGCCCAGGAGTGGTATAGCAGGGTCCTCTGGAAGTGCCATGCCCAGATTTCTGAGGAACTGCAAGACTGATTTCCAAAGTGGTTGCACCATCTTGCAATCCCACCAGCAGTGGAGGAATGTTCCTCTTTCTCTTCATCCTCGACAACACCTGCTGTCTCCTGAGTTTTTGACCTTAGCCATTCTGACTGTTGTGAGGTGAAATCTCAGGGTTGTTTTGATTCGCATTTCCCTAATGATTAATGATGTTGAACATTTCTTAAGGTGCTTCTCAGCCCTCCAAAGTTCTTCATGTGAAAATTCTTTGTTTAGCTCTGTATCCCATTTTTAATAGGGTTATTTGGCTTTCTGGGGTCTAACTTCTTGAGTTCTTTGTATATATTGGATATTAGCCCTCTATCTGATGTAGGGTTGGTGAAGATCTTTTCCCAATTTGTTAGTTGCCGATTTGTCCTTTTGAAGGTGTCCTTTGCCTTACAGAAACTTTGTAATTTTATGAGGTCCCATTTGTTTATTCTTGATCTTAGAGCATAAGCTATTGGTGCTCTATTCAGGAACTTTCCCTCTGTACCAATGTCCTCAAGGCTCTTCCCCAGTTTCTTTTCTATTAGCTTCAGAGCGTCTGGCTTTATGTGGAGGTCCTTGATCCATTTGGAGTTGAGCTTAGTACAAGGAGACAAGGATGGATCAATTCCCATTCTTCTGCGTGCTGACCTCCAGTTGAACCAGCACCATTTGTTAAAAAGTTTATCTTTTTTCCAGTGGATGTTTTTGTCTCCTTTGTGGAAGATCAAGTGGCCATAGGTGTGTGGGTTCATTTCTGGATCTTCAATCCTATTCCATTGATCTGCCTGTCTGTCACTGTACCAATACCATGCAGTTTTTAACAGTATTGCTCTGTAGTATTGCTTGAGGTCTGGGATACTGATTCCCCCAGAATTTCTTTTGTTGTTGAGAATAGTTTTAGCTATCCTGGGTTTTTTGTTATTCCAGATGAATTTGAGAATTGCTCTTTTTAACTCTATGAAGAACTGAGTTGGGATTTTGATGGTTATTGCATTGAATCTGTATATTGCTTTTGGCAAAATGGCCATTTTAACTATATTAATCCTGCCAATCCATGAGCATGGGAGATTTTTTCCATTTTCTGAGGTCTTCTTCGATTTCCTTCTTCAGAGTCTTGAAGTTCTTGTCATACAGATCTTTCACTTGTTTGGTCAGAGTCACACCAAGGTACTTTAGACTGTTTGTGGCTATTGTGAAGGATGTCATTTCCCTAATTTCTTTCTTAGCCTGCTTATCCTTTGAGTATAGGAAGGCTACTGATTTGCTTGAGTTGATTTTATATCCTGCCACTTTGCTGAAGTTGTTTATCAGCTGTAGGAGTTCTCTAGTGGAGTTTTTTGGGTCACTTAGGTAGACTATCTTATCATCTGCAAATAGTGATAATTTGACTTCTTCCTTTCCAATTTGTATCCCTTTGACCTCCTTATGTTGTCTAATTGCCCGAGCTAGTACCTCAAGTACAATATTCAAAAGATAAGGAGAGATGGGGCAGCCTTGTCTAGTCCCTGATTTTAGTGGGATTGCTTCAAGTTTCTCTCCATTTAGTTTGATGTTGGCTACCGGTTTGCTGTATATTGCTTTTACTATGTTTAGGTATGGGCCTTGAATTCCTGTTCTTTCCAAGACTTTAAGCATGAAAGGATGATCAATTTTATCAAATGCTTTTTCAGCATCCAATGAAATGACCATGTGGTTTTTTTCTTTCAGTTTGTTTATGTAGTGGATTGCATTGATGGATTTCTGTATATTGAACCATCCCTGCATTCCTGGGATAAAGCCTACTTGATCATGGTGGATGATTGTTTTTATGTGTTCTTAGGTTCGGTGGGCAAGAAATATATTGAGTATTTTGTGTCGATGTTCATAAGGGAAATTGGCCTGAAGTTCTCTTTCTTTGTTGGATCTGTGTGTGGTTTTGGTGTCAGTGTAGTTTTGGTTTTGTAGAAGGAGTTGGGTAGTGTTCCTTCTGTTTCTATTTTATGGAATAGTTTGAAGAGTATTGGTGTTAGGTCTTCTTTGAAGGTCTGATAGAATTCTGCACTGAAACCATCTGGTCCTGTGCTTTTTTTGGTTGGAAAATTTTCTATGATCCCTTCTATTTCTTTAGGGGTTATGGGACTGTTTAGGTGATCTATTTGATCCTGATTTAACTTTGCTATTTTGTATCTGTCTAGGAAATTGTCCATTTCCTCCAGATTCTCCAGTTGTGTTGAGTATAGGCTTTTGTAGTAGGATCTGATGATTTTTTGAATTTCCTCAGTTTCTGTTGTTATATCCCCCTTTTCATTTCTACTTTTGTTAATTTGGATACTTTCTCTGTGCCCTTTTGTCAGTCTGGCTAAGGGTTTATCTATCTTGATGATTTTCTCAAAGAACCAGCTCCTGGATTTGTTGATTCTTTGTATGGTTCGCTTTGTTTCTACTTGATTGATTTCAGCCCTGAGTTTGATGATTTCCTGTCTTCTACTACTCCTGGGTGAATTAGATTCTTTTTGTTCCAGGGCTTTCAGGTGCTGCCATATTGCCTAGATTTCTGTTAGTAGTGTTCCTATGTTTGCCTTTTGCCATCTTGTTATCTCTGGTGTTAGTTGGTCTTGTCTCTGGCTGGTGTTTGAGCCTCCTGTGAGGCTGTAAGGCTATTTCTGCAACACTGGATGGCTGGGTTTCCCCTATCACAGATTGCTGATGTGCTGCCCTCCTCTTGGGTGCCCTTGGAGCCCTAGTGTACCTTGCCCCAGATTGTCTCTGTGAACCAGGTGATGCCTGTTTGCTCCTTCAGGGATTGCTGATTGTGTATGCTGCAGGGACATTTTTTGAGTGCTGATCACTCTTCTGGGCAGCAATCCCCCAACCGGGTTGGTGCACACAAGGCTAGTCTAGCTGCTCAGGCCCTGAGTCCAGGCAAAAGCCTGACAGGCTTAGGCCCGAGCAATATTCACCTCAGGCTATGCCCGCTAACTGGTTCTGTCAGGTAGCCAAGATGGCAGCTCGTGCACCCCTTGTAAGAGCCGGGACAGACCTCCGAACTAACAACCTCCTGGCTGTGTTGGCACACAGATGGCCCACCGGACTGCCCAGGGCCTGGGTGCAGTCTGGCTTATTCCCCCCTCTCCTCTCTCTCTTCCCACTCCCCCTCTTCCCTCCCCCCTCTCCATCTCCCTCCTCCCCCTCCCCTCCCCATCCCTCCCCTCCCTATCCCTCTCCCCTCCCCCACCCTCCTTTCCCCTTTCCCCTCCTCCCTCCACCTCCCCCCCCACCATGCTCGATGTTAGCCTTGGGCTATGACTGTTAACTGGCTTTGTCTGTTAGAGCCCTCTGGCATCCTGTAGCCAAAATGACGGCATTGTGTGCCTCCTGCAAGTGCCAGGACAGACTGCTGGGCAAACAACCTCTGGCCAGGTTGGCACACTGATAGCCCCCCAAACAGCTCAGGGCTTAGGTCCCCATGATGTTGGCCTCGGGCTATATCTGCGTACCTTGGGCTGTCAGATTTCTCCGGTGTCCCAGAGCCAAGATGGTGGAGAGCCTCTCTTAACTGACTGGCGGGAGGCAGAGTTCTGATGTGGCTTCAGTGTGGTGAAAAGTGCTGTAACTCCGTGGCTGCTTGCAGCCCGGCTGGCCAGTGATGGTCAGTGGTAGCCGGCGCAGTGCCTGCCAGGACCCTGTTGCCTTGGTTCCACTGGTGGTGGCCTTTCTGCTGGATGAGCTGCTGATGCTGCTGGACAAGCTGCTGCTGCTGCCACTGGATGAGCTGCCGCTGCCGCTGCTGCCACCTATTTTATTTTTTTATCGGATATGTTCTCTATTTACATTTCAAATGTTATCCACTTTTCTGGTTTCCCTTCTAAAAAGACCCTCTCCTATCCCCCGTCCCTGTGCTCACCAACCCACTCACTCCTGGTGTTCTCCTATACTGGGGCATTGAGCCTTCTCAGGGCCAAGGGCCTTTCCTCCCTTTGATGTCCGACAAGGCCATCCTCTGCTACATGTGCAGCTGGAGCCATGGGTCCCAGCAAGTGTATTCTTTGGTTGGCAGTTTAGTCCCTGGAAGCTCTGGGGGTACTGGTTGGTTCATATTGTTGTTCCTCCTATGGGGCTGAAGGTTCCTTCAACTTCTAAGAGGTTTCATTTTATTAATCATGATTTGTTTATTCTTGAGAATTCCATAGATATATACAATGAAATATGATAGCTTCCTACACTTCCTCCTCAAATTCCCCTTGTATCTCCCAACATGTCCTCCCATCATTTGTTTGTTTATTTTTTCTTTCTTTTGAGAAGCTACTAGGTTCAATTAGGTCTACCTATAAGCACATGAATGCATCCAATGAAGGATGAGTAACATACTAGTAGCCATACTTATAATTTTCCCTCTTCCAGAAACTATGAATGTTTAAGAGCTCCTCACTAAGGGTCAAGGTCTGAAGAGTACCTTACCCTGTCTATGACAGAATTTTGGCTGGCTTGATCTTATGTAGATATCTGAAATTTCTGTGCACTGATAAGAACAGTAGCTATGCCATGGGTAGAAAAGTGCATTTCACAGCACCTATTCCCATCTTCCAGCTCTTCTGAGATGACATTCAGGGATTTGATAATGCTATCCTACATAGGATTGAACACTTAATTTCTTGTTCTTTGACTAATTATATATTTTTTACATTGACCTCTGTTCAGTAAAAAAAAAAAAGAGGCCTGTAAAACCCATGTCCAGAGCAGGCTAGCTCTATGGGTATAATGAATAATATTTAGAAGGCAATTCGACACTATGATCATTGAGCAAACCAACTAGAGCAGGTTTCCTCCTATGGCTCATGATCTCCCCAGTTATGAGCTATTTACCAGGGTTATAGTACCATACCTGAAATTCTCTCCTGCAGAACAGACATCCAGTCAAACCAGAAATTTATTACTTATCCCATAATAGTAATACCACTATTACACCAAGTGACACATCTTGTTTGGAAGGTCAATATTGTAATATGCAAAATCCAGCACTGATATTTTCTCTCTCTCACCATCCTGCATAATGTATTCAAGCACCATAAAAGCTATTCAGTAGGAAGTTTTGTGACCATTTTGAGATTAATTTCTCTATCTTGTATAGCCAATATATGTAGTATTTCTAGCAATAGCACCTTACCATGTAGTTATGGTGGGTAACCAAGGGTAATGCCAATTAACTAGTGTTTGTTTTGAGACCTTTGTCCTCATTGAACATAGGGAGGCATCCCAGGCCTTGCATTGTTATTTAATAATCATGTTTTCTGGGACTGGCATTGTTCACCCATGTAAGGTAATTCTAGTTGAACTCTTTTTAAAGTTGTACTTTGAAATTATCTTATTAACTGGTAGGTTTAGATAAAGTTTATTTGTCAAAGATCCCCAGAGTTGACTAATTCATCCACTACCTCTCAATCTCAGGTATACCCTCACTTCTTTCATGTCACATGTACCTCACAATTCCTTTGATTATATTTTAAAGATAGGTTGTAAGAAAGTAGACTTCAATATAGCTTTTCACATGACTGTTCTTGGTGTTATCTCTTTCTGCTAATCCCTGATTTCCCTCTGCTTCTTCATGTTTGTCTTAATTAGTGTTCTATTGCTGTGGAGAAAAACCATGGCCATGATGACTCTTTTTTTTTTGATATATTCTTTATTTACATTTCAAATGATTTTCCCTTTCCTGGATCACCCCTTCCTGAAAGTCCCATAAGCCCTCTTCCCTCCCCCATTCCCCAAACCACCCCTTTCCACTTCCCTGTCCTGGTATTCCCCTACACTGCTGCACTAAGCCTTTCCAGGACCAGGGGCCTCTCCTTCCTTCTTCGTGGGCATCATTTGATATGTGAATTGTGTCTTGGGTATTCCAAGCTTCTAGTCTAATAACTGTTTATCAGTGAATGCATACCATGAGTGTTCTTTTGAGATTGGGTTACCTCACTTAGTATGATGTTCTCCAGTTCCATCTATTTGTCTAAGAATTTAATGAATTCATTGTTTCTAATGGCTGAATAGTACTCCATTGTGTATATATACCACATTTTCTGTATCCATTCCTCCGTTGAGGGACATCTGGGTTCTTTCCAGCTTCTGGCTATTATTAATATGGATGCTATGAACATAGTGGAGCATGTATCCTTATTACATGCTGGGGAATCTTCTGGGTATATGCCCAGGAGTGGTAGAGTAATGACGACTCTTATAAAGGAAAACATTTAATTGGGGTTTGCTTACAGTTCCAGAGGTTTAGTCCATTGTCATCATGACAGTGAGCAGGTTAGCATGTAGGATGAACAGCCAAGTCATGGAGAAGTAGTTGAGAGTTCTATATCTGGATCTACAGGTAGCAGGAAGAGAGATAACTTGGCTTGAGTTTTGTAAACCTCATAGCCCACTCCCAGTGACACATTTCTTCCAACAAGACCACATGTACTCCAACAAGTCCACATCTCCTGACTGCTCCCAAGTAGTGGCACTCCCTGATGACTAAGCACTCAAACCTACGAGCCAATGTGGGCCATTCTTATTCAAACCACCACAATGCTTAAAAGCTTTTCCACACCCAGAGTTCTATTCTCCCCTCTTTTAACCTACAATTGACTATTCCCTCTCTATTAATGTGTCTTCCTCCTCAAAGGTCAATTTCTGGCTTTTACTTCTGCTCAATGCACACAAAACTAAAGATTTAAAAGTAAGACCCTCATATGAGACAGCATGAGACATTTTTCTTATGAGGTCTGATTTCTTCACTTTGTATAATTGTGTATCATCCATTTACCAACAAAAGTCGTTATTTCATTTTTCTTTACAGCTGTCCATATACATTTACATCTATCTATCTATCTATCTATCTATCTACCTCTTTAATTTTTCTTATCCATTTAAATGTTGATGAACATCTATTTTGATTCCATTTTTTAGGTAATGTGAGTTCAGCCTTGGTAAACATGGATGTGCAAATAGTAGGATATAAAGTCCTTTGGTTATATGCCCAAGGTTCATATAGATGGGTCATATGTAAATTCTATTTCTGGTTGTTTTAAAAGGATTTATTTATTTTTATGTGAATGAGTCATTGCCTATGTATGTGTACCACAAGTGCCTGGTGCTTGTAGAGGCCAGAAGAGGTTGTTGGATCCCTTTCAGCTGGAGTTGCTGATAGTTGTGAGCTACCACGTAGGAGCAGGGAACTGAATCAGGTCTTCCACAAGAGTAATAAGTGCTCTTGATGGGGAGAAGAAAGCAGATCTCAGAGGAAGATGCTGTTGATATTACCGAGTGAGAATAAGAATTACCTCCCAAATTAAACCTATTAAGTGAGTTTTTTTAAAACCATGCATAGGACTGACTCTCCAAAGTGAGATTTGAGAGTGTAGTGAGTGAGGGTTAACTTTTCAGGCCTCCTTTTATAAGGGAAAATGTATAAACTGGAGATTTTGTAAAATAAAAATTTTGAAAGCAAATTTTATAGAAGCAGATGGCAAATTAGATTATTTGACAGATTATCTCGGCAGAACATCTCAAGGTTCCTTCACAGAAGACCTTATCTTATCAGGGCAGCCTATCGAGTACCTCAGGACTCCTTGGCAGAGTACCATTTTATCAGTGTAGAGTATGCTGAGTCAGACTATAATTTTGTAACAAATAGAATGAACTTATTCTGACCTTATAACAAAATGGCTTTTTACCCTAAGATGGAATTAGAATGGTCCATAATTGCAACCAGGAAACATAACATCAACCTCTGCTTTGAAAATGAAGGGGCCAACAGCCTTAGAATGCAAATGACCTCTAAAAATTGGAAAAGGAAACTGAGCTTTCAGAAAACACGTCATCCTCCTGACAACTGGTGCTAGTCCAGAGTGGTATGTGTTGAATGTCTGGATCACACTGTGCATTGACTGTCTGGATCACAGAATTGCAATGCAATGTTTATGGTGTTTAAAGCAGTAGCATATAGTAGTTGATTATAGCACCAATCCAAATGTTAGTGCCAGTACGTACCATAAAAACACACACAACATTGTTAGGTAACATTTCCAGTAGTATTTTAGAATTTATTTGGAAAATATTTTGAATATAGTTAATAAAAGAAAGTCTGGATATAACTTCTAAACTTATATTTAAGAAGTTAGGAAAGAATAATTATACCTTACATTTTATATATTTACTTGCATTGGTGTTCAGACCCATTGATATCTACTATATAGAAAGAAGTCTCTAATACCTTATTTGTTCATTCATTTTGTGACAATATTAAACATTTTTTTTATTACATAGAATGTTGTACCTGAGAAATTCAGTGGTTGAAGAAAAAGCATGTAACAAGAGTCAAGGTCTTTTGAGTTATTCAAGGTATTACAGGCTTGTAAGCATAGCAACATGGTTGGTGAGGGCAAGAGGATAATGAATTAAATGATAGCCTCAGCTATATAGTGCATTTGAAATGAGCCTGGATTATAGGAGATCCTGTGTCAAAAACCAACCTCCCAAATTAAACAAAAATTTAAGATAATTTAATTTTATTTGTCATTACATAGATACACACATTTTTTGATCTTTTGTTGGAGTCTGAAATAATTTCTGTGAAATGGAGAATAGCTGTTTTACTTTATGTCTTCAGAAAGTTGTGAAGATTTACACAAGTGCAGACAGTAGTGGCCATTCACAGATGACAACTTTAGTGACTGCTAGGCAACATTGAGTGATGTTGCCTTTTCTATCAATATCATGTGTTCCTCTACTGATTCCTGCATACAGTGGTTCTGTTTGTACTCTTTGGAAATCTATTCTCACACCTATTATTGCCTATAGGAAAAGGACATTTGTTTTATATGAACCTTATGATTTTAGAACCTGGCTCATTTATCACACCAGGAAGAAGAACAAATATGGTTTAATATTATTCAGGGAGTTTTGTTTGGGGAAAGCAAGCCTGGTGTTAATGAGCTGATGTGTCCATGGAAAATTAATATGTGCTGCCTTAAAAGCACTCCTCCCAACCCCTACAAATGCCTGCATAACCAAAGCTCAGAACAACTGAAATAGCTTTTGAAGCTCAAACTACCTGTTAATACATTTACAGACAAAAGGACCATTAAAAGTAGAGATGGTTATTTTGGCCCAGAGATTTATTGATGGCATCCTCATCAATGGCTGATGGCTCAGGAGACCCAGGCTGAACTGCAGTGTGACTCTGATTGATGGAGTCAAAGTGAATGTCTGATTTCCAGTATGTCATGCTCTTTTGTAAACACAGGTTCTTATGTAGTCCAGTCTAACCTTAAACCCAACAAGTAGCTCTGGATGACTGTGAAGTCCTGATCATCTTGGCTCTACATTTTTTCTCTACATTTTAAATGCTGGGATGACAACTGGTACCACCATGTCTAGCCACTTTAGCTTTTGTGTATATGTATATAAGACACAATTCTTTGATTGCCAATTCCATTTGTCACATACCTCTTTGCTGTGGTGCAGGCCACCCCAAAGCAATGAAAGGATCTGGATACAGATCATGTACTCAAGTTGGTGTTCTCTTCCAGCACTTGAGGCAACATCAAGTGCCTATTAGTAGTTTAGTAATAAATGCTTAGTTGGGTCAGTTCTCTATATAATAAATAGACCAATTCAGGCATGGTGGCTCATGACTATAACTCCAGTGTCTGGGACTTTAAGAAAAGGGTATCAGGAGTTTAAGACCAGGCTAAGCTACTTGAAAGCCTATCTCAAAAACAACACCACAAAGTTTACTTTACCTAACAAAAACCAAATCTCATTTCTCTGCATACCCCATTCTGGCAACTTTTTATTTTATGGAAAAGAATGTAAACTCCTTGAGTGAACACAGAAAGATTTTTTTAACTTCTTCAATGCCTCTTTCCTGCCAGCCAGCTCCCCTATCTAGGCTGTAACCACATTGGTTGTTACTTCTTGGAGCAAGTCATCTCTCCCAAGAGAGGATTTGTACCTGCATTTCCTCTATCTTGACTCTTTTCTGCTTCTGTTTTTAACGGTTGGTTTCTTTACCATGTTTCATATCTCAGCTAAAATGTGACTTCCTCAAAGAGGTTTCTCTGGACTGCTTAGTGTGGGGCCCTCCTCCCCTGCATGGTCATGATGCACACTCGATTCCTCAACAGGATCTTGCTGCACCTGTAACCACACTTAGTTGTTTACATTTTGCTCCTTCTTTGTACTATACTATATACTCTGTGTAGGGGTGTAACTACAAATGTACTGTCCAGCACAAACTTGATGCTCAGAAAGTATTTGTGAAATAAGAAATACACCCCATTTTATTACTTTGATGGCAGATTTGGACAGACTCTCAAGAGGATTAGTAACTTTAGTGGTTCAGAACCTTTCTTTGTCAGTAGTTATACTCAAATGTTCTTTGTTTCATTTACCCACTTTTGGTATGTCATCTAGCCAGAGGTCAGAATGAATAATGTAAGTGAGGTGACAACTGAAAAGCAGGAGATAATGAATCCAGGTTGGTATTTTTTCCCAGCTCTTGCATCAATGATAGGTTGATGGATTTGATTGAAATCTAAACCCAATTTGTGACTATTTTGAGAGAGAGAGAGAGAGAGAGAGAGAGAGAGAGAGAGAGACAGATAGAGAGACAGACAGAGAGAGACAGAGACAGGGTCAGAGACAGACAGAGACAGACAGAGACAGAGAGAGGAGAGAAAGAGTATGTGTTTGAAGTAGGGAATGGAGCCTGGACCACCTCTATGGCAAGTTCATATCCTGCACTGAGCTGCATTCTGGGCCACTGAATACTATCTTTATGATTTTGTAGCAGGGTAACTTTCAGCATGGTATTTGCTCAGAGTGAGCTTTTGTTTCCTTGTAGTTAGAGGAGCATGTAACTACTGCTGTAGAGAAAGTTAAGTAAGTGCCCAGTCCCTATGACAATGTCTAGAATATGGAAAATGTTACTAGTTATAGCAGTTACTTTGATTGTTAGATATAGGACCAGAATAAAATGTCATATCATCCGTTAACTACAATATATAGTTGCTTCTTTGATTTGGATTACCAAGAATCCTAAGCACTTATTTTTACTTTTCTTTCCTCTCTTTCCTCCTGATTAACTTGTTCAAGGCATTCTTCATGTCCTCATTCCTAAAGGTGTAGATTATGGGGTTCAGCAGAGGGGTGACAGCAGTAAAAAATGCAGATACAACCTTGTCCTCTGGAAGGCTGATGGCTGGGCGTGAGTAGATGAAGATACAGTGTCCCAGAAACAGAGTGACCACGGTGAGGTGGGCTGCACAGGTGGACAGGGCTTTCCTCTTGCCATCAGAGATCTGTTGCCTTAGACTCACAAGGATGACTGCATAGGACACTACAATAATCACAAAACATACCATAGAGATCATTCCACTGTTGGAAACAATGAGAATCTCAGTGATACGGGTGTCAGTGCAAGCCAGTTCGATCACCTGAGGTACATCACAGAAGTAGTTGTCAATCTCATCAGGACCACAGTAGGGCAGCTTGAGGGTGAGTGAGGTGAGAGATATGGAGTGGATGGTCCCCCCTGCCCACAGGGCTGCTGCCAGAACCATACACACCTTCCAGTTCATTATTGTCATATATTGCAAAGGTTTACAAATGGCCACATAGCGATCATAGGCCATGACAGTAAGGAGGAAGATCTCTGTGCAGGCAAAGAGATGCAGGAAGAACATCTGGACCACACAGGCATCAAAGGAGATGAGCTTTTCTTCTGACAAGGTGTCACTTAGCATCTTTGGGACAGTGACAGTGGAATGGCAGACATCAATAAAGGACAGATTGCTGAGGAAGAAATACATGGGAGTATGGAGTCGGTGGTCGTATATGATTGTTATGACAATGAGGATGTTACCAACCAGCGTCAGGACATAGAAAATGAGGAATATGAAAAAAACAGCCATCTGTACTTTCGGATTTGTAGATAAACCTGTGAGTCGAAATGACATCACTGAAGTTTGGTTGATGAGGACAGCCTTTTCCATTCTTTTAGTCTGTCAAAAATAGGGAAAAACACAAAACAAATTTAATACTTAACATATGCATCAATCATTTGGTTCCTTAATTTCTTGGTCACTTATGATGTCATCTACATGTGGAAACTATGAGTCAAATATCTAGCTTATTCCCCGTTCTTTTCTTCCTTCCCTCCTTCTTTGATGCTAGGGATTTGATAGAAGCTCACACATACATAGTAAATGCTTGTTTTATCTCCAAGCTACAGCCCCTGTCTTGTGTTTCTTAAAAAAATTCTCTGTAGGAGCCAATAGAGTCAAGGGTACCATAAAAACCCCTATAAAATCAACTAATCTGGCCTTGTAGGCGGTCACAGAGACTGAACTGACATCTAGGGATTCTGCTTGGTACTGACCTAGATACTCCACACATGCTACAGTTGTGTAGCTTGGTCTTCTTGTGGGACTCCTAACATTGTAAACAGGGGCTGTTTCTCACTGTTAGTCTGCCTTTTGAACCCTTTTTTCCTACTGGATTGCCTTTTCCAGACTTAGTAGTAGAGGTGCCTAGTTTTCTGCAACTTGATATGCCAGGGCTGGTTGAGATCCATGGGAAGTCTGCCATTTTCTGAAAAGAAAAGGAATGGATGAGGGGGGAGGTAGTGGGGAGGTACTGGGAAGAAAGGAGTGAAGGGAAACTGTAGTTGTAATATAAAACATTTTAAAATCAGTATCCCTGACCTCAAGCAATACTACAGAGCAATAGTGTTAAAAACTGCATGGTATTGGTACAGTGACAGGCAGGAGGATCAATGGAACAGGATTGAAGATCCAGAAATGAACCCACACACCTATGGCCACTTGATCCTCGACAAAGAGGCTGAAAACATCCAATGGAAAAAAGATAGCCTTTTCAACAAATGGTGCTGGTTCAACTGGAGGTCAGCATGCAGAAGAATGGGAATTGATCCATCCTTGTCTCCTTGTACTAAGCTCAAATCCAAATGGATCAAGGACTTCCACATAAAGCCAGACACTCTGAAGCTAATAGAAAAGAAACTGGGGAAGACCCTTGAGGACATCGGTACAGGGAGAAAGTTTCTGAACAGAACACCAATAGCGTATGCTCTAAGAGCAAGAATTGACAAATGGGACCTCATAAAATTACAAAGTTTCTGTAAGGCAAAGGACACCATCAAGAGGACAAATTGGCAACCAACAAATTGGGAAAAGATCTTCACCAATCCTACATCAGATAGAGGGCTAATATCCAATATATATAAAGAACTCAAGAAGTTAGACTCCAGAAAACCAAACAACCCTATTAAAAAATGGGGTACAGAGTTAAACAAAGAATTCTCACCTGAAGAACTTCGGATGGCGGAGAAGCATCTTAAAAAATGTTCAACTTCATTAGTCATTAGGGAAATGCAAATCAAAACAACCCTAAGATTTCATCTTACACCAGTCAGAATGGCTAAGATTAAAAATTCAGGAGACAGCAGGTGTTGGAGAGGGTGTGGAGAAAGAGGAACACTCCTCCACTGCTGGTGGGGTTGCAAATTGGTACAACCACTCTGGAAATCAGTCTGGCGGTTCCTCCGAAAACGGGGCACCTCACTTCCAGAAGATCCTGCTATACCACTCCTGGGCATATACCCAGAAGACTCCCCACCATGTAATAAGGATACATGTTCTACTATGTTCATAGCAGCCCTATTTATAATTGCCAGATGCTGGAAAGAACCCAGGTATCCCTCAACAGAAGAGTGGATGCAAAAAATGTGGTATATCTACACAATGGAGTACTATTCAGCCATTAGAAACAATGAATTCATGAAATTCTTAGGCAAATGGATGGAGCTAGAGAATATCATACTAAGTGAGGTAACCCAGACTCAAAAGGTGAATCATGGTATGCACTCACTAATAAGTGGATATTAACCTAGAAAACTGGAATACCCAAAACATAATCCACACATCAAATGAGGTACAAGAAGAAAGGAGGAGTGGCCCCTGGTTCTGGAAAGACTCAGTGAAACAGTATTCTGCAAAACCAGAACGGGGAAGTGGGAAGGGGTGGGTGGGAGGACAGGGGAAGAGAAGGGGGCTTACGGGACTTTCAGGGAGTGGGGGGGCTAAAAAGGGAAATCATTTGAAATGTAAATAAATTATATCGAATAAAAAATAAAACAATTTAAATAAAAATAAATAGATAAAACATAAGACCAGTCCATGAAACCTTAAGTATCTTTAGACTTAGGAAGAAAAAGTATTTTTGTAGGAATATAATAAGTATTTCCAAAAATATGTGTGTGATATTCTCTTGGGTGTCTATACCTTCTCTTAAATCTAAAGTATGTAGCCAGATGCTTTGGAATATTAGATTATAATGGAAAAGCAGCAAAGAAGAAAGAACTATGATTAAGGTTCTTCAAATTCAAAATAAATTGCATATTCTTGTGAGATAGGTGTAATGTAGACATTGTTGCAAATGAAACAATTTTCTCATTTCTTTTAGTTTCCATTTGACAACAACAAGGGCTAGTCCTTGTAGATTACACCATAGGCTTTCCTCCACAGTGCTGCAAATATAGCTTTGGCTTTACAACATCTTCTCTGGAGACAAAGGAACATACATTAAGGGGGAGACAAAAGAAATCTATATATGCACTGGGTGTTGGGGTCTTCCAGAGGCCTCCTCAGGACTGAGAGGCCAATTCCAACAACTGTTGGGAGAATTGCTAGCAGACAGCCCTCAGCTGTCATCTTGCTTTGAAAAGTGCCTTATCTATACACCTTGGAAAGCAGCTCCCATTTAGCCATTGACAGAATAAAGAGTTTCTCTTTTTCCCCAAGTCAGGATAACTGGATAAGGACCACCCTGGCTTCAGCCATCAAACTGACCCGCGTGGAGCCACTGAGACTGCAGAGGGACAACTCTTCCCTTTGCCCAGCTATAATTCCTTCTTCCACGGGTGATGATTCATATAGGGCTCCTAATAAACAAACACTCTTCACTCTCAAAAAAATCTTCTTTGAGCATTTTCACTAGATGTTAAATACACACCTTGGAAATAATGCTATAGTGAGCTATGATTTATGAGGACATTAAAAATCACCTTGAAAAGGAAGGTGGAGCTCAAAGAAGCTATTTATCCTTTACTGTAGCTATGTAACAGTGTTTAGCTACTATATATATATATATATATATATATATATATATATATATATATATATATATATATATATATATATATACAAGAGTTTCAAATAACCCAGACTTGCTATATAGTTGAGGGTGTCCTTGAACTCCTGATCCTTCTGTCTCCTTTCCCTACTGCTGAATTTGTTGGTGTGTGACATTGCAACCAGATCAGATTGTGGTTTCCATGCTCTAAATAGGTTCTTTGTCTAAGGTTCATAAACTTGGCCTTTGAATATAGTCTCTATCATTTTCTCATTGATTGTACTCTTCACTAGCCCACATCTCTTCTTCCCTGGTGGCTTTGTCCAGGCACTTGGAGCTTGACATCCACAGTGTCAGTATTTGAGGACTACAGCCTTTCATCATGCTGCTTGATAGATGGTCACGTGGCTGTGATGTTTGTTGAGCAGTTCCTTAGAGAAGACTGCACAAACCCTAGAAGACCTCCACTGCAGACAGGCTTGCTCTCAACCTGGACGTCAAGGTCCAGGCTTAGCAACATCTGTGTGTTGATTAGATCACCCCAGCTCTTCAGATTCCCATTCTGTTGTTTGATTTATAGGTCTATGAGTTAATCCAAAGAAGCTTATTTATTTATTTATTTTTTAAAATGAACTTTCCTTTGATCCAAGTATCACTAGTACTTTAAAAGGTTTTATTTATTGATTTATCTATGTATGTATCTATCATCTATGTATGTATATATGTATGTATGTATATATCTATCCATGCAACAATGTATAGCTATATTTATTTTCCATGTATGTATGTATGTATGTATGTATATATATATATATATATATATATATATATATATATATATATATATATATATTCTATGTGCATGGGTGTTTTGCCTGCATATGTTAACGTGCACCATGAATGCCTGGTGTCCATGGAAGTCAGAAGGGGGCATCAGATTCTTCTGTGGAGTTACAGATGCTTATAAGCTTCCATATAGGTGCTATGGAGAGAACTTGGGGTCTCTGCATGAACAGTCAGTGCTCTTAATTGCTGAGATCACTCTCTACTACCACTACTGTTTTCTAAACAATTGCGTGTTCTATATAAGACTCCCAGGATTTTAGTTCTCAAAGGGAGTTGAGGGTTTAGTTTTTTCCCCCATTTTACAAATGGCAAAAATCAGGCATATAGAGGTAAAGCACTAACCAGGCTCATAGCTGGGTCTAGAGCTCAGGTCTCCTGGTCCTGGCTTTGTCTACTTTACCTTTGCTCTGAATTTCTGTGGTGACCAGCAGAGGTGTCTGAATACCCTCTTTCTTCTCTTAGGTGTCCTGGAGTCTGCTTGGGGTTTGCTCTTCAGGGAGCCCCATTTCTCAGCCTTGCCCAATCATGCCATCTTTGCACACAGCTTTCCAGTGGTGGCTCACCCAGGGAACTTGTCTCTTTGTTCCTCAAGGCCCCTCATCTTGTGCTGTCTGTCCTATAACACTCCTCAGCATCAGACTCTGCTGGACAAACACATCTTCCCCATATTGCTTAGGGGGGACTTTCCCTCTGCTCTCAGCAATTTTTAATATTCCCTGTTATTCACCGTGCCAGCCTTATGCAAATAATGGGCACTTTTGTTGTTGATGTAAAAAAAAAAAGATTAATAGTAGGGCCTCAGTGAGGCACTAACTAAACAGAGCTGTGGCAAACAGAATCCTTTTGTTTTGTTTTGTTTTGTGTTCTTTTTCTTTTTTCTTTTCTTTTCTTTTCTTTTTTTTTGAGACAGGGTTTCTCTGTGTAGCCCTGGCTGTCCTGGAACTCACTCTGTAGACCAGGCTGGCCTCAAACTCAAAAGTCTGCCTGCCTCTGCCTCTCAAGTGCTGGGATTAAAGGTGTGCGCCACCACTGCCTGGCAAACAGAATACTTTTAAATGAAGGTCTTTCAATTAACACCTGAAACATAACCAGACTAGTGTTTTGTTACAATTTACAGCAACATCTTTACATAACTATGGATCAATTTTACGTTTTATCATTTTTCTCAGAACATGCATTTAACATTTTTTCTTTTACTACAGAAAGCTATTTCAGTTATTTAATTAGTGACTTAAAACCATTTTCCTTGCTTAAAAACTGAAAGTTGAAGGGCGAGGAGTTGATTTTAAATTCATCATGTGACATTTGTTCTGAAGCAAAGACTCCTGCTTCCTCCTCATTGGACAGAGATATGCACTGTTACCTCACCCTTTCTCCTGTCAGCACTTTTCTTGGACTTCTGTGAGCTCACAGGAAAAGATGCTTGGAAACCATAGTGCCCAATGACATCAAATAACTGAGGTAAAAAATATGGGCTAGTGAGATGGTTCAGAGTTAGGAGTATCTGTCACTCTCATGGAGAACCTGGGCTTGGTTTCCAGCATCCATAATTCTGGTTCCAGGGTATTTCACACCCTCCTCTGACCTCCATGGGCACCATGCACTCACATGGTACACACACACACACACACACACACACACACACACACACACACACACACACACACGCAGACAAAACACTCATATATGAAAGAGAAACTAAATAAATCTAAATCTATCTATCTACATTCTCTCTCTCTCTCTCTCTCTCTCTCTCTCTCTCTCTCTCTCTCTCTCTCTCTCTCTCTCTCCACACACACACACACACACACACACACACACACACACACACACTGCATGAAACTATACATTTCAGGAAAATGTAGAAAAGAAAGAATATCTATAATTCTCACCCAAATGCTTTCTGATTTTCTCAGTCCCTTCAAAGATACCTGGTAGTTTGAATACAATGAAAATAATCTTCCAGTAAAAGAAACAACTTGCTTGAAGTTGGATAGTCAGAAAACCTTGTGTTACTGCAGTTCCTGGAGAGTCTGCTGGTCGTTAAGTCAGGGGAGAGAGGCACTATTCCAGATTTCTGACAAAACCATCCTTTTGCATCTATCCTCTTGCCCTTGTCTCACTATGCAAATAATACTGCAGTAAGAGTTCCTGTTCAGCTGAAGTTGTGGGACAAGGGCAGTGTACCTTTGTGTCTTTTCAGACCCAGTGATGAGGAGGGATTCAGAGCTGTGAGCAATCAGTTTCAGAACTGTCCCAGTTTGTCAGGACAATTTAAAAACAAAAGGTCACCGACTTACTCAGAACCCCAGTGTGGCCGAAGGGTCTTGTTTCCTCTGTTGCACACTTTTATCGTTATTCCCAGATGCAACATTCAACTTTTAAGCTCTGAAGGGGAATCATGAAGGAAGCAAACAGCTGTGGCAGCTGTTGCATTGGTGGTGTTCCACCTGAATTATCAAGGCTTTATTTCCAAGGCAACATCCAAACCAAGACATCAGCTTGCCAAGTTACTAGTTAGAAAAAGTGAATTCTGTGGCTGCTGATGTAATCACCATGGTTTTTGTCTCTAAGGGAAGTTAATGAAAACAAAACAAAAAACCAAACATAACTTGAATACCTTTTGGGGACATAGTGTATATAATTAAATTAACTAGTAGTATATAGTGACCCTGTGTGAAGGCTAGGTGATGACCCGAGGCGACGGCTCTGCATTTTCTTATTTAATTTATATGAGATCACAGACATGAGAGTGGCAGTGGATGTGAGGTTCGGTCAGCCCTCTGATAGTGTAAGTGCTTTGTCTGTCAGTTAGATTGTCTGGGTGCCACTGTAAAGATTGTAGATGTTTAAAAATTGGCAAGTGTGTCAGGTCTCTAATTTCTTCTCCGTAAAGCATGAATAGGGCCAGCAAGATGGATAAGGGCTTGCCATGTGCACGTGGCAATGTTAAAGTTTAGTTAAAGTTTAGTTCCTGGGACACTCCTAAAAGTGGAAGGAGAGAAGCAACTCCACAAAATTGGAGAACTCTGACCTCCACATGTACATTATATAGTGTGTACATATGCCCACACATTCTTTCTCTCTCTCTCTCTCTCTCTCTCTCTCTCTCTCTCTCTCTCTCTCTCTCTCTCTCTCCCTCTCATATCTAATAAAACAAAACTAAAAAGAATAAAAGGAATAATTTTAGAACTTTTGAGATATTTTCAAAGCATGTGGTATTTACTGTTATGCATAAAATATTCCTTTCAAGCAAAAAGTGAAATAAAAAAAAACTACTGTCAATTTTTTTTTTGCCTCAAATGTTTGTTATTTTAGATAATAGCAAATGTGTGTATAAATTAGAGTCTCTCCTCCTGGCTCTCCTTTTTATTTCTCTTTGTTGTAGCTATTTGAGTTGGGTGTTTACATCAGTGAAGAATACAAAGTGGAGAGATGGATATCACTAATTTTTAAAAATTAAAATCTATATATTTAAGATTTATTTATTTTCTCATGTACGTGAGTGTGGCCTACAGGTATGTCTGAGCAGCACAGGCATGCTTGGTACTCACTGAGTCCAGAAGGGGAAGTCAGATCCCCTTACCTGGACTTGCAGACAGTTCCAAGCAACCATGTGGGTGATGGGGACTGAACCTAGGTCCTCTGCAAGAGCAGCCATAGCTTTTAACCATGGAACAATCTTTCTATCTAGCCCTTTAAATTTGTTTGTTTGTTTGTTTATTTATTTATTCATTTATTTTTGAGACAGTTTTTCTCTGTGTAGTAGCCCTGACTGTTCTAGAATTTGCTTTGTAAACCTGGCTGGTGTTGAACTCACTGTTACCTACCTGCCTCTGCCTTTCAAGTACTGGGATTAAAGGTATGTCCTACCATACCTGGCTCATTTATTTTTAATTTATTTATGACACACACAAAGTATACATTTTATGAGGTACTGTGATTGTTTGCATATGTTGGCCTAGGGAGTAGCATTATTAGAAGGTGTGGCCCTGTTGGAGTAGGAGATGCCTTGTTGGAGTAGGTGTGTCACTGTGGGTGTGGGCTAACAGACCCACTTCCTAGCTGTCTGGAAGTCAGTCTTCCACTAGCAACCTTCAGATGAAGATGTAGAACTCTCAGCTTCTCCTGCACTGTTCCTGCCTAGATGCTGCATGATACCACCTTGATGATAAAGGACTGACCCTCTGAACCTGTTAGCCAGCCCCAAATATATGTTGTTCTCTATAAGACTTGCCTTGGTCATGGTATCTGTTCATAGTAGTAAAACTCTGTCATAGTAAACTATGACAGATACCATATCATGTTTGTTGTGTGTTTATTTGATGTCTATATCTGATTATACATATCCACATTCTCCTCAAATATTTATCAATTTCTTATAATTAAAGCCTTCAAAATGTTGTCTTATAGCAATTAAGAATTATGTACAATTATCTATAGCAGCCCAACTGTGTACACAAAACTTTCTATTCCTGTGTAAATATGTACAGTTACTGTTGATCAGTTTCTTCCCATTCTTTTTATTTATTTTTTAATTTTTTTTATTTTTTTCTTCCCATTCTTTCAACCCATTCCTTTCCCCTGTTTTAGGAAAGCTCCATTCTACTCTCAACTCTTGTGAGATAAACATTCTAAGATATGTAAGAATATCTAAAATATCTAAGAAATATTCTAATCATGAGTGAGATAATCCAGTATTTACTTTTCTGAGAATGGATAATTTTATTTAACAAAATTATGCTCATTTTCATTTAGGTTGTCTCCAGTGACAACATTTCAGTTTTCAAAAGTGGCTGATGCACAGTATTTAATTTTATAAAAATATATTAAAAAATCATCAGTTAGAGTTGGGAAAGGTATTGAGGACCCAAAAAGGACAGATACTTCCTGGGAAGACCAACAGAGTCCACTAACTTGGATTGGTTCCCTGGGACTCCCAGAGGATGAATCACCAACCAAAGAGTGAGCATGAGCTGGACCTAGGCTCCTGCACATACGTAGCAGTTTAGTTTTCATGTGTGTCTCCCAAAAACTGGAGCAGAGGCTGACCCTGAACCTGCCTGCCTGCTTGTGGATCCCACACCCCTAAATGGACCGTCTTGTCTGGCCTCAGTGGGAGAGGATGTGCCTAGACCAGGAGCGACTTGTGCAGGGTGGCCAGGGGGAGGTTAGTGTGGTGGAGTAACACCTCGAGTGTGGCTTCCCCTTCTCTAAAGAAAAGGGGAATGTGGAATGGGGAGGACTTGTATGGGGAGGACTTGCTGGGAGGAGAGGAAAGGCTGATTTTGGGTTGTAAAGTGAATAAATAAAAAATAAAAAAGTAAAAATAAAAGCAAAACAAAACAATCCATCAGTTGATGAGAACTTAGGTTGTTTCCATTTCTTGATTTTGATGAAAATGCCAAATAAACACTCAGGAGCAGCTGTCTCTTTGAGTTATTGATTTATTTCTTTTGGTATACCCACAGTGTGATTGAATAATCATATGATAGTTGTATTTTTAATTTTGAGGAGCTGTTTACACATTGGCTTAAGAAAACCATATTCAAATATTCGCCTTTCCCTCATCTTTGCCAGCACATTTTATCTTTATCTTTATCTTTTTTATTTTATTTTATTTTATTTTATTTTATGTTTGTGTGTATGTGGCACTGCAGAGAAAACTTGTAACCTTCTACAACACCACCACCACTGCCACCACCTTTTATTTGCCTTTAGAATTAGACGTGTTCTGTTTTGAGACAAAATTTCATATGTTTTGTTTTTAATTTCTTTTTCTTTTCTTATATATTTGGTTTTTCAAGACAGGGTTTCTCCATGTAGCCCTGGCTTTCCTGGAACTCACTTGGTAGAACTGGCTAATCTTGAATTCAGAGGTCTGTCTGCCTCTGTCTTCTGAGGGCTGGGATTAAAGGCCACCACCCTGCTTATCATGACTTTTTAAATAATGTTTTCTTTTATTCTTTGAGAACTTCATATACTGTATTTTGATCTTATTCTTTCCCCTCCCAAACTCCTCACAGATCCTACTTTCCTTCTTTCCCACCCAACGTCATTTTCCTTCTTTCTCTTAAACAACCAAGCGAAACCAAACCAAATCCAAACAATGCAGTATGAGTATTGGGGGTATGGTTGCTGTACTGACTTTTACTAGGTTGTAGAAAATGTATTTCCTCCTCAAGCATCTAGCATTTCAAATAGCTTCTTGGCCAGGGCTGGTATTTTATGTCCACTTCCTCTCACCCATGGTGGGATTTTGTCTGGCTTGAGCTTGTTCAGGTCTAGGGTATGCTAAAACATTCTCTCTGAGTTCATATGTACATCTGCCCTAATATCTTTGGCAATAATTTGAAAAAAATTATAGCCATCTTTATAGAGTCATCTTGTTTCTTATTATACTTTAAGCTGAGGGTGATTTGGAGTATGGTAGCCACGTTTTAGGGGCAATAATATTGGAGACTATTCTTACGATATTTTGGCAAAAAACAAAACAAAACAATGTGTCTTTTTTCCCCTTGTCCTAAGAATTTCCCTGAGGCCAAATTCAAGAGTTTTATATTAATGTCCTTGGCAGAGGCGATTTCAAGAGAGTCTATTATTGATTGTGTCACATGTTTATTAATGATTACTTTTATATGCCACAATAAAAAGAGCAAGTGAGGCAAAGAGAATATGTACAGCTTACAGTTTTGGAGGTTCAGTTCATTATCATTATGGTAAGAAGCATGGCAGTGTCCAGGCAGACATGGTGCTGGAAAAGGAGCTGAGAGTTATGCATCTTGATCTGAAGGCAGGCAGAAGACTGTCATTAACAGGAGGCTTTCTTCTACACTGGGTGGAGCCTAAGCATAGGAGGCCTGAAAGCCCACCTATGAAGTGACACACTTTCTCTAACAAGGCCATACTTCCTCCAACAAGGCAACACCTCCTAATAGTGACGCTTCCTATGGCCCAGCTTTCAAACACATGAATTTATGGGGGGGGGGTCAAACCTATCCAAACCACTACATTCCACTCCTTGGCTTCATAGGCTTATAGCCATAATACAATGCAAAATCCATTTAGTCCAACTTCAAAAATCCTCAGAGTCTGTCACAGTCTCAACAATATTTAAGAGTCCAAAGTTCAGGTCTCTTCTGAGATTAATGCAATCTTCTAACAATAATTCCCTACAAAATCAAAATAAAAAAGCAGGTCACATACTTCCCACTTTACAGGATATATATGTATATATGTATATGAATATGTATATGTATGTATATATATGAAACCATTCCAAAATGTCATAGTGAGGAAATACTGGACCAAAGCAAGACCAAAACAAGCTGGGCACACTCCAAGCTCTGCATCTCCATGTCTGATATCCAACTCCTTTCAGTTTTGTTGACTGAAACAAACTTCTTTCTCTTGTGCTGGTTCCACTCTCTGAAACAGCTTTTCTTGGTAGGTGTCCCAAAGCTCTGGCATCTCTAACATCTTGGGGTCTCTAAGGTAACTTCAGCTTCACAGCTTCTTGTTCTAATATCTGGGCTCTACACATGGTCTGTGCTCCTCCAAAGGACTTGGGTGTAACTTTAATTTTTTTCAAATCCTATTTTTAAAGTTGGTTCTTAAATGCTTTAACCTCCCTATCTCACCATCCACCAGAGGTAGTGAGAAAGAAAGGATACAGGGGAAGTGGACCTCTTAAGTGAGGCTCTTTGGAGCAACTCCCATCTGTGTTGTCTGGAAATCAGCACTTTGTTCACAGTCTAGCAAGTGTCAGCTTGATCCACTTGCAAACACTTTATGGATACATCAGCTGTCCAATCAGAGTTGGGATAGCAAACATGAATCAGCAGCTGTGGCACTACCTAGCAGAGACAGCCAGGCCTCAGCCTCAGCAGAAGTCAGCAGGAGGGACCAGGAGGAGTGCCAGAAGTTCTTGGCTGTGCCTCTCTTAGTGAAGCAAAGATCAGAAAAGATGTGAGACCCACAAGCATTGCACAGCTAGCCCTATAAGGAAGCCTAGCTCAGCCTCACTCACTGTCCATTTAGAGTACTTTTATACTCTCCAAAAATCACGTATCCTCCACAGGTCTTGCCTCAGCACCATGTCTGTCTCAGCTGATGCTACTCTGCCAATTGGCCCGAGTCACAGGAGCAGCAAGAAGCTGCAGCACACTACCTGAAGTTTTGAGATTCTATCTATGGAGTCCCAACAAATGCAGCTCAACTACACAATTTAAGGCAAACCAATACATGCTGTTGTTAGCAAAGAATTCATCATGCGTCCTTTCACATGCTTGCTTTAGCAGAACATTCTCTCTTCAGCGAGATATTCCTTCATGAATCTGCCTTAGTCTTTCACACCTGTGTCCACTTTAACAAAATGTTCCTTCACGTGTTTGCCCCAATAAAATTCCATCCAACACAACTGACTTTCCAAAGAATCCTTAAAGTTTCCACTTCTCCAGCTCTGCTCTCTGTAGCACTCCGGGCAATGGTTGACTCCACTCCACTGTTGCTGCTGTTCTTGGTGGTCATCCCATAGTACTGGCATCCCCAATACATTGGGGTTTTCTGCTGCAACTAGGCTTCACCAACAGCCTCTCAGAGGCTCTCTGCATGTTGTCAAGTTTCAACTTCTTTGCCTGACACCTTCAGTCCTAGGCTTTCAGCTGCAGGTGAGGCTGTACCTTTACCAATAACCTTTTCTGACTTCTCATAGTGCCAAGTCTCAGCTTCTCTCCATGATCCCTTCATGCCTTCAAAACCAGTACCAACTGGGTGATTCTTGTATCACCCAGCCAAGTCTGGCTGCTAGCATGTCTGTCTCTGGAACATAGCTTCTTTGTGCTCTCAGAAAACACTTCCAGAAGATTTCACCCCAGTGATGCTGGACATTTTAAAATCATTTTTTAATTTCTTAGCTCCAGCTAACCAGCATTGTCCTAATAGTCTTTTCTATTCTTGACTCTAAAGCCAGAGTCGCATGGTTGAAGCTGCCAAGTTTGCTGTTTGCTGGGGCTGGAACAGGTCCCTCAAAACCTTGTTCTATTATATTATTACTGGCTTTCTGTTTTTCAATTCCTTCAATACCTAAACTCTGCTGCCCTGGATTTTGCTCTGTAGACTGACTTTGAATTCAGAGATTTGCATGCTTTTGTCTCTTGAGTGCTGGAATTACTGGCATATATCACAATTCCTGGAACTAAGCTTTTATTTACCTTTTTACAAGATTTTATAAGTTTTGGATTGTGGTTAATTCCAGATATAGTCTAGTTGACAACTGAGAATAGCCATCACAATCTATTCCTTGTCAATTTGACACATAATCATATCTCCTTATGTTCAAATGAAAGCATGGGGGTAGATTTCATAACCTTTGATTTAGCAAGGTGTTCTTAGAAAAGCCACCAAAAGCACAAAGAGTAATTGACAAAAAGATACAATGTCTTTAAAATTAACAATATTAATAATAGAAGGACAATATCAAAAAAACAAAAAGGCAATCTAAAGAACAGAAGAAAACACTAAAAAAAACCCATATTTCTGGGTTCTAGAATATATTTTAAAAGTTCCTATATGGCTATTGTTAATATAAAGGTCCAAAAAATCACTGAAGGAAGACCTCAGACTCAGTATGCAAAGACAAGGAACCTGCAGAAACAACCAGCATGTGGGAGTTAACCTTTCTTCAAAATAGTGACCCTAGGCAAAGACACACAGGCCTTCTTAAAGAGAATTAGGGGAATTTTCTAGAAGGATTAGGTAATCTAAAATTTCATTGGTGGGTTCTAGAAGGTCACAAAGGTTGACCTCTGATTGGCATGTGCCAGGTGACCAGTGGTCTACATTCCTATGTCATGAATGTTTAATCATAGGATGAGATAGGGCTGTTCAGCACAGATGTCCCATCCTGATATAAGATGTTTTCCCATTCTTGTGGTTATCCCAGACTGTTCTTTGGGAGGGAGGTTTCTGACCTTCTTCCTGGATTTTATGGTCTATTCCTGGAGCTGGTGCCTTATGGCCTTCTTTTTGAAATCAAGTCTGGTCTTTAAATGGAGAAAAATGGGGTTTATGTTGTCATTTCACTAAGGCTATTAGTTATTTTTGACAACCTGACACCATTTACTTATGTCATCAGACTTGGAAAAATTGATCTGGTGCTCAACTAGAAGTTTAATTCCTGCCCACTGACTAGCATTCATGGTGATGGAATGTACCTTGCATTCTACCAGAGGAGAAAAGTGATTGCCAGTATCATTCCACTACAAACCCTGTAACCTACAAGATATACTGATATAATAGTGGCACAGGAATTACTAGAGCAATCATTTCTGATTGGATTTAAAGCACAGTCCTTGAATAGGAATCTATACCTTACTCTCTTAAAATGGCCAAGAACCTGAGACTAGATAGATCAGGAACACTCAGGAAAAAATATACTACTATTATTCTCCTAAAGGAACATGGCAATAAAAGACGTCTGATAATATATTGCTATACTCATAGATCAGTGTATCTTTTAACCCTCATCAGAGACGTTTCTTCTTGTAGTAAGTAAGAGTTAACAGACTCACAACTGGATGATGTATAGATCACTTGAGGTTTTGGATCACTCACATGGGATGATTCTAAATGGGATGTCTTTATCAACCTTCCCTGGCAAGGCTCAGGCCTCTATGTGGAACCAAGGCCTAAAGAATGTAAGAGCCAGAGGTGCTGGGTGATTTCAAGGAAATAGAACCATTTAGATACAATAGGACTGATATACATATGAACTCACAGAGACTGTGATAGTACTCACAAGATCTTCACATGTTCAAACCAGAACCCCCTCAAAAATTCTAGCACAGACAGAAGGAAGTGGACATAAAACCCCCACCATTAGCCAAGAAACTGTAACTGATATCTATTGGAAAGGGAAAATCACTTTTCTTGGATAGTTTTATGTCAGCTTGAAAGCTAGTTATATGAAAGGAGGGAATCTCAAGAGAATGCCTCTATAACATCTGGCTATAGGGCACTCTGTTGATTAATGATTAATTAGGGAGGGCCCAATCTATTGTGGGTGGTGCTATCCCTGGAATGGTGGTCCTAGGTTCCATGAGAAAGCAGCCTGAGCAAGCCCTGGGGAGCAAGTCATGGAGCAGCACCCCTTCATTGCCTCTGCATCAGCTCTTGGCTGTGGTTCCTAACAGGTTTGGGTTCCTATCCTGGTTCCATTCAATGATGCATTACAATGTGAGAGTGTAAGCCAAACAAACTGTTTCCTTCCCAACTTGCCTTTTTTTTTTTTTTGTCATGGGTTTTCATTGCAGTAGTAAGACATCACTTACTAAGACATCACTTTTCTCCAATAGACTATCACTGGGTATATATAAACCACACTCTAGGGGCCATTCCCAGGAGTAGTTAGCCAACACAAAATGGACTCCATTTATTTTTGTGTAAGTGCTTTTTGTTTTGTTTTAGTATTTATTAGGGTTTTTTGTTTGTTTTGATCTTTGTTTTTGGGAGGAGTTGAGAGAGGGGAAAGAATATGATTAAAAAATATAGTCTGTAAAATAATTCACATTGAAAAAAAGAAATACTAGTATTTGCTTCCATCAAAAAAGGTTTCTGTATACAATAGTCTAGAGGAACTATTTGAACAGTGAATGGTTTCTGGGCAAATGATAGATAGATAGATAGATAGATAGATAGATAGATAGATAGACAACCATATACATACATACATACATACATACATACATTCATACATACATACACACATACATACATAAATGAGAGAGAGAGAGAGAGAGAGAAAGAGAGAGAAAGAGAAAGAGAAAGAGAGAGAGAGATATAAGAGAGTATTTTCTCTAGGTGTATTGCTCCTGGTAGATCATGCATGCTCCAGTCGATGACCCCACACCAAGAAGTATATAGACAACACAAATTGGTGTTGATGGGTTAGTAAACTAAAAAAAAAAAAAGACATAAAATTATGGGAAGAAGGATGTGGGTGTGGATGTGGGTGTGTCTTAGTGTTTTACTGCTGTGAACAGACACAATGACTGAGACGACTCTTATAAGGACAACACTTAATTTGGGCTGGCTTACAGGTTCAGAGGTTTAATCCATCATCATCAAGGTGGGAGCATGGCAGGCATGGCGCAGAAGGAGCTGAAAGTCCTACATCTTCATCTGAAGGCTGATAGAAGACTGACTTCCAGACAGCTAGGATGAGGGTCTTAAAGCCCACACCCACAGTGACAACTACAAGGCCACATCTACTTCAAGAAGGCTATACCTCCTAATAGCGCCACTCACTCCCTGGGCCAATCATATACAAACCATCACAGGGTGTAATTAGGGAGTGGATTGGTGGGTGAATATGATCAAAATATATTGTATGAAAGTCTCAAACAATAAAGCCTTTAAAAAGGCCCCTGTAAAGCTTAACAATAAAATAAACAATATTTGACTAAAAATGAGCAAAAGAGCTTGTTTGCTGGTGCAGGCAAATACTTCTAGGTACTTGGGAAACTGAGACAAGTGGATTAGCTGGGCTACATGGTGAGTTTAAGACCAGGCAGGGCAACTTAGTGAGGCTCTCTCAAATAAGAGTTAAAAGTAGAAAAGACTGGAGATAAAGTTTTGTGTTAGTGCTTTTTAGTAGCTGCGAGACCTAGGGTTAATTATCCAGTGCCACCTGAATGTACCATCAATTCCCACAAATACTTTCTATCTGGGATGCCAGTGACCACATGGACTGTAATGCAGGTAGGGAGTTCTAACTATTCTTCCTTTCTGTCATTAGGCTTTCTCCAGTCCTGTAGCAGTCTTTTTGCAGAAGCCCCTCCTCCCAACCAAACTCCATTCACTAGTGACTCCATACTTTGGTACAGACCAGGGCTCATCTTGCCATTTCACCTGTCTTCCAGACTTATTATTTATACAGTTTCAGTCTATTTTTTGGAGCCCCTTTCCCCACACCTATCCCTTGGGGACTCTGATGCCTAGTATGGACACATTCCTTTAGCTCTTTCTCATAGTTTTCTCAGCCTTTCCTTCTAGCCCATCTCCACTCCTTTTTGCCAATGACATATCCACAGAAGCACTATTTACCAGAGACCCCACAGCCACCTCACTTAGGATCCAGAGAGGATAACAGCCACCAAAGAACAGAACACCCACTCAACAACAAGACTAGGGACCAACAAGAAACATATTAAACATCATAACTCCAAATGCTTAGACCTCAGTGCAAGACACAAAAGCGAACAGCCAATACAACAAACCTCCACCAGATGCCAGTAATCTTTCTGCAGTAGGCCTTAAGAAATACAATATAGACATTTCAATTGAGTCCTGTTTATAGAGGTGAGGCCACCCTCTTTGCTCCGGTGACTAAGCAGTCAAGTGCAGCCAGGAACGGAGAGAACACCTGAGTGTAAGATCACTTGGGACTCAGTCTGCCAGAGCCCCACCTGCACTCAGGAGGAGAGCCAGTCACCTAGGGGTGCTGAGCCAGGCTTGCAGGCACACAGGAGGGACAAGCACCAGTCAGAGACAGCAGGACCAACTAACACCAGAGATAACCAGATGGCAAAAGGCAAACATAGGAACTTTACTAACAGAAATCAAGGCAACATGGCACCATCTGAACCCAATTCACCCACAACAGCAAGCCCTGGATACCCCGACACACCAGAAAAGCAAGATTTAGATTTAAAGTCTCAGATCATGATGCTGATAGAGGGCTTCAAGAAGGACATAAATAACTCCCTTAAAGAAATACAGGAGAACAGAAGTAAGCAGGAAGAAGCCCTTAAAGAACTACAGGAAAACACAACAAAACAGGTGAAGGAATTAAATAAAACCATCCAGGATCTAAAAATGGAGGTAGAAACAATAAAGAAATCACAAAGGAAAACAACTCTGGACATAGAAAACCTAGGAAAGAAGTCAGGAGTCAGGGATCCAAGCATCAACAACAGAAAACAAGAGATAAAAGAGAGAATCTCAGACGCAGAAGATACCATAGAAAGCATTGACACAACAGTTAAAGAAAATGCAAAATGCAAAAGCCTAGGAAAGAAGTTAGGAGTCATGGACCCAAGTATCAAAAATAGAATACAAGGGATAGAAGAGAGAATATCAGATGCAGATGATATCATAGAAAGCATTGACACAACAGTAAAAAAAATGCAAAAAGCTCCTGATCCAAAACATCCAGGAAATCCAGGACAAAATGAGAAGACCAAACCTAAGGATTATAGGTATAGAAGAGAGTGTAGATTTCCAACTTAAAGGTGCAGTAATTGTCTTCAACAAAATTATAAAAGAAAACTTCCCTAACCTAAAGAAAGAGATGCCTACAGAACTACAAATAGATTGGACCAGAAAAGAAATTCCTCTCGACACATAATAATTAAAACACCAAATTCACTAAACAAAGAAAGAGTATTAAAAGCAGTAAGGGAAAAGGTCAACTAATATATTAAGGTAGACCTATCAGTATTACACCAGACTTCTCACCAGAGACTATGAAAGTCAGAAGATTCTGGGCAGATGTCATACAGACATTAAGGGAACACAAATGCCAATCCAGACTGCTATACCAAGCAAATCTCTCAATTACCATAGATGGAGAAACCAAGGTATTCCATGAAAAAACCAAATTTACAGATTATCTTTTCACAAATCCAGCCCTTCAAAGGATAATGAATGGAAAACATCAACAAAAGGAGGGAAACTACACACTAGAAAAGGCAAGAAATTAATCTTCTTTCCAAAAGAAGACAACCACACAAACATAAAAATTACATCAAACATAACAGGAAGTAGCAATCACTATTCCTTAATATTTCTTAACAGCAATGGATTCAGTTCTCCAATAAAAAGACATAGACTAACAGACTGGATATGTAAACAGGACCCGATATTTGGCTGCATACAGGAAATGCATCACAGCATCAAAGACAAACACTAGCTCAGAGTAAAAGGTTGGAAAACAATTTCACAATCAAGTGATCCCAGGAAGCAAGCCCGAGTAGCCATTCTAATATCCAATAAAATAGTCTTTCAACCAAAAGTCATCAAAAAAGACACAGAAGGACACATTATACTCATCAAAGGAAAAACCTTCCAAGGAGAACTATCAATTCTGAACATCTATGCTTCAAATGCAAGGGCACCCTCATTTGTAAAAGAAACTTTACTAAAGAGCACACAGCTTGCTCAGGTGGCATGGAGCTTAGGTTCCAGTACTGAGGCCTTTGGCGGGAGCCCTCAAATCTCTCCGCTTCCCAATCCAGATCAGCCTGGGCAGCAACGCCACATCTCCAGGTCCTGCAAGAGGCAAGAAGGGCTTCTGGGAGGTCGGCTGGGAAAGTCAGTGTGCTGTGGTGAATCCAGCAGGCCCCTGCAGGAGGCTTCAGGTGTCTGCTTCAGGATCTGAATAGCCTGGGTAACAGCACCCTGTCTCCAGGCAGTGCAGGAGGTAAGCTGTGCACCAGAGGCCACCTGGGAAGAGGCAGCTTGGACTGGTGAGTCCAGCATTGACAAGACCAACTAACACCAGTGAGAACTAGATGGCAAAAGACAAACGCAGGAACATCACTAACAGAAATCAAGGCAATATGGCAATATCTGAACCCAATTCTCCTTTACCAGCATGTCCTGGATACCCCATCACACCAGTAAAACAAGATTTGGATTTAAAATCACTGGTCATGATGCTGGTACAGGAACACATGAAGGACATACTTAAAGAAATTCAGGAGAAAATGGATGAAAAGTTAGAAGCCCTTGCAAGGGAAACACAAAAATCATTGACAGAAATTCAGGAGAATACAAAAGCCAATAATGAGGAAACACAAAAAACACTTAAAGAAATACAGGAGAACTTTGGTCAACAGGCTGAGGTCATGAAAGAGGAAACACAAAAATCTCTTAAAGAATTACAGGAAAGCACAAACAAGCAAGTGATGGAACTAAGCAAAACCATCCAGGATCTAAAATCAGAAGTAGAAACAACTAAGAAAACTCAAAGGGAGACAACTTTGGAGATAGAAAGCCTTGGGAAGAAATCAGGGGACATAGAGGCAAATATCAACAACAGAATACAAGAGATAGAAGAAAGAATCTCAGAAGCTGAAGATACCATAGAAACCATGGACTCAACAGTTAAAGAAAATGCAAAATGCAAAAAGCTTGTAACACAAAATATCCAAGAAATCCAGGACACAATGAGAAGACCAAACCTAAGGATTATAGGCATAGATGAGAGTGAAGATTTACAACTTAAAGGGCCAGCAAATATATATAATAAAATTATGGAAGAAAACTTCCCTAAGCTAAAGAGAGAGATGCCCATGAATATACAAGAAGCCTACAGAACTCCAAACAGACTGGACCAGAACAGAAATACTTCCTGTCACATAATAATCAAAACACCAAATGTTCTAAACAAAGAAAGAATATTAAAGGCAGTAAGAGAAAAAGGCCAAGTAACATATAAAGGAAGACCTATCAGAATCACAGCAGACTTTTCACCTGAGACTATGAAGGCTAGAAGATCCTGGGCAGATCTCATGCAGACTCTAAGAGAACACAAATGCCAACCAAAACTACTATATCCAGCAAAACTCTCAATCACCATAGATGGAGAAACTAAGATATTCCATGACAAAACCAAGTTTACCCAATATCTATACACAAACCCAGCCCTACAAAGGATAATAGGAGGAAAACACCAATACAAGGAGGGAAACTTCACCCTGGAAAAAGCAAGATAGTAACCTTCTGTCATCAAAGCCAAAAGAAGTTAACCAATCAAATTTAAAAAATAACATCAAAAACGACAGGAACTAACAATCACTATTCCTTAATATCTCTTAACATCAGTGGACTCAATGCCCCAATAAAAAGACATAGACTAACCGACTGGATATGTAAACAGGACCCTACATTTTGCTGCATACAGGAAACACACTTCAGGGTCAAAGAAAAACACTACCTTAGAGTAAAAAGCTGGAAGACAATTTTACAAGCAAATGGTCTCAGGAAACAAGCTGGAGAAGCCATTTTAATATCAGATAAAATTGACTTTCAACCCAAAGTCATCAAAAGAGACTCTGAGGCACACTTCTTGCTGGTCAAAGGAAAAATACAACAAGAAGAACTCTCAATCCTGAACATCTATGCTCCAAATGCAAGGGCACCCTCATTCATAAAAGAAACGTTATTAAAGCTCAAAGCACACATTGCACCTAACATAATAATTGTGGGTGACTTCAACACTGCACTTTCCTCAATGGACCGATCAGGAAAACAGAAACTAAACAGGGACACAATGAAACTAATTGAAGCTTTGGACCAATTAGATTTAACAGATATATATAGAACATTCTATCCTAAACCAAAAGAATATACTTTTTTCTCAGCACCTCATGGTACCTTGTCTAAAATCGACCATATAATTGGTCACAAGACAGACCTCAACAAATATAAGAAGATCGAACTAATCCCATGCCTCCTATCAGATCACTTTGGAGTAAAAGTGGTCTTCAATAGCAACAAAAACAGCAGAAAACCCCCACACGCGTGGAAACTGAACAATATTCTACTCAGTGATAGCTTGGTCAAGGAAGAAATAAAGAAAGAAATTAAAGACTTTTTAGAACATAATGAAAATGAAGACACAACATACCCAAATCTATGGGACACAATGAAAGCAGTGCTAAGAGGAAAACTCATAGCCGAGTGCCTCCAAAAAGAAAATGGAGAGAGCATACACTAACAGCTTAATGACACACCTGAAAGCCCTGGAACAAAAAGAACCTATTTCACCAAGGAGGAGTAGAAGGCAGGAAATCATCAAACTTAGGGCCGAAATCAATCAAGTAGAAACAAAGAGAACCATACAAAGAATCAACAAAACCAGGAGCTGGTTCTTTGAGAAAATCAACAAGATAGATAAACCCTTAGCCAGACTAACCAAAGGGCACAGAGACAGTATCCAGATTAACAAACTTAGAAATGAAAAGGGAGATATAACAACAGAAACTGAGGAAATTCAAAAAATCATTAGATCCTACTACAAAAGTCTATACTCAACACAACTGGAGAATCTGGAGGAAATGGACAGTTTCCTAGACAGATATCCAACACCAAAACTAAATCAGGATCAAATAGATCAACTAAACAGTCCCATAACACCTGAAGAAATAAAACGGGTCATAGAAAGTCTCCCAACCAAAAAAAGCACGGGACCAGATGGCTTCAGTGCAGAATTCTATCAGACCTTCATAGAAGACCTAACACCAATACTCTTCAAACTATTCCACAAAATAGAAACAGAAGGAACTCGACCCAACTCATTCTATGAAGCCACAATTATGCTGATACCAAAATCACACAAAGATCCAACAAAAAAGAGAACTTCAGGCCAATTTCTCTTATGAATATTGATGCAAAAATACTTAATAAAATTCTTGCCAACCGAATCCAAGAACACATCAAAACAATCATCCACCATGATCAAGTAGGCTTCATCCCAGGGATGCAGGGATGGTTCAATATAAGGAAATCCATTATCCACTACATAAACAAACTCAAAGAAAAAAACCATATGATCATCTCATTAGATGCAGAAAAAGCATTTGACAAAATTCAGCATCCTTTCCTGCTAAAAGTCTTGGGAAGAAAAGGAATTCAAGGCCCATACCTAAACATCGTTAAAGCAATATACAGCAAACCAGTAGCCAACATCAAACTAAATGGAGAGAAACTTGAAGCAATCCCACTAAAATCAGGGACTAGACAAGGCTGTCTTCTCTCTCCATATCTTTTCAATATAGTACTTGAAGTTCTAGCTAGAACAATTAGACAACATAAGGAGGTCAAGGGGATACAAATTGGAAAGGAAGAAATCAAATTATCACTATTTGCAGATGACATGATAGTCTACTTAAGGGAACTGAAAACCTCCACCAGAGAACTCCTACAGCTGATAAACAACTTCAGCAAAGTGGCTGGTTATAAAATCAACTCAAGCAAATCAGTTGCCTTTCTATACTCAAAGGATAAGCAGGCTGAGAAAGAAGTTAGTGAAATGACACCCTTCACAATAGCCAGAAACAATATAAAGTATCTTGGTGTGACTCTAACCAAACAAATGAAAGATCTATATGACAAGAACTTCAGGTCTCTGAAGAAGGAAATCAAAGAAGACCTCAGAAAATGGAAAAATCTGCCATGCTCGTGGATTGGCAGGATTAATATAGTTAAAATGGCCATCTTGCCAAAAGCAATCTACAGATTGAATGCAATCCCCATCAAAATCCCAACTCAGTTCTTCACAGAGTTAGAAAAAGCAATTCTCAATTTCATCTGGAATAACAAAAAACCCAGGATAGCTAAAACTATTCTCAACAATAAAAGAAATTCTGGGGGAATCAGTATCCCTGACTTCAAGCAATACTACAGAGCAATAGTATTAAAAACTGCATGGTATTGGCACAGTGACAGACAAGTGGACCAATGGAATAGAATTGAAGATCCAGAAATGAACCCACACACCTATGGTCACTTGATCTTTGACAACAGGAGCCAAAAACATCCAGTGGAAAAAAGATAGCCATTTCAACAAATGGTGCTGGTTCAATTGTAGGTCAGCATGCAAAAGAATGCAAATTGATCCATTCTTATCTCCATGTACTAAACTTCACAAGTGGATCAAGGGCCTCCATGTAAAACCCAACACACTGAAACTAATAGAAAAGAAACTGGGGAAGACCCTAGAGGACATGGGCCGGGGGGGGGGGGTGGTGGTGGGAGGGGTAAGGGGGGAGTTCCTGAACAGATCACCAATAGCTTATGCTCTAAGATCAAGAATTGTCAAATGGGACCTCATAATTTTACAAAGTTTCTGTAAGGCAAAGGACACTGTTAAAAGGACAAAATGGCAACCATCAAATTGGGAAAGGATATTCACCAACCCTACATTTGATAGAGGGCTAATATCCAATATATACAAAGAACTCAAGAAGTTGGACCCCAGGGAACCTAATAACCCTATTAAAAATGGGGTACAGATCTAAACAAAGAATTTTCACCTGAAGAAATTTGGATGGCCGAGAGGCACCTTAAGAAGTGATCTTCCATTTCCTTCTTCAGAGTCTTGAAGTTCTTGTCATACAGATCTTTTACATGTTTGGTAAGAGTCACCCCAAGATACTTTATACTGTTTGTGGCTATTGTGAAAGGGGTCATTTCCCTAATTTCTTTCTCAGCCTGCTTATCCTTTCAGTATAGGAAGGCCACTGATTTGCTTGAGTTGATTTTATAACCTGCCACTTTGCTGAAGTTGTTTATCAGCTGTAGGAGCTCACTAGTGGAGTTTTTTGGGTCACTTAGGTAGACGATCATGTCGTCTGCAAATAATGATAGTTTGACTTCTTACTTTACAATTTGTATCCCGAAATGGAAGAAGACCTCAAAAAATGGGAAAACCTCCCATGCTCATGGATCGGTAGAATCAATATAGTTAAAATGGCCATTTTGCCAAAAGCAATATACAGATTCAATGCAATACCCATCAAAATCCCACTCAATTCTTCACAGAGTTAGAAAGAGCAATTTTCAAATTCATCTGGAACAACAAAAAACCCAGGATAGCTAAAACTATTCTCAGCAACAAAAGAAAATCTGGGGGAATCAGTATCCCTGACCTCAAGCAATACTACAGAGCAATAGTGTTAAAAACTGCATGGTATTGGTACAGTGACAGGCAGGAGGATCAATGGAACAGGATTGAAGATCCAGAAATGAACCCACACACCTATGGCCACTTGATCCTCGACAAAGAGGCTGAAAACATCCAATGGAAAAAAGATAGCCTTTTCAACAAATAGTGCTGGTTCAACTGGAGGTCAGCATGCAGAAGAATGCGAATTGATCCATCCTTGTCTCCTTGTACTAAGCTCAAATCCAAATGGATCAAGGACCTCCACATAAAGCCAGACACTCTGAAGCTAATAGAAAAGAAACTGGGGAAGACCCTTGAGGACATCGGTACAGGGAGAAAGTTTCTGAACAGAACACCTATAGCGTATGCTCTAAGAGCAAGAATTGACAAATGGCACCTCATAAAATTACAAAGTTTCTGTAAGGCAAAGGACACCATCAAGAGGACAAATCGGCAACCAACAAATTGGGAAAAGATCTTCACCAATCCTACATCAGATAGAGGGCTAATATCCAATATATATAAAGAACTCAAGAAGTTAGACTCCAGAAAACCAAACAACCCTATTAAAAAATGGGGTACAGAGTTAAACAAAGAATTCTCACCTGAAGAACTTCGGATGGCGGAGAAGCATCTTAAAAAATGCTCAACTTCATTAGTCATTAGGGAAATGCAAATCAAAACAACCCTAAGATTTCATCTTACACCAGTCAGAATGGCTAAGATTAAAAATTCAGGAGACAGCAGGTGTTGGAGAGGGTGTGGAGAAAGAGGAACACTCCTCCACTGCTGGTGGGGTTGCAAATTGGTACAACCACTCTGGAAATCAGTCTGGCGGTTCCTCCGAAAACTGGGCACCTCACTTCCAGAAGATCCTGCTATACCACTCCTGGGCATATACCCAGAAGACTCCCCACCATGTAATAAGGATACATGCTCTACTATGTTCATAGCAGCCCTATTTATAATTGCCAGATGCTGGAAAGAACCCAGGTATCCCTCAACAGAAGAGTGGATGCAAAAAATGTGGTATATCTACACAATGGAGTACTATTCAGCCATTAGAAACAATGAATTCATGAAATTCTTAGGCAAATGGATGGAGCTAGAGAACATCATACTAAGTGAGGTAACCCAGACTCAAAAGGTGAATCATGGTATGCACTCACTAATAAGTGGATATTAACCTAGAAAACTGGAATACCCAAAACATAATCCACACATCAAATGAGGTACAAGAAGAAAGGAGGAGTGTCCCCTGGTTCTGGAAAGACTCAGTGAAACAGTATTCGGCAAAACCAGAACGGGGAAGTGGGAAGGGGTGGGTGGGAGGACAGCGGGAGAGAAGGGGGCTTACGGGACTTCGGGGAGTGGGGGGGCTAGAAAAGGGGAAATCATTTGAAGTGTAAATAAATTATAAGGAATAAAAAAAAAAGAAGTGCGTAACATCATTAGTCATTAGGGAAATGCAAATCAAAACAACCCTGAGATTTCACCTTACACCAGTCAGAATGGCTAAGGTCAAAAACTCAGGAGACAACAGGTGTTGGCGAGGATGTGGAGAAAGAGGAACACTCCTCCACTGCTGGTGGGGCTGTAAGATGGCACAACCACTTTGGAAATCAGTCTGGTCGTTCCTCAGAAAACTGGACATGACACTTCCGGAGGAACCTGCTATATCTCTCCTGGGCATATACCCAAAGGATTCCCCGGCATGCAATAAAGACACATGTTCCATTATGTTCATAGCAGCCTTATTTATAATAGCCAGAAGCTGGAAAGAACCCAGATGCCCCTCAAAGGAGGATAGATACAGAAAATGTGGTATATTTACACAATGGAATACTACTCAGCAATTAGAAACAATGAATTCACAAAATTTTTAGGCAAATGGTTTGATCTGGAAAATATCATCCTAAGTGAGGTAACCCAGTCACAAAAGAATACACATGGAATGCAATCTCTGATAAGTGGATATTAATTAGCCCAGAAGCCCTGAATATCCAAGGCACAAATCGCATAACAAATGACTCCCATGAAGAAGTATGGAGAAGGTCCTGATCCTGGAAAGGATTGATCTAGCATTGGAGGGGAATATAAGGACAGAGAAGAAAAGGAGAGAGGTAATAGGAGAATGGATGGAGAGAAGTTTTATGGGACATATGGGGAGGGGGGATCCGGGAAAGGGGAAATCATTTGGAATGTAAACAAAGAACATAGAAAATAAAAATATTAATAAAAAAATCATGAAATTTTCAGGCAAATGGATGGAACTATAAAATATCCTGCTAAGTGTGGGGAGGACAGGAGAGATGGCCAGATGGCTACCAGAATGAATGAAATCTACAACTGATAAGGTTGGGAGCATCTTCAGGATGTGATAGAGACTTGGGATAAGAATCAATGGGGGTGACCTTCTGTGACACCGCATTGAAGATATATGTGGGTCCGCATTACACCCTACCACTGGGCTGTGGGACATGCTGCTTGGACAGGTGGAATGCAGAAATGTTAGAATGCATTTGCTCTTAGCTGCAGTTGTGAGGTACTGGGTTCGAGCAATGCACTGCTAGTGCATGGGAAAGTCCAGTCTAGGATGTGGGAGGCTGAAGCTGGTGTGCCCTGTCTCCTGAGAATCCAGTCACTGCTGCTGAGGAGGACAAGGCTAGGGCTGGAGGAAGGTGAAACTCCAGCTTAGCTCATTTGCAACCATCCTTAACTTAGTGGTTGTCTAGGAATGCAGAAGGGCCTTCTATGGGAGACTTAGGCAGCTCAGCTTGATAGACAAAGACTTTCTCCATGATCCCCATGGTGGTTCTTGGTGAAAGAGACAGTCCTTGGACCCAAATTGTTTATTGATTGTTCATCATGGAAAATGGGTGCATATCAACTACTCAGGTGTAACAGAGATTAAATACCTTTTGCAGGGAGGAATGTCTAAACCCTCAAGGCTTCTAAATACTTCACTAGCATGGAACTCTGTTCTGGGCAATGTGATTGATGTGGGGGTGTGTGGTCATGTGTTCTGGGCCAGGAATCTAATAGGGCACAGGGAGATGACTACTGTCTCAGGTGGGTGCCTGGGTTCCGTGATCTAAGACTCACTCAGCCTTACCCAGTTTCCTGGCACTATTTATTGTCCCACAATATGAACTCTAAAAAGGCTACCTCTTATATCCAGGCAGGAATCCCAGTGGAGTGATAGGAACACCAATCCACCCACAAAATTTAACCTGTCTACAAGAAATATAGTGACAGGGGATGGAACAGAAGCTGAGGGAATGGCCAACAAATAACGGGCCCAATTTGATACCTATCCCATGGCAAGCACCAATATCTGACACTATTACGGATACTTTGTTATGTTTGCAGATAGGAGTCTAGTATGATTGACTCCTGACAAGCTCCACCCAGAGCTGACTCAGTCAGATTCGGACACCAACAGCCAAACAGTGGATGGAGCTTACGGACTCTTATGGAAGAATAGGGGGAAGGATTTCTGGCCCTGAAGAGGATAGGAGCTCTATAGGAAGACTAACACAATCAACTAATATGGACCCTTGAGACTGAACCACTAATCAAAGAGCATACCCAGACTGGAACTAGACATCCCTGCTCATATGTAGCAGATGTACAGCTTGGTCTTGATGTGGGTCCCAAACAACTGGAGAGGGTGCTATCCCAAAAGCTGTTGCCTGTTTGTGGGATATGTTCTTCTAGCTAGGCTGCCTTGTCTGGCTTCAGTGGGAGAGGATGCTCCTAGCCTTGAAAAGACTTGATGTGCCAGGGTTGGGGGATATCTTGGGGGGGGGCACCTACTCAGAAGAGAAGAGGAGGAGCAAATGGGGGAAAGATTGTGGGAGTGAGGCACTGAGAGGGTGTAAAGTGAATAAATAAAAAGAATAGCAAAATTAAATTAAAAAAAGAAAATAATATCCAGAGTATGGTAACCCAGATCCAGAAAGATACAGAAAGTATGTATTTATTTATAAGTGGAAATTAGTAATAAAGTACAGGATAGGCCTTCCAGCTTCTGTCTTCAGCTTGGGACCATCCTCTGCCACAGCCTGCCATACCCAAGTGGCACAGGGAGGTAGTTAACCACCCAGGAGTGCAGAGAGGCCTGACAGCACAGATAGAACCTCCCCTGCTGCTCAGAGGATCACTCGGAACCTTCTGGCACAAGCCTTCTGGTTTCTCTCTCTGGCTGGGACCATCCTCTACCACAGTGCACCATATCTAAGTGGTTCAGGGAGATAGATAACCACATAGAAGTGCAGAGAGGCCAGACAGCACAGGTAGGACCACCCCTGCTGCTCAGAGGAAACAGCCGGAAACCCTGAGGACACAAGAGCCTAGGAACAGCCTGGAACAGGAGTCTTCCGATTTCTGCTGGCACCTAGAGCTGATCAGGGCCTCAGAGCTACATATCCAAATACAACCACAAGAGAGCTGGTCTTACAGGAGTACCTATATACATGAAATGAAGAGAGAATGGGTCTTCCAGGAGCACAGATACAGAGGCTTGCAGAACAGATAAGCCACAGTCAGAAACAGCAACACCAGCTAACACCAGAGATAACCAGATGGCAAAAGGCAAAGGCAAGAACATTAACAACAGAAACCAAGGCAACATGGCACCATCTGAACCAAGTTCTCCCAAAACAGCAAGTCCTGGATACCCTAAAACAATGGTAAAGCAAGATCTGGATTTAAAATCACATCTCATGATGTTGATTGAGGAATTTAAGAAGGACATAAATAACTCCCTTAAAGAAATACAGGAGATCCCTGCCCCGCCATCTTGGCTCCCGGACGGACCGGATGGGCAGCACCAGGTACACAGAGATATCCCGAGTCTAACATTGCTTGGGACGTAGCCCGCTAGGCTTCTGCCTGTGCCCAGGATCTGGGCAGCTTTGTGGACCATCTGTGTGCCAGCCCTGCCAGGGGATGTTTACCCTGCAGAGTGATCAGCAGTTGGAGGGGGCCTCCCCGACTTGGCTCCCGGACGGACCAGACAGGCAGCGCCAGGTACATAGAAATATCCAGAGTCTAACATCACTTGCGACTCAACCTACCAGGCTTCTGCCTGCACCTAGGGCCTGGGCAGCTCTGCCGGCTGTCTGTGTGCCCACCCATCCTGGGCTGTTTATCTTGCAGAATGGTTGGCACTTGGAAAAGTTCCCCTGCAGCATTTGCCATCTTCACTCCCAGACAGAGCAGTCAGAGAGCACTAGGTTCACAGAGATATCCATCACAGAGTTTGACATCACTCAGGACACAGCCCCCAAGGCTTCTGCCTGCACCCAGGGCCTGGGCAGCTCTGCGGGCCGTCTGTGTGCCAGCACTGTCCTGGGCCATTTGCCCTGCAGGGTGATCTGCACTTGGAAGTCCCTCCCCTCACCCCGCCCCCGCGCCTGCTGTCTTCGCTCCCAGGTGGACCAGACAGGCAACACCAGGTACACAGAGACAACCCGAGTATAACATTGTTTGGGGAAAGGCACACCAGGGCTCCAACGGCACTCCAGAGTAGGGCAGCACATCAGCAATCTGTGCCAAGGTCATCCAGGGGTGCAACCAAGTCATCCAGTGGTGCAGAAATAGCCTTACAGGCTCACAGGAGGTTCAAGCACCAGCCAGTGACAACAGGACCAACTAATGCCAGAGATAACCAGATGGCAAAAGGCAAATGTAGGAACGTTACTAACAGAAATCAAGGCAATATGGCAACATCTGAATCCAATTCTCCAACAACAGCAAGTCCTGGATACCCCAACACACCAGAAAAACATGATTTGGATTTAAAATCACTTATCATGATGCTATTAGAGGACTACAAGAAGGACATAAATAAATCTCTTAAAGAAATACAGGTTAACATGAATAAGGAAGAAGCCCTTACAAGGAAAGAAATCGAAGAAGACCTCAGAAGATGGAAATATCTTCCATGCTCGTAGGGCAGGACTAATGTAGCAAAAATGGCCATCTTGCCAAAAGCAATTTACAGATTTAAGGCAATCCCCATCAACATTCCAACTCAATTCTTCATAGAGTTTGAAAGAGCAATCCTCAAATTCATCTGGAATGACAAAAAAAAAAAAACAAAACAAAACAAAAAAAAAAAAAAAAAAAAAACCAGGATAGCTAATACTATTTTCATCAGTAAAAGAACTTCTGGGGGAATCAGTATCCCAGACCTCAAGCAGTACTACAGAGCAATAGTGTTAAAAACTGCATGGTATTGGTACAGTGACAGGCAGGTAGATCAATGGAATAGAATTGAAGACCCAGAAATGAACCCACACCCTATGGTCACTTGATCTTTGACAAAGGAGTTAAAACCATCCAGTTGAAAAAAAAATAGCCTTTTCAACAAATGGTGCTGGTCCCATTGGTGGCTAGAATGCAGAAGAATGCAAATCTATCCATTCTTATCTCCTTGTACTAAGCTCAAGTCCAAGTGGATCAAGGACCTCCACATAAAAAAAGACACACTGAAACTAATAGAAAAGAAACTGGGGAAGAGCCTTGAGCACATGGGCACAGGGGGGAAAGTTCCTGAACAGAACACCAATAGGTTATTCTCTAAGATCAAGAATTGACAAATGGGACCTCATAAAATTACAAAGTTTCTGTAAGAGAAAGGACACTGTCAACAGGACAAAACGGCAACCAACAAATTGGGAAAAAATCTTTACCAACCCTACATCTGTCAGAGGGCTAATATCCAAGATACACAAAGAACTCAAGAAGTTAGACTCCAGAGAGCCAAATAACCCTATTAAAAATGGAGTACAGAGCTCAACAACAAATTTTCACCTGAGGAATATTGAATGGCTGAGAAGCACCTAAAGAAATGTTCAGCATCCTTAGTCATCAGGAAAATACAAGTCAAAACAACCCTGAGATTCTACCTCAACCCAGTCAGAATGGCTAAGATTAAAAACTCAGGAGACAGTAGGTGCTGGAGAGGTTGTAGAGAAAAAGGAACACTCCTCCACTGCTGGTGGGATTGCAAGCTGGCACAACCACTCTGGAAATTGGTTTGGGGGTTCCTCAGAAAATTGGGCATAATACTACCAGAGGCCCCTGGTATACCACTCCTGGTCATATATCCAGATGATTCTCCAACATGTAATAAGGACACATGTTCCACTATGTTCAGCAAAGCCTTATTTATAATAGTCAGAAGTTGGAAAGAACCCAGATTTTCTTCATCTGAGGAATGGATTTAGAAAATGTAGTACTTTACACAATGGAATACTACTCAGCTATTAAAAACAATGAATTCATGAAATTCTTAGGCAAATGGGTGGAACTGAAAAATATCCTGAGTGAGGTAACCCAATCACAAAACAACACACATGTTATTCACTCTCTGATAAGTGGATATTAGCCCAGAAGCTTCCAATACCGAAAACACAATTTACATATCAAATGAGGCCCAAGAAGAAGGAAGACCAAAGTATGGATACTCTGGTCCTTCTTAGAAAGGGGAACAAAATGCTCACAGAAGAAGATACAGAGACAAAGGGTAGAACAAAGTCTGAGAAAAAGACTATCCAGAGACTGCCCCACTTAGGTATCTATCCCATACACAGTTACAAAACCCAGACACTATTGTGGATGCCCACAAGTACTTGCTGACTGGAGCCTGATATAGCTGTCACCTGGGAAGCTCTGGTAGTGCATGACAAATACAGAATGGGTTACTTTTGGACAGCCATTGAAGGGAGCTCAGGGTCCCCAATGGAGGGGCTAGAGAAAGGACCCAAGTTGCTGAAGGCATTTGCAGCGCCATAGGAGGACCAACAAGATGAGCCACCTAGCATCCCAGAGCTCCTAGTGACTAAACCATCAACCAGAGTATACATGGAGGTACCCATGGCTCCAGATGCATAGGCAGCAGAGGATGGCCTTGTTGGACATCAAAGGGAGGAGAGGCCCTTGGTCCTGGAAGGCTTGATGCTGAAGTGTAGGGGAACACCAGGACATTGAATCAGGAATGGGCTGATTGGGGGAACAGGGGGAGGAGAGATGGGTTATGGGATTTTGGGGAGGGGCAGTAAAGGGGACAACATTTGAAATGTTAATAAAGAATATATCTAATTGAAAAAAAGGCAAACTTGGAAAGATTAAAAAAAAAAAGTACAGGATAGCCTTGCTATTCTCGAGAGACCCAGTGAAACTAAGTAATAAGGAAGGCCCAAGTGAGGATACATGGATATCACTCAGGAGAAATAAAATAGACATGTGAGATCAATGAAGGGAAGAAACTGGGTGGAAGAGGGCATCACGAGGGCAACAGCAATGGAGATCAGGTGCTAGGAGAGGTGGGGGCAGGAGAGGATTGCACGTGAGAATGGAAATCGATGGGAGGGCAACTGTGGGACCAGATGGACTAGCTGGAGACCTGGGATGGAGGAGGCTCTCGGGAGTCTATGGTGGTGACCCTAGTTGATACTTCTATCAGCTGAGAATATGAAGACTGAAGTGGTCACCTCCGGTAGCCATATGGGACTCCCAGTGGAAGAAGGGAGACATCAATCCACCCACAAAATCTTCAACCCCAAATGTGTCCTGCCTACAAGATATACAGATATAGATGGAGCAGACATTGAGGGCAAGGCCAACCAATGACTGTCCCAACTTGATACCCATCCCATTGAGAATGCCAACCCCTGATACTATTAATAATACTCTGCTATGCTTGCAGACAGAAGCCTAGCATAACTTTCTCCTTAGAGGTTTCATCCAGTAGTGGATGGAAATAGATGCAGAGACCCATAGCCAAACATCAGGCAGAGCTGGGGGATTCTTGTGGAAGAGCGAGGGATTGGACTGAAGGAGCCGAAGGGGTCAAGGACACCATAAGATGACCTACAGAGGCAACTGACCTGGGCCCATGGTGCTCACAGAGACTGAACCACCAACCAAAGGGCGTGCAGGTGTTAGACCTAGGCCCCTTACACATTTGTAGCAGATATTCAACTTGAACTTCATGTGGGTCTTTTAAGAATTGGAGCAGGGATGTCTATGACTCTGTTGCCTGCCACTGGATCCTCTTCCCTTAGTTGGACTGCTTGGTTAGGCCTCAGTGGGAAAAGACGCACTTAGTCCTGCGGCAACTTGATGTTCCAGAATGCGATGTTACCCAAGGAAGAAAGGAAGTGGGTAAAGGGAGATGGAAGGATTTGTAAGGGTGGGACTGGGAAGAGAAAAGGGAGCAGGGCTGTGATTGGGATGTAAAGTGAATAAATACATTGATGACAAAAAGTAAAACTCTGTTTACTTGATTTCTGCTTTCAGTTTTTGAGAGTTAGTGTTCTTGAATATGGACACTTGAATAGAAAAGATGAAATCGATAGAACTTGTGATTGTTTTTTAACTAGTTTATTCAGACATGAACATATGCAAGATTTTTGTATGCAAATATTTATTCCAATACAAATACTATACTTAAAGATAAAAACTGTACTATTATTTATGTAGTAGAAAATCAAATGTAGGTATAGGAGAACTCACAAAGTGATATTGCAAAGAGCTGGAATCACAGTTTTCTTTCTAAATTGGTTAATTTTGAAAAATCTGGTTTTACTCCTTCAAACTTCATTATTCCTCCTGAAAATTGAGACTAGTAATTTATAAGTCATATGTGTAATCTTAAGGTTATGATATTAATTCACTCTACTCTCATGGTTATATGTATTTGTTTATATATAAACATTAAAATGAATTTAGTGAAAAATTAAGCTTTTCATTTACTAGTTCTCACTGTGTCCCCCTTACTCTCTGATTGACTCTACAGATAAATGGTAGTTCTACTATTTTGTCATTCAGACACCATTTTCTGCCACTAGCATTCCAAGCGAATTTGAAATACCCTTTGGAATTTGGAAGAGGGGGGAGTACCTCTTCCCCCATGTGACTCAACTGGTGGATCTGGTATAGTTGGAATTCTTCTAACCCTAAATAAAATGCCCTCTAAACATCTATCATCTCTAGGGATCATGTAAAATGCAGTGAGGGGCACATTTTCCCCATCTGTAATGGTTATAATGAGGTGATCTGAGAGACTACCACACAGAAAAACTCACTTCAAATTCTACAGGAGAGAGTAAAAGCAATGAGGAGGACTTAGAACTGAAGGAATTTGTCTAAGTTGGAAACAGGATCCCATGTTCCAAATTCACCTGGGATTTGTAGAGATGTGCTGTGAAGTGGAGTTGGTAAAAGATGGATAAACTTTGAGACAGTGTCTCAGAAGACAGAATTAGTGTTAAAGGCATTGGGACATGCACACAGATTTCAGAGTTACTAAGAAGAACTTCTGATCCATACCTAACTCTGCTGTACTTTGGGTCTTGTGAATTCTTTCAGGGAAATTCTGATTTTTTGTGATAATTATTTACTCTCCTGCTCCTTGTACTTCATCATCTTCCACTCTTCTCTCATGGAATCAATGCCCTCAGCTTATAAATGCCTAAAACTTCTTTAATTAAAAAAGTCCCTAAAAACTAATAGCTGATGGGCGACTCTTATTTATTTATTTATTTATTTATTTAATAAAACATTATTTGCTTGCTTGCTTCTTTTTTCTTTTTTTTTAATTCAATATATTTTTTATTTACATTTCAAATGATTTCCCCTTTTCTGGCTCCCCACTCCCCAAAAGTCCCATAAGCCCTCTTTCCTTCCCCTGTTCCCCCATCCACCCCTTCCCACTTCCCTGTTCTGGTATTGCCCTATACTGCTACACTGAGTCTTTTCAGAACCAGGGTCACTCCTCTGTTCTTCTTGGACATCATTTGATGTGTAGATTATGTCTTGGGTATTCCAATTTTCTAGGCTAATATCCACTTATTAGTGAGTGCATACCATGATTGATCTTTTGAGACTGGGTTATCTCACTTAGTATGATGTTGTCCAGCTCCATCCATTTGTCTAAGAATTTCATGAATTCATTGTTTCTAATGGCTGAATAGTACTCCATTGTGTATATATACCACATTTTTTTTATCCATTCCTCCATTGAAGGATACCTGGGTTCTTTCCAGCTTCTGGCTATTATAAATAGGGCTGCTATGAACATAGTGGAGTACGTATCCTTATTACATGTTGGGGAATCCTCTCGGTATATGCCCAGGAGTGGTATAGCAGGATCCTCTGGAAGTGACGTGCCCAGTTTTCTGAGGAACCGCCAGACTGATTTCCAGAGTGGTTGTACCAATTTGCAACCCCACCAGCAGTGGAGGAGTGTTCCTCTTTCTCCACATCCTTGCCAACACCTGCTGTCTCCTGAGTTTTTAATCTTAGCCATTCTGACTGGTGTAAGGTGAAATCTCAGTGTTGTTTTGATTAGCATTTCCCTAATGACTAATGATGTTGAGCATTTTTTAAGATGCTTCTCAGCCATCCGAAGTTCTTCAGGTGAAAATTCTTTGTTTAACTCTGTACCCCATTTTTAATAGGGTTATTTGGTTTTCTGGAGTCTAACTTCTTGAGTTCTTTGTATGTATTGGATATTAGCCCTCTGTCAGATGTAGGGTGGGTGAAGATCTTTTACCAATTTGTTGGTTGTCAATTTGTCCTCTTGAAGGTGTCCTTTGCCTTACAGAAACTTTGTAATTTTATGAGGTCCCATTTGTCAATTCTTGATCTTAGGGCATAAGCTATTGGTGTTCTGTTCTGTTTAAAAATTTATCTCTTATATGTAAGTACACTGTAGCTGTCTTTAGACACCCAGAAGAGGTCATCAGATCTCATTACAAATGGTTGTGAGTCACCATGTGGTTGCTGGGAATTGACCTCAGAACCTCAGTGCTCTTAACTGCTGAGCCATCTCTCCAGCCCTGCTTGCTTGTTTCTTTTTAATTTTTTTATTTTTTATTTTTAATTTTTTTATTGAATATCTTCATTTACATTTCAAATAAAACCTTTCCTGTTTTCCTTCCCGAAAATCCTCAATCTCTCCTCCCAACCCCTGCCTCCATGTATATGCCCCTCCACCCCACCCACTCCCCTCGATTTCCCTTTGTTGGGATCATTTGAGCCTTCACATGACCAAGGACCACTCCTCCCACTGATGCCCGACAAGGCATTCCTCTGCCACATTTTTGGCTGGAACCATGGTTGATAGTTTAGTCCCTGGGAGTCCTGGTCATCTGGGTGGCCAACATCGTTGTTCTTTCAATGGGGCTGTAAACCCCTTCAGCGCCTCCAGACCACCCTCCAACTCCTCCATTGGGGATCTCATGCCCAGACCAATAGTTGGCTGCTAGCATCTGCCTCTGTATGTGTAAGGCTCTGGCAGGGCCCCTCTGGAGACAACCATGGCATGCTCCTTTTGGTATGCACTTCTTGTCGTCCATAATAGTGTCGGGTTTTGGTGACTGTTTATAGGATGAATCCCCAGGTAGGGCAGTCTCTGGGTGGCCTTTACTTCAGTCTCTGTTTCACACATTGTCTCCTTTATTGCTCTTGTGAGTATTTTGTTCCCTTTGACAGAGGAACTAAAGTATCCTCACTTAAGTCATCCTTCTTGAGCTTCCTGTGCTCTGTGAATTGTAACTTGTTTATTTTGAGTTTTTGGGCTAACATCCACTTATCAGTGAGTGCATACTATGTGCGTTCTTTTGTGACTGGGTTACCTCGCTCAGGATGATACTTTCTAGTTCCATCCACTACCTAAGAATTTCATGAATTCATTGTTTTTAATAGCTCAATAGTACTCCATTGTGTACATGTACCACAGTTTGTGTATCCATTCCTCTGTTGAAGGACATTTGGGTTCTTTCCAGCTTTTGGCTATTATAAATAAGGCAGCTATGAACAGAGTGGAGCATGTGTCCTTATTACATGTAGGAGTACTTTCTGGGTATATGCTTAGGAGTGGTATATCTGGGTCCTCAGGTAGTACTATGTCTAATTTTCTGAGAAATTGCCAAACTGATTTCCAGAGTTGGTTTACCAGCTTGCAGTCCCGCCAACAATGGAGAATTGTGCTTGCTTGTTTCTTGTAGTTGCATATCTATACTTAGAATTTGGTGGAAGTTATTCTCTTAAATGTCACTCATCACCTCATAATGGTTAGTTCAGAAAATGTTATTTACTTTTTTATTTATTTATGTCCCATCCACAGGTTCCCTTTTCCTTCTAGTTCCTCCCTGATCTCTTTGACATCCTATCTACTACTCCTCTTGTTTCTCTCCAGGAAAATGTAGGCCTCTTATGGATATCAACCAGTCGTGGCATAACAAGTTGCAGTAAGACTAGGCACCTCCTCTCCTATTAAGGCTAGATGAGGCAACCCAGTAGAAGGAAAGGTTTTGAAAGGCAGGCAAAAGAGTCAGAGCCAGGCCCTGCTCCCACTTGTATAGCTTAGGAATCCTAAGCTACACAATTGTAACTTACATGCAGAAGGCCTACGTCAGTCTGGTATATGCTCCTTGGTTTGTGGTTCAGTCTGTGAGCCCCTATGGAACCAAGGTCTGTTGGCTTCGTGGGTTTTCTTGTGGTGTCCTTGACCCCTCTGGCTCTTACAATTCTTTCCTCTTCTTCCACAGGATTCCCAAAACTCTGACTAATGAACTTCTGTAAAATTATCTTTTATTTGCTAGATGTAATTGTCATCTTGAAGGCTTACTGATGAATAAGTTCATCCTTTCTGGTTCTTTCTGAACTCTGACTGACACATTTTGACCCAAACTTCTCTCCAAGTTGACTGATTCATTGTCACTTCTCTCAGCTTCTCACTGAATTGCTCTACTTGACCTCAAAGTTACTCTGGAAATTTGTTCTAATCATCTGACTCCTTATTCTCTGACTTCAGCTGTCTCTGCTGATCTGCACTGAACTGCCTCAACTTACAAATGAAATCAACTCCATTGTACTGCACTTCCCAGCTCACGGACTGAACTGAATTCTACTGCACTATCTCGACTGACTCCCAACTCACAGAACTCTCTCCCCTGTGCTCCTCTTAAATAGCCTCTCTTTCCTGTGCTGTTCTAGTGAGAGCTGGATGTATCCCAGATCTGACTCTGTCAAATCTTTCTCTGATTCATCATTTTGGCTGTCACTTTCAAACATGGATGCTTCCTTCTATAAGCTAATGTCACCTTCATTGTTTGAGATTAATGGTGTGTACTAAGGGCATGTCTGCATTCCAGAGGGATTAAAGGCATGTCATTCCAGCCAGGTAATAGACTTACAAGGTCTATTTGGATGTGATTCCTTGCCAGCAGAGACATGTTGCTGGATTAAAATTCCTCTAAAACCTTTCTGTTTTAACATAATATTTTTAATGATTATTTGGGAATTTCACATAATGCATCCTGATTTACCCTTATTTCCCAGTCCTCCCAGATCCACCTCCTACCCTAAGGTCTCCTCCATAAAAAAGATTTAAAAAATTCAATTTGTGTTGTTCATATAATCACTGGAGCATAGTTAAACTCCTGTGGCCAGCTCCTTAAAGAAAAGTGAGTCCTCCTCACCACCATGCTGTTAGTAGACATCTATTGCGGAAAGCTACTCCAGCATATCTATCACAAATTTTAAGAGTTCTCATTGATGGTTTCCTGTCTAAGTTGTTACTTTTGGAGGGTTGGTGTGGGAGTAAGAGAATTGTCCCAGAAGCCTTCTATGTCTCTCTTTCTCAATTTTGAGTCTGCAGTCATCAATACCATCACAGAAGAAGCCCCCCCCCCACTTTTTTATAGTCAGGAGGAACATGGATCAAGAACTTCCACATGATTTCTGCCCACAGCATGAACCACAGACATCTACCCTGGTCTCTGGCATCAGCATGTGCCACGGACTTAGCATGGTGTCTGTTGGCAATATGGGCCATAGATATCAACATTGTCCTCAGTGGCAGCCCAGCCCATGGACATCAACATGGCTTCAGGTGGCACCACAGATCATAGACTATGGCTTTCAGTAGTAACATCGTGGGCCATGCATAATCAACGTGGTCTCCAGATGAAGCAGAACCATGCGCCCAGTTGTGGCCGCTGGTTGGCAGCATGGACCACAGACATCAACATTGCCTTAGATAGCAGCACAGGCTACTCACATTTATGTGCCTACCAGTGGTGTCATGGACCACAGGCATCAGCATGTCCCTGACAGAAAACCTTTTTAAAAATTAAATTCATCAGGATATACATGATGTTTATTTTTTATTTTCAACTTGATTATATGTGGAATTAACTAAAACCCATGGTGTTTTAGTTAATTTAACAAACTTATCAAGACAATTTGATTATCTTGATTCACCTTTTGTGAGAAATGAGATTTAGTGACCATACAAAACTTTTAACAATGTGTGGAAAAGTTAGGAAAAGTAATGATCCTGGCTGGTTTTGCTCCTAGTATCTCTGGATAAATGGACAAAGGAAAAGGATGGGTTCTGTGATAAAAACATTCAGCTTATATCATCTCAGAATACAGAGGACAACAATGAACTCAACGATGGAATTAACCATCTCCAGATGTTTATTAACAGTCTAAAGTTTTCTAAATGTGCCCTGGAATAGAATCTTTTTACCAGCAGCCACAAAACTCAAGTTTTTGAAGATTAAACCAAAGTCCTAAATGTAAGATTGGCTGAATTCCTCAGGGAAAATTCTCAAGCCACAGTCTCAGGGAGTGTCGGTAGTTATTGTAAGGGAATTAATTGGTAAAGAAAGAGATCTTGTAACTTGGGGGTGAAGATGTGTAGGCGGACTCCACTGTAACTGAGAAGTTGATCCCCCAGATTCTTAAAGGGTTGTCTTGGGGAAGTCTTTCCACCCTTAGGAAAAGATGCCCCCTGGAACTCTAACAACTGAAGGCCTTTTACACACTTCTCTGGGATAATTAGTCCTTAAGTGTCTCATAAGTTAGCAATGGCTCTCCTTGGAGATGCCAGGAAAGACAATACTGATGTCCCTCAGGGCTTAGCAATAGCTTCCTCTAGACCTACAATCAGATTTAAGGCTAAGAAGGCTCCTAGAGGAGAGATAGAAAGCATTGTTTAAGAAGTTTGCTAATTCATTCAAACAGAAGTCTGGAGAAAATGTGTGGGAATGGATTTTAAGGGTGTATGATAATGGTGGGAGGAAGATAAAACTGGATCAGGCTGAGTTTTACTGATAGAGACCTACAGGATGGAGAGTCTAGGTTCAATATGGAAGTCCATACAGTTAAAAAGATACAAGTCAAAAGCTTGATTGGTTGGCTAGAACATTTGTCACAAGATGGCCTACTGTAAAGGAAGTAGAGATGACTAATATCTCTTGGCTTAATGTTAATGAAGAGTGGGCATGCTGTGTAAAACTTAATCCTTGACATGGAAGACCCAGAAGACATGCCCTTCACTAATTCTACAAGATGTAAAGTGGTGAGGGGCACCAGCATACTTCAGCTTTGTCTTTGGCTTTTTTCCTTATGGCAGACCTTAGGGTTGGCGATGCTGCTGCTCAGTTAGACAAATTAAATGTTATGGGCTTAATTGGGCCCCGAAGTAGCATGACAAAGGCAACTCTTATAAAAGGAAGCATTTAATTGGAAACTTGCTTACAGTTTCAGAGGCTAGTCTGCTATCATCATGGCGGGGAACATGGTGGCATACAGGCAGACATGGTACTCGAGACATAGTGGATGGTTCTGCATTCTGATCTGTAGGAAGACACACACACACACACACACACACACACACACACACACACACACACATATATATATGCTGGGCTTCATATGGGCTTTTGAAATCTCAAAGCCAATATCCAGTGATAAATGTCCTCCAAAAGGCCATGTCTCCTAATCCTTTTTTTAAATGTAATTTTTATTAATATTTTTGTGTATGAATTTCACATCATGTATTCTAATCCTATTCATTTCCCAGTCCTTCCATATCTGCCCTCTACCCTTGTAACCTCCCCCACTAAAAGGAAAAAAATGGCTCTTTAACTCGCAACAACCCACTTTTCTATTAACTGCAGCCTTGTCTCATACCTGTCTCAGCTATTGCTTCTCCAGTTTGCTGTGCACGTATCATTCCACTCCTCTGTCTTTCCCACTTCTCCATCACCTGTCATAGTGGCATTAAAAACTGTGTGCATACATTTTTTTTTTTTTTTTGCCCAACGGCTTTCCTTATAAATGGTCATTGCAGCTAGTCATTGGTCTGGTTCAAGGCCCTTGATTTCTGCTATGCCATCGATACTGGACCCTCACTGAGATTTGAGACTTCTCTTGGCTATCCTACTGTTGTCTTGAGTCATGAAGTTCCTGTGGTTCTACAGGACTGGTTCTTTCACATACTCCAGCAGTTCATAGATGGGGTAGGTAGATGTTGGGGTGGGCCAGCTTAAAGTCCTGGATCTGTGCTTGAATGGTAGCTGAGTTGGTCACCCTACCAGTTCTCCTTTTCCTAAGCCACCAGGACCAGCACTTCTGTGTTGCTCAGGGGAGGGGTAGAGCCAGATCTCCTGTGTGTAGCAGCCTATGAGGTGTGGGGTGAGATCTTCCACACTTATACCACCATGTCTAGTTCTCCTGCACTTCCCAGAAGAGGGGTAAGGCCAGCTCAGCAAGGCTCTGGGACATCAACATGGCTTCAGGTGGCAGCCTAGACAAGGGTCATTTGCATGGCCTTTGATGATTACATGAGTCATGGACATCAACACAAACCCTGATTGCAGTAAGGCCATGGACCCAGATATGGCCCTTGGTGGCAGCACAGGTTGCCACCATGCCCTCAGATGGTATCACAGACCTCTCATTTCGGGCATTTTATTACCACCATCACTTGCACCTCTCTTCATAGGGCCGAAATGACTCCATTTCTCTTTCTCTTCCATCTCTCCAACCGCATACTTGCTCATCAGAATGGTAGCCACACCAGGCAGACCTTTGGCTGTCTTCCACCCAGCCAGGTGGTAGTGGATGGGCCTCTCATTCTAATCTTTTTTTTTTATTCGATATATTTTTTATTTACATTTTCAAATGATTTCCCCTTTCCTGACTCCCCATCCTAATCCTTTTAATCCTTTCAGATAGCGCCACTTCCTGGTGACTAAGCTCAAATATGCACGTTATAGGGGCCATTCTAATTCAAATCACACATGGCCTGACCCTTGAGTAGGCAGCATGGGTAAAGTGGTTTTTTTATGGTGATATGACTCATATGGAACTTTGGTACTGGCTAATCAGTCATGCTTCCAGGCATGAAAAAGGTAAGAAGCATATTGCATTTTTGTTTGATCTACATATGAAGAAAATTTCTCAAATGGAAGAAAGCTTACATTGGATCCTGGCAAGAGGGAATCTGAGCCTATGAAACAGTTTCCAGACTTGATCCAGTTTGTAGACCCAAAGCCCCTTAAATGAAGGAAGACTGACTCCTCCTAAATAAGGACCTTGCTAAAATACTTAATTTTTTTTACTGTTAGTCTTTCTCCCATTTCCCCCCAGAGGGACCAAGACTCTTTTATAAGAGTAACTGTACACTGAGGGAAAGGAATCAATCAGACTTTCCAGGGTTATTGGATACCAATTCAGATTTGAAATTGGTTCCAGGAGATCTTGAGGAATATTGTGGCCATCTAGTTAAAGTAGGGACTTCTGAAGGTCAAATGATTAATATGTGTTTTGACTGAAATCCGAGTCACAGTTGAGCCAGTAGCCCCTGATTTCCTTGTGCAGTTATTTTCCTCGTCCCAGAATGTATAACTGTAATATACATATATACATGCATATATATGTTATAAATTATATATTAAAATGTATTATAAATACATATAAATTTATATACTTATAAATTATATACATATAATTACATAATATAAATGTACATACTTATAAATTGTATGTATTATATATAATATATTATATATAAATATAAAAGTCTTCTTTTGTCCCTTTAGCATCTCATTTTCTGCTAAGATTAGTGAGTTGTACCCTTATTCATAGCATTGGAAGGTTGAGGTAGTATGAGTCCAAGGGTAGCTTGGTCTACTGAGTAAGACTCTGTCTAAAAAAAAAACAGAAAAAGAATAATATTCTTTTAGCTCTGATTTCTTTATTGGGAAGTAATAATGGGTTTTATTTTACTACTGATTAATTTGTACTTTCAGAATTTTATTTAAATGGAGAAAATGTGCTTTTGGGTAATCTGTTTCTTTTATTAAATATAATTATGTCAATATTCATTTCTTTTATCAATTTTTATTCTTTTGTAAAAATCACAGAATAGTATTTCATTATGTGACTATATTAGTTTGTTTTTTTACAACTTTAATATTAAAGATGTATTTATAAAAAATGTGATGAAAAAGAATGTGAAAGACATACAATTAACCAAAAAATTTCTGGAAGAACCCAAAATGTGAAATCTATTTTAGAGAAAAACTGAGAATATAGGTCAAAGAATCAGAAACATTTAAACAAGTTATTTGAGGCATCACATTTTTACTAAATGTCATCTGGTCTTGACATTTTGTCCATCAGACTTGTCTTCAGGTGGCAGACACTCATACGTTTATCTGGAAGAATACTGAGCAAGGAGACTAAAGTTCTAGCTATAGAGCCCATTAGCTACCTTATGACTTTAGACAAGTTGTATAACCTATGCTCTCTGTCCTAAGAAAATGAATGACTTGCTACAGGTCAATTACTAGCTGTCGTCCAGTTCCAAAGCCCTCACACTTTCAAAATTGCAGCTGCATCCCTGATTGAGCTGAAAGAGAACAATTCAGGTGGAAATGGAAAGAGTTGAACAAACTAAGTCTTCACACAATAATCTCTAGACTAATAGTTTTCTGTGCATACTGTGTTCTCTCTTAATGATGAAGGATGCTGGGCACAATGGAATAGGGATAGAAGACATCCCATTTACCTCTGCTCTGCCAGGTTTACTGATACTCAAGGGGTTAAGCATTTTAAAACAAGACATATAAAGTTCTGGGTGGGCATAAGCATAGAGTTGGGTAGTTTTGAGTTACAGAGCCACAGGGATTAGCAGATAAGATGAGCAACCCAGAGAAAAACATAACTTTTTAATTAATCTCCTGTGTTTTTCTTGTTCATGCCAACATCACCCATAAGACATAGAGTACCTCTAGTGGTTCATTATAGATCCTCTCTCATTAATTGCCCTCTGCTCTCAAAATGCATCTCTGGGGAAAAGAGGAACTGAATTCCTCAGGGGACCTTATTAAATGTATCATAGTTATAAGGTGAATAACTCATGTAAATAAATTAGTGTTATCAGTGAATTCTACATTATATGTGCACAGAGGAGGGAGAGAATCACAGTCTAGTCATACCCAGGAGAGTACTGTTTGTCAGTCAAAAGTTAATTCTGGGAGAGGGAAGAAAAAGAAACTCTGAGATTCATCAGTGTAATTTCAGAAATATTAAGCATGAAAGGATAGGATGTTAGGTCTTCGTAGAATTTAAATGTGTTGCTTTAGCATATACTTCTGGAGCAAAAAGTAAAAGTGCCTTTCCTTTATGGAGCCTGATCAGCTCCACAAGCTGTTCCAAGCTGCCTTGGTCCACTGTTGGAATTGTGACAACATCATGAAGTCCCTTATACACGTTCAGAGTCTGAGTGCTTTTAGTCCACTGTGTAGAACAGATAGGAGAGAGGTTGGAGATAGGCCAAGATCTTAAATTTAGGTGAATGGTAGTATAGATGTGGATATTGAAAGTCAGAAGGACGTAGTCATTTGTTTCAAAATTTAGGTTAGATTTTGGCTTTTTGAATGACAAGATGTTCTAAGTAAAGAAAGTCAAATTTGCCTCTTAGGAAATCACTAGTTGCCTTTGTGCTCTTGAATTATGAGAAATGTTAGTAGGGAACATTATGACTTTTTTTGTATGAATTGTAATGAATTGCAACATGTTTGTGACTTGCTGATTTTTAGGTGATAAAGTTGCTTTAGCAGCATTTCTCAGGAAATTGTAATGGAGTTGCAGATCTGGGGGTTAGCAATGGGAATCATTCTTTCATGACTGGGCAGTGCTCACCTGGATGACTGCATTCAGGGCCATATTGGGCTGGAGATTTATATGAAAATAAATAGGGGCTGGGGAATGCAGCTCAGTGGCAGAGCCTCAGTGGCAGAGCATGTTTCACATGAGTGCAGTCAGTTCCAATCACCAAAAGCAAATGAATAAAGAATAAAATAAGACGAAGTAAAACCAAAAGATTTACATGCTTCCTCAGAATATACATTAATACAAGACAGAAATGATGATCAAAAGTACAAGTAGTGCCACTTGGAAAAGAACAAAAGCTCAAGACTGGAAGTAGAATCTTAGAGAATGCACATGGAAGGGAGAAAAGCAATGGATGAATCAAAAGATGGAGCTTTAGAAGTACTGGGTTTTAATGTAAAGAACTATTCTTTCAAATGGAGTATCACATGGTAGGCGGAGGCCAGCCTGGTCTCCAGAATGAATTCCAGGATAGTCAGTTAGACAAAGAATATTTGTCTTGGAAAACCCAGGGACAAAAATTCAAAGGTGACTTGATAAGCCTTTAGTCAAATTAACCAAAAGAAAGATAGAGAGAATACAACTTAATAAAATGAGAGATGAAAATGGAGACATTTTAACAGATAGTGGAGAAATTCAGAGGCATGCAGATTTCTATAAATTCAAGGTCAATCTAGTCTACATAGTAAGTAGCCAAGGATACATAAATGCAGTCCTGTCTCAAAACCCAAAAAACAAATGAGAAGGGGGATACATTTCTGGATATATAGTACCTACTAAACAAGTTAAGACGAAATAAATAATTTAAATAGACCCATAACATCCAATGAATAGGAGCAGTAATTGAAAATTACCTTTTTGGGCTGGAGAGATGACTCAGCGGTTAAGAGCACTGATGGCTTTTCCAAAGGTTCTGATTTCAAATCCCAGCAACCACGTGATGGCTCACAAGTATCCATGATGGGATCTGATGCCCTCTTCTGGTATATCTGAAGACAGCTACAGTGTACTTAGATATAATAATAAATAAATATTTAAAAAATTACTTTTTCTTCTAATTAAAAAATCCAGGGCAAGATGGTTTCAGCACAGAATTCTACCAGACCTTCAAAGAACCAATAACAATAATCTTCAAACTGTTCCACAAAACAGAAAGGGGAAGAATATTTACAAATTTCTTTTACGAGTTAGCATTACATTGAGATCATAAAACAAAGACCTAACAAGAAAGAAAATTATAGGTCACTATCTTTGATGAATATAGATAAAATTCTCAATAAAATACTTACAAACTTAATTCAAGAAAACTTAAAATCAGAAATTAGAAATCAAAAACGTATCCACTATGATTAAATCAGTTTTATCCCAGTGATGTAGGGATGGTTTAATATATGGAAATCAGGAAATGTAATCCAGAGCAAAAATAGACTCAAGGACAGAAACCATACGATCCTCTCATTAGATGCAGGAAGCACCTTCAACAAAATCCAGCATCCCTTTATGATAAAATTTCCAGAAAAAATGAAGAAAACTGGGCATACATCTCAACATAATAAAAGCTGTTTACAACAACACTATAGTCCCCAATATTCTAAGCAGCAAAAACTCAAAGCAATTCCATATAATAGGAACAAGGTATGGCTGCCTACTATCTCCATTTTCTCTCAAGATAGTACTTAATGTCACTTTAAGCAATAAAGCAAGCAAAGGAAATAAAGAGAAACAAGTCAAAATATTCTTATTTGCAGATAATATGATTTTGTATATAAAAGACTCTAAAGATACTACCAGGAAACATCTACAATTGACAAATATAGTCTGCAAAGTAGAAAGTTACAGAATCAACACATAAAAATTAGTAGCCTTCCTATATACAAAGGATAAACATACTGACAAAGAAATTAAGGAAAATGATATAATTTTCAATTATCTTAGAAAATGTTGGAATAAATCTAACAAAGTAAAAGACTTGTACAAAAAAATCTTTAAGATATTGAAGAAAGAAAATAGAAGGTGGAAAGATGTCCAATGTTCATAGATTGGTAGGAATAATATTAGAAAATGGCCATCCTACAAAGGCAATCTACAGATTCATCACAATCACCAGTAAAATTCCAATGCAACTATTCACAGGAATTGAAAAAAAATTTTTAAACTATATAGGAAAACACACACACACACACACACACAAACACACAAACACACAAACATACACACACAGACAACTCATGATAGCCCAAATGATTCTGAACTTCTAGAAGTATCACCATTTCTTTTCTTTTTTTTTTTAGTATCACCATTTCTGATTTTAAGTTACATTTGAGAGTTATAGTAAGAAAAACAGCAAGGCAGTGGCATAAAAATACACATGCTGATCAACGAAATAGAATTGAGTACTCAGAAATAAGTCTACATAAAAACACCCATTGTTTCACAGAGGTAAAAAAAAAATAACATCTACTATCCCATCTTGCACAAAACTCAAGTTCAAATGGGTCACAGAGCCCCAACATAAGGCCTTGAACATAACAGGGGAGAAAGTAGGAAGCACGTTTAAACTTATAGACACAGGAAAGAACTTTGTAAACAGGCATTGCAGAGACATTAAGACCAAAAATTAACAAATGCTACCCATGAAATTAAAAAATTTTGAACAACAAAGTACACCACCTTTTGAGTGAAGAGCAGCCTATAGAATGGAAGAAAAGTTTTTTTTACCAGATTTACAAATGACAGAGGATTAATATCTAAAATATACAAAAAACTAAATAAACTAAAAATGAAAAAAATAAAACAAACAAGCAGACAAACAACCTAATTACAAATGTGGCATGGAGCTAAACAGACGGTTCTCAAAATATAAAATGCTAATGCCGAGAACATTTGAGAAATGTTTAACAATCCTAACCATCAGGGAAATGCAAATTATAATTTCTTTCAGATTTCATTTTATCCCAATTAAAATGTCCAAGACGAAACAAAGCAAAATGAACAAACAAACAAACAAACAAACAAACAAACCAAATGATGACAGATGCAGTTGAGAGTGAGGTGACTCAGACCCAGCAAGACAAATATATCATGTTTTCTCTCATATCTTGGTATCAGATTTTAATCTCTAGCTAGATATGTATGTTTCATTTGGAATATTCATAGAATTCACATAACCAGTAAGGTGCCATGAATGAGGAGGGCATTGTTCAAGGAAACTGTACTAGCTGGTTTTATATCAATTTAACACAAGCTAGCATAATTTGGGAAGAGGGAACCTTAGATGAGAAAATTGCTCCACTAGATTGGCCTGTGTGCAAGCCGGTGGTGTGTTTTCTTGATTGATGATGAATTTAGGAAAGCCCAGCTCACTGTGGGAAGTGCCATTCCCTGGCCTGGCGGTCCTGGAATAAGTAAGAGAGCAGGCTGAGCAAGCATGAGGAGCAAGCCAATACGCAGCAATCCTTCGTGGCCTCTGTTTCAATTCTTGCCTCCAGATTCCTTTTCTGATTTTTCTTTGATGATGGACTATGCTGGGGAAGGGGCAGCAAAATTAGGTCTCTGTTTCCTAACTTGCTTTTGATCATGGTGTTTTATCACAATAGAGATCCAATTAAGACAGAAATTGGTGGTATTGCTATGGCAGACCTGGCCATTCTGAGGAGAATTGTGGTGGCATTTAAACTTGGAGCTCAAAAAGCTATTGAGTGATTAGAGCTCAGTGGGCTGTTCTGTGGGAGCCTGAAAGGTATAAATGCTGAATTGTGTAGAAGGAGGTCTGGCTTGCAAACTTTCAGAGAGAAGGTTCTATAATTCCTTGAAGACTACCTGGGATCATTCAATACTTTGAATACTAAGAATCTGTGCTTCTCAGCTGGAGCTGAAGAATTGGTTGTGATTAACATGAGACAAGAAACATTAAAGTTTGATTTTTGCTTTGCAGAGAGACAATATTAGCCAACTGGGATGAAGAATAAGCAATGATTAAGAAGAGACTAGCACCATTGGGGCAAAAATCTTCTGGAAAGTGTTTTCTTAGGGTCAGCACATAGAAGCTGTCATCAGGCAGGATCCAGGGTACTTTGTGCTGGCCACTGAACTAGGATGATGGGTAAGAGTTTCCTAGATGGCATTGATTTTGAAGATGTGAAGAAATTATGGAGAACAGTTGAGGCATTGTACCATGTGACAAGGTTAGGTCACTGAAGAGAGCTCAGGAGAGGCTACTGGTTACATTGCAGCCCAGTTGTAGCAGACATCCTTGCATTTTGGAGATACCACAACCATAGGATGACCATCAAGGACAGTAGTGACTGTGGAATGACTGTGCCCAAGCCTGTGAGACAAGCTGGATGTGCTATTAAACGTAGAGCTGGAGAAATAGAGCCCTTTGGATCCCAGAAGACTGTGAGTGACATTGAGTTTTACCTTTTTAAATCTGGGGTTTGCTTTGACTTGATTAACCATGACCTGATTCTTCCCTCTCTGAGTAAGATGGTATTTAACTTATTTTTAATATTATAAGAGCCCACAGTTGAAAGACTTTGGGATTTTAGAGAGATGTTAGATCTTAGACTGGAATTTTAAAGAGATTTTGGATATTTTAGAGAGGCTTTGATTGTTGAAAGTGACTTTGGATGATTTAAAGGGGAAGAACTTTAAAGTGTTTGAATTATTAAAGACTCTGGGACTTCTAAAAGTTGAGATGTTTTACAATGTGACAATAATATTAACATGGCACCTCAGGGGTCAAGTAGAAAGAAAGGTCCCAGCTGAATAGTAATGAGTTTGTGCGTCAAGTTGACAAGTCATCCATTGTGTGGCATGATTTTACGTCAACTTTATACAAGGTAGAGTCATTCTGGAAGAGGGGACTTCAACTGAGAAAATGCCACTGCCTTAGTCACTAGTACTCTATTGTTGTGAAGAGACACTATAACCACAGCAATTCTTACAAGAGAAAGTGCTTCATTGGGGCTTGATTACAGTTTCAGAGGCTTAGTCCATTACTATCATGTTGGGGAGCATGGCAGGCATGGTGCTGAAGCAGAAGTTGAGAGTTATATCCTGGTCCATCTACAGACAGAGATAGATAGATAGATAGATAGATAGATAGATAATTTGAAGTTGGGTATGATTAAAATTTACTGTATAAAAATTTTAAAGAATTAATAAAACATTAAGAACAAAAAATTTTAAATTTCAGAGAGAGAGGGAGAGACAGAGAGAGAGAGAGAGAGAGAGAGAGACAGAGACAGAGACAGAGACAGAGACAGAGAGAGAGAGATGTATCTCATAAAAATATCCTCCCTTATGACCTTGTGAATGGGAGAAGAGGCCCTTGGTCCTGTGAAGGATCAATGCCCCAGTGTAGGGGAATGCCAGGGAGGGGAGGTAGGAGTGGGTGGGTGGATGGGGGAGCACCCTCATAGAAGCAGGGGTGGGAGGATGAGATAGGGGGTTTCCAGAGGGGAAACTGGGAAAGAAGATAACATTTGAAATGTAAATAAATAAAATATTCAAAATGAAAGAAAAGAATATCAACCTGAGTTAGGTAATCCAGAGCCAAGAAAAACATGCATGGTACGTGCTCACTTACAAATGGCTGTTAGCCATAAAGTACAGAATAAGTATAATGCTATAATCCACAGCCTCAAAGAATCAGGCTAATAAGAAGGTTTCAGGGGAGGATGTGTGAATTTCATTTAGATGGGGAAACTATAAAAAAAAAATCCTCCCTTAAGTGTGAAAACATCTGAAAACAGGAGGTAGGTATACATGGATGCAGAATACTTGCTCTTTTCCCCAAGTCTCCATCAGAAAAATACCTGTTAAAGGGAACACATTATTTTTAAAGTAATCATCCATACCTATCCATGATACTTTGTTTGGGATGACCTGTCTGCCTCTGCATCCGGGGTGGTAGGATTAAAAAAATAAACCCAACTTTCTTAGCATTACTATGATTTTGAGCTGTGGATGATTCAGTGGATGAGTAAAAATGTAAGAATGTGCTTGGCATCCATTATTTTTATTTTGAATTTTTTGAAAAACTGAATTACACCTATTTTTTTTTTTATTTTTAGTTCAAGTTTTACAAATTAAAGGTTAAAAACGATTGCTATTTATGACAATAAGCAGATGAAGTTTTTTTTTTTTTTTATTGAGTGATAATCTTTATACGGTTTGAGAAAATGAAAGCTTGCAATACTGGCTGATTAATCACCCTGGAACCGCTGCTGAAGTCCCCTGAACACTTGCTGAGATGAGACCGGCACAGCACAGCTACACCCCCAAACCAATCAACAGGTCAAACCACGGAGGCCATAGCTGGTAGACTGATCAGAAAGGGGCAGAGGAAACTGCAGAGGAAACAGTCACAGGAATGGGATGTTGAAAGAAGCTCCTGCTGTCTCTTACTTGCTCCTTCTCGCCTAAGCAACAAGCAACTGCGGTAAATGCAAACTGTGCACCCAGTTTCTGGTCCCCAGGGACATTTCTTTTTTCTTTTTTTTTTTATTCGATATAATTTATTTACATTTCAAATGATTTCCCCTTTTCTAGCCCCCCCCCCACTCCCCGAAAGTCCCGTAAGCCCCCTTCTCTTCCCCTGTCCTCCCTCCCACCCCTTCCCACTTCCCCGTTCTGGTTTTGCCGAATACTGTTTCACTGAGTCTTTCCAGAACCAGGGACATTTCTTTAAGAGCCTGAGTAGAGGAGTGGAGGTTGTAACTGTTAGCGCTGCCCATTGTTTTACTTCAAAAGGGAAAGCGATGAACTTAAGGTAAACTGTAAGTTTTTAAATCAATAAAAACTGTGGCTAGTGAAGACAAGTGTTTCCTTTAGTTTATTGGACTATTAAACTCAGTGCTACTGTCTGTAGACAGTGTTCTTAGAATGTGTGTGAGATCCTATGCAATTGACAGGTATGGCATTGTGGGAGGCTATCTGGAAACTGCTCATGTTTTAATTTTTGTATATTTATTTATTATATTTATTTTAATAATCAATCCAGAATATATGATATAAATAGCTAATATATTATTCTGTATATTTATATACGTTTACTGTAACAACCCCAAACATTTATTTTGGAGCTTGTTTTTTCTTCAGTGCTTCTTTATTGAAGAAACCCCAGCCCTTCCTTGTAATACCAGGCTTTAGCACTCTCCTCTCCCCATTTCTCTATTTTCTCATTTGTTCAAAGTTATATTTCCTTGGCGGATTGAAACTTGCCTTTCAGAAAACTTGGTATTGCACCAGGCTGTGGTGTCTATTTTATATACTTAAAACTGTGATTCCTTGCCCCCTTTTCTCTCCTATTATTTGCCTAACAGGGTTTCCCTTTCGGGGTCTTAGTGTCATTGATGAAAGAAGTGTGTTGTCTCACTTTCTCCCTGGCTTCATGAATTGCTCCACATCAAGTATCCCAGCTATCTGATAATGTGGATTCGTGGCGGTGGGGTCTGCATCTCTATCTGATACAGTACTTGCAAAGTAGGTAATATGCGGACTTGGGATCCATGTATTAGGAGGCAGAATGTCCCAGTTCACACTTTTCACCCCTTCTTTTTTGAGATGAGATTAGGGTTTTGTGTTTTCTGGAGCTATTTTAGGTCACAGCATGCCAGATAATAAAGAGTTTGTTTACTGATATCATTGTCCCCGAGTCTGTGAGTGTTGGATGTCTACAATAGCTGACCTCTCTCTGGGGCTGTCCCACAGGGACAAGGAAAGACGAACACGATCCACCGGTCTGTAGTTTGCTTTTTGACCCTCTAATGGATTAGACAGCACCAAACATTTAAAGTGAAACCCAGACTGCTACTCTGAGAGGCTGTCCCACCGGATACTCCTCTACTTCCTTTTGCTTTGGGGCTTTAAATTTTTGAAGGGGCGGCTCACTCCTAGCAGCTGCTGCCCTGCTATTGGCTGTTCTCTAGGGAGCATAGCCAGATGAGCATAGCAAGGGTGGTGGTGCCTGACAGTGGCTTCTGAGTCTCCTCCTTGGTTCGTACTCTGGTCTAAGCAAGGATCTGGAATCTGGGCCTGTGCTTACAAAGAGACTATGAAGCAGGTGGCAAAAGTGACTGTGCTCCTGATCTTGGGTGAGTTCTTTTTGGACTAAGAGGAATCAGGACCGGGGCTATTGAATGCTTAACAGGGATCTTCAACTAGGCAGGCAAATTATTCTTTATCCAAGATGCCCAGCAAAGCTTTGTGGCTTTGTTCATCACTGGCCTTCATTCAGCCTTTATGTGAAACGTATTTGGGGGTGGGAAATGTATTTTTATGCTCACTGATCACCCATAGCCGTGCAAGGGAGGGAGGAAGTAGCCACCACCACCGTACCTGTGATCCTGGCACCTCTAGAAGTAGAGGAAAGGATAATTTTGATCTGAAACACAAATGGGAAATAAATTGGGCACATGTGTATGGTAAGCAGGAAGAATAAGGGGTAGGTTTGACTGAGAAACAGCTATGCAAACTGGGGGATTCTAATCATCTTGTTTCAGGATAGGAATGAGGAATGTGTTTGCTCCCACAGCCTCGTGGAGCCTTGCCAAGACCACCCAGCCCCTCGCCATGGACTCCTATGAAGGGCAAGAAGTGAATGTGTCCTGCAGCCATACAGACATTGCTACAAGCGAGTACATGTACTGGTACCGTCAGATCCCCCACCAGGGCCCACAGTTTATTATTCAAGGATATAAGGACTATGCGGCCAATGAAGTGGCATCTCTGTTTATCTCTGCTGACAGGAAGCTCAGCACTCTGAGCCTGCCCTGGGTTTCCCTGACAGACAGTGCTGTGTATTACTGCATTGTGGCTGACACACAGTGAGACAGCTGGCTCTGCACCTGTGCAGTATCCTGACGTGGAATGGGAGTCATATTCTAGATGGAAGTACAGACACAGTGCTTTGCAAAGTGCCACTGTATTTTCATTTTTAGAAGGTGTAAGCATGCATTCTTATGTTACCTAATTTTTTTGTTATCTACTTTAGAATTCACTCAATTTTAAACAGGCATTTCAGTTTAGATGGTGTTAAATTTAAAAAGTATGAGGGCAGGAGCTGGGGAAATGTTTCAGTGGTTAAGAGTACTTTTTGCTACAGCTGCTGCCCACATCCCTGGAGACCTGTTGCCAGAGCAACCAGGTGAGATTCCCCAAGCCTCAAAATCTTTCTCACTGGGTCCCCTCCAAGCCCAGCAGCCCTGAGGTCTCTGCCCTGTACTCTCTTTGCTCCATCTTCTGGTCCACACCTCTAACTACAATCCCAGAGGCCTGCAGCCACCAGGGACCACCAAGAGAAGACCCTCTTAAACCCCTGCCCTTAATTTCCTGCCTGCTGGCCCCTCCAGGCAAACCCAGCAGCAGCCATCTTTGTCCTGGCCACTCTGCACTCCATTTCCCAGACCACAGTTCTGCCTGCATCCCTGGAGACTTGCTGCGACTGGGGCCAACCAGCTCTATCTGCAATTCCATAGGCCTGCTCCCTTCAGGGACCACAAGGCATCCAAACTCAAGGAACAACCAATGGCTAAAAGACAGCATAAGAAAATAATCAACAAAAACCAGGGCAATATGACACTACCGGAACCCAGCTATCTTACTACAACAAGCCCTGGACATCCTAATATACCTGAAGTAAAAGAAAATGACCTTCAACATAATCTTATGAAGATGAGAGAGGCCTTTAAAGAAGAAATGAATAAATCTCTTAAAGAAATACAGGAAAATACAATTAAACAGGTAGAGGCCTTTAAAGAGGAAATGAATAAATATAAAAAAAAATACAGGAAAATACAATCAAACAGGTGGAGAAAAATGAATAAAATGGTTTAAGACCTAAAAACAGAAATAGGAACAATAAAGAAAACACAAAATGAAGCAATTCTGGAGATGAAAAACCTAGGAAAGAGAACAGGAACAAGAGACTCAGACACCACCAACACAATATAAGAGATGGAAGTGAGAATCTCAGGCTTAGAAAATTTGGAAAATGCTAAAGCTAAAAAGTTTCTAACACAAAATATCCAAGAAATTTGGGATACTATGAAAAGACCAAACCTAAGAATCATAGGAATAGAAGAACAGTGCCAATTCTAAGGCCCAGAAGATATCTTCAGTGTAGAGGAAAATTTTCCTAACGTAAAGAAAGAGATGCCTTTAAACATACAAGAAGCTTACACAACACCAAATAGATTGGACCAGAAAAGAAAATCCTCCTGCTACATAATTATTAAAACAGTAAATGAACAGAATAGAGAAAAGAATATTAAAAGTCACAAGGGTTAAAGGCCAAGTAACATAAAGGCAGACCAAATAGCATTACACCAGACTTCTCAAAAGAGACTTTAAAAGCCAGATGATCCTGGACAGATGTCTTATAGTCTCTGAGAGATCATGGATGGCAGTCCAGACAATTATACCAAATCATTCGTACTATGGCAAACCTTTCATTCACCATAGACAGAGAAAACAGGATATTCCAAGACAAAAGCAAATTTAAACAATATATTTCCATTAATCCAGCCCTACAGAAGGTACTAGAAGGAAAACTCTAACACAAGGAGAGTGATTACACCCAAGAACATTGGAAATGATAACTCCACACCAGCCAACCAAAGGAAGGGAAGCACGCACAGACGTGTGTGTGTGTGTGTGTGTGTGTTTTCGCATGCGCTCACACACGCGCACCCCCAATTCATTTTCATAAAATAAAATAAAATAAATAAAAATAAAATGAGATAAATATTATAAAATAAAAATAAGTGAGAAGTCAGAATATATGACTATCTATTGGGTCGCTCCAGCATGGAGATAGCATTCTCACATAGCAGCTCATATCCCCATGAACGCGAAAGGATTGCTTTTGGCAGGTCTCTCTTCCTGCATTCAACTGGTGCTTGCATCACAAAAAGCACAGGTGCATAGGGGGAGGGGATAACCCAGGCTATAAACATAAGAATGTAGGAACCAGTAGGGGTCATTACCACAAAACTATTACAATAGTTATTTTAGGAGGACCTAGAGAACTATGATAAAAGATGGATACAGGTAGCAAAATGAATCCGTGTGTGGTGTGCATGCTTATAATCCCAGCACCAGAGAGATAGAAGCAGAAGAATTGTAACTAAATTTTTTCAAACCTTGTTTTTAATTGATGGTTCTTAAATGCTTTAATTTCCCTTGTAGGCCACCACTGACCAAGGGTAGCGGAAAAGAAAAGATATGGAGGAAGTGGACCTGTTTAGAAAGATTCTTTGGAGCAACTCTTGCTGTGTTGTCTGGAAATCAGCAGTTCAGTTTACAGGTTAGCAGCGGCAGCTTGATCCACTCACAAACACTTCACAGAGACACCGGCAGTCCAGTCGGTAGAGTTGGGTTAGTAACAGTGGTGACACGACCTAGCAGAGTTTGCAGGACATCTGTTCAGGCCTTTCTAGTTTTTAGAAGTGGGGTGCAATTCTAATAGGTCTGCTTTCATATACTACTTGCTCATTTTCCCCTTACAACTTTTAATATTCTTTCTTTGTTCTGAATATTTAGGGTTTTGATTATTATGTGGTGAGAGGACTTCTGGTCTCATTTATTTGGTGTTCTGTAAACCTCTTTTATAGGTATATACTTCCTTAGATTAGAAAAATTTTCTTCTTCTTTTTTTTTTGATGAAAATATTTTCTGGGACTTTGAACTGGGAATCTTCTCTTTATTCTTATTATGCTTAGATTTGGTCTTTTCATAGTGTCCCAGATTTCTGGGATGTTTCCTGTCATAAACTTTAGATTCAACATTTTCTTGACCAATAAATCTATTTCTTTCATTGTATCTTCAATGCCTAAGATTCTGTCTTCCATGTCTTGAATTCTGTTGGTGATACTTCAATTTGTGGTTCCTGCTTGCCCACCTAGATTTTTATTTTTCAGAATCCCTTAGTTTGTGTGTGTGTGCTTTTAATTGTTTCTATTTTCCTTAGTTTTTTTTAAGGGAACTGTTAATTTCCTCCTTAAGGACCTCAGTCATTTCATAAAGTTGGTCATTTTCTTTTGCTTTTGTTGTGTTGGACTAATCAGGGCTTGCTGCAATAGGATAGCTGGGGTCCTGATGGTGACCTAACACCTTGACTGTTGTTTCTTGTGTTCTTATCCTGGCCTCTAGATATCTGGGCTTGAGGTAATAAAAAGTCTAGGTACTGTTGTCTGAGTTTGTTTTTGTTGGATGGGTATTTTGTTTCTTGGTTTTTGTTTCTTCTCTGATCTTCTGGTCTGTGTGGCCTGGGATTCTCCCAGTCTGTGTCATCTCTAGTAGAGCAGGAAGTCTCCTCTGTTGGGAGCTGATATACGGCAATTAGGATGGTGGAAGACTGATGGTAGGGTGGGCAGCAGCTGAGAGAGTTGGGTAGTTTGGTGGGCTGGCAGCTTACCTGTATTTTTCCCAGTCTGCTTGGTCTCTGGTAGAGTAGGGAGGCTATGCCTCTCTTGGAGGCTAGGGCACAGTACATAGGTGGGCGTGGGACTGGGGAGAGGGTGGGAGGATGCTGAGATAGTCAGAGAGTAGGAAATTTTTGTGGGGGTGGTGGGAAGCCTCCCTGGACTTCTCCCAGTCTGTGAGGTTTGTATTAGAGGGAGGTATGAACTGAGATTTAAAGGTTGCTTTGTGCGTTCTTTGTTACAAGGGCATTGAACCTGGGGCTTTTGCGTATGCTGGCCAAGGCTTGCTTAAATCTTGAGTGTCAGTCTTTGAAGGGTTTGATCATGCCTTTTGTCTTGATCTTCATTTATACTGAAGGGTTTCTTTAAACTTCTGGAGATCTTAGCTTGCTCAATTATTTATGATGTAATTTTAAAAGCTGCTGGCAGGAGGATCTTATGGGAGGCAACAGTTTCAAGAAGGTCAGAGGCAGCACTTTGAGGAGAGGTGCCAATATGAGCACATGGATTTACTCTGAGTGTTTCATTTTACAATGCATTAAAAGACTTATCTTTCTTTTTGCCCAGGTATAACAAGGCTAAAAAACCTTCTTTACTTGGGTGTGTCCATGTATGTTGGAAGAAAAGATGGTTTGACTGGAGGAAGGGCAAGAAAGTCTCCCTCCCTCCCTCCCTCCCTCCCTCCCTCCCTCCCTCCCTTTCTCCCTCCCTCCCTCCCTCCCTCCTTTTCTCCCTCCCTCCTTTTCTCCCTCCCTCCCTCCCTCCCTCCCTCCCTCCCTCCCTCCCTCCCTCCCTCCCTCCCTCCCTCCCTCCTTCCCTCTCTCTCTCCCTCCCTCGCTCTGTCTTTCCCTCTGTCCCTTCTTGAGATAGCATCTTACTGTGCAGGCTAGTCTGGAACTTGCTATGTAACCTAGGACAACCTTGCACTGGATCCCTTCTGCCTTTTTCTCCTGTGTGCTGGAGTGACAGACACAAGCCACTATTACCAACCAGTATGCAACTTTTTAGTAATTTGAAGTTGTACCTGTGAACTATGAGATCTATCCAAACTTAAAGTAGGAGTCAGAGGAAAGTTAAACAGCAAGGCTAGAAACAGCTGAGCTGTGTTCTGGCTCTCTTTCACAGAGTTGAGTCTAGTTTATTACTAAATATCACTTTTTTTTTTTGGTGGCAATGAAAACTATTTTTTTTAAATTAGGTATATTCTTTATTTACATTTCAAATGTTGTCCCTTTTCCTGGCTTTCCCCTCCCCACCAAAATCCCATAAGCCATCTTCCCCTTCCCCAATCAACCCTCCCCCACGTCCCTGTCCTGGTATTCCTCTACACTACAGCATCAAGTCTTTCCAGGACCAAGGGCCTCACCTCCCTAACAAAACCGGCCTCTGCTACCGATGTGTCTGGAGCCATGGGTAACTCCATGTGTACTCTTTGGTTGATGGTTTTTGTCCCTGGGAGCTCTGGGAGTACTGGGTACCTCATATTGTTCCTTCTGTGGCGCTGCAAACCCCTTCAGCTCCTTGGGTCCTTTCTCTAGCTCCCCCATTGGCGACCCTGTGCTCAGTTCAATGGCTGGCTGAGAGTGTCCCCTTCTGTATTTGTCATGCACTATGAGAGCCTATATATAGGCTGTATCCTATATATCCAGGTGATAGTTATATCTGGCTCTGGTCAGCCAACACTTGTGGGCATCCACAATAGTGTCTGGGTTTTGTAACTGTATATAGGATGCATCCCTGGGTAGGGTAGTCTGTAGATGGTCTTTCCCTCAGATTCTGTTCAACCTTTTTGTCTTTGTGTCTCCTTCTGTGGTTTTTTTTCACTCTTTCTACAAAGGACCCAAGGATCTATACTTTGTTCTTCCTCCTTCTTGAGCATCATTTGATATGTGAATATTGTCTTGGGTATTCCAAACTTCCAGGCTAATATCCACATATCAGTGAGTGCATACTATGAGTGTTCTTTTGTGATTGGGTTACCTCGCTCAGCATGATATTCTCCAGTTCCATCCATTTGTCTAAGAATTTCATGAATTCATTGTTTTTAATGGCTGAATAAGTACTCCATTGTGTATATATACTACATTTTCTGTATTCATTCCTCTGTTGAGGGACATCTGGGTTCTTTCCAGCTTCTGGCTTTTATAAATAGGGCTGCTATGAACATAGTGAAGCATGCGTCCTTATTATATGCTGGAGAATCCTCTGGGTATATGCACAGGAGTGGTATAGACTACCAGGGTCCTCTGGTAGTATTATGCCCAATTTTCTGAGGGACTACCAAACTAATTTTCAAAATGGTTGTACCAGCTTGCAATCCCACCAGCAGTGGAGGAGTATTCCTTTTCTCCACAACCTCTCCAGCACATGCTGTCTCCTGAGTTTTTGATCTTAGCCATTCTGATTGGTGTGAGGTGAAATCTCAAGGTTGTTTTGATTTGCATTTCCTTGATGACCAAGGATATTGAACATTTCTTTAGGTGTTTCTCAGCCATTTGATATTTCTCAGGTGAAAATTCTTTGTTTAGCTTTGTACCCCCATTTTTTTTTGATAAGGCTATTTGGTTCTCTGGAGTCTAACTTCTTGAGTTCTTTGTATATCTTGGATATTAGTCCTCTGTCAGATATAGGGTTGGTAAAGATCTTTTTCCAATTTGTTGGTTGCTGTTTTGTCCTGTTGACAGTATCCTTTACCCTACAGAAACTTTGTAATTTTATGACGTCCCATTTGTCAATTCTTGTTACATATCACATTATTGATATACTATGTAGTAGAAGTATAAGTGCTGTGCTTAGGGTTTCAGAATAAGGTTTTACTCTTAGGAAGCCATATAGGATGAACCTGAGGTTTATTTCCTTCTTTCCCTTTCCCTCCCTCCCTTTCTTACTTCTCTGGCTCTCTCTATTTTCTTTATTTTATGCCTATCCCTGCTGCCTAACTTATTTCTATCTTTATCCTTCTCCATTTTCTGTTTTTGTCCTCCTCCCCACCTCTTTCCATTTTCTATTTTTGTCTAGGACTTGCTATGTAAATGGGGCTGGCCTTTAATTTGTGACCATCCTTTTGCCTTTGCCTTTCAAGTACTGAAATTACAACCACTACCCCAGCCTCCACTTCTAATTTAGTTTCTTTTTTTTTAAGTAAACATTTTTATCAATCCTTGTAGTGGTTTCAATGAGAATGGCCCCCATAGGCTCATGTATCTGAATGCTTGGTTCCCAGTTATAGTTAGTTCTCAGTTATCTGAGGTGTTTTGGGGAAGGATTAGGAGGTGTGGCCTTGTTGGAGTAGGTGTGGCCTTATTGGAGGAAGTGTGTCACTAGGGGAAGGCTTTGAGGTTTCAAAAGCCCGAGTTAGGCACTATCTAGCTTTTATTTCTCCAGATGGGAGATACTGGTACCTGGAACTCTGTTATGTCCAGATTCACTAACAATGTTCAGAGGGTGCCTGTTGGTGTGTGTCAGAAGGAAAAACTGCCTCAGGTAAGTGTTTTAGAAATATTTAATCCCAACCTGAGATTTCTACCCTGCATTTGACCATTTAGTTCCTGGATAAAAGACACACACAACTTATATATTTATAACAAGTCTTTTTTTTTAATATTGAATATTGTCTTCATTTACATTGCCAATGGTAAAACCTTTCCTGATATCCCCCCTCCCTTAAGACCCTCAAACCCTCCCCTTCCTCCTTCCCCCTGCCTCCACATATATGCCTCTCTACCCAACACATTCTCTCCTCCCCCGCCTCGGTTTCCCTTTGTTTGGGCCTCTGTTGAGCTTTTACCTGACCAAGAACTATTCCTCCCACTGATGCCCAACAAGGCTTTCCTCTTCTACATTGGCTGGAACCGTGTGTACCCCTTGGTTGATGGTTCAGTCCCTGGGAGTCTTGGAGCATCTGGGTGGCTGATATCATTGTTTTTCCCATGGGGCTGTAAACCCCTTCAGCTCCTCTGGACCATCCTCCAGCTCCTCCATTGGGGACCCCATGCCCAGTCCAATAGTTGGTTGTTAGCGTCTGCCTCTGTATTTGTAAGGCTCTGGCAGGGCCCCTCCAGAGACAACCAGGGCATGCTCCTTTTGGTATACACTTCTTGTCGTTCATAGTAGTGTCAGGGTTTGTTGACTGTTTATAGGATGAATCTCCAGGTAGGGAAGTCTCAGTGGCCTTTACTTCAGTCTCTTCTCCACACATTTTCGCCCTTATAGCTCCTGTGACTATTTTGTTCCCTTTCTTAGAGGAACCAAAGCACCCTCACTTAAGTCCTCCTTCTTCTTGAGCTTGGTGAATTGTAACTTGTTTATTTTGAGATTTTGGGCTAACATCCGCTTATTAGTGAGTGCATACCATGTGTGTTCTTTTGTGATTGGGTTGCCTCGCTCAGGATGACACTTTCTAGTTCCATCCATTACCTAAGAATTTCATGAATTCATTGTTTTTAATAGCGGAATAAAACTCAATTGTGTATTTTCTGTATCCATTCCTCTGTTGAGGGACATCTGGGTTCTTTCCATCTTCTGGCTATTATAAATATTATAACAAGTCTTAATCAGCACAAAGGTTCTATTTTTTTATGTCTATTTCCCAGCCAATGATCCTATTATATAATTTGCCATGCTTTGTCTGGGCTGCTCTTAACTCAAGACATAGCTATTATTCTATTATTCATCTAACCCATGGCAGCTTTCTCCTCTCTCTACCTTCTTCTTCTCTCCTAGTTCTCCTCCAACCTAAAGCCTGGAACCCTAAACCCTGTCTATGTCTCTTCTGCCCAGTTAATGGCAGAAATAACTTGGACGCAAAGTCAGATAGCATCACTTGGGACATATCTCTGGGGCAAGCTGGTCTTGGGGGCTTGCTCTTAGCATTACAGTACATAGCGACAGACCAAACCTAAGCAGGCGTATTTTGTGGCTTTGGAAGCAGCTGGGTTTTTAACACTACGTTCACGCAGTGAAGCCACAATCCAACAGGAAGAAACAGAACAGAGATTTTTCAGTGTCTCTAACCCTAATTCCCAGGTCCTTCTAACTTCTGTTCTTATTATTGTATACAAACTTTTTAGAAAAGTCTGAAAAGAGGATCCAGGCTTCCTATGTAAGCAGTTTTAAGCCCAGAGCACAAGGGCATATGTAACCTCTGTTGTCCAGGAAGGAGGGGCAGAAGCTGCCTGACAAGCATCACATAATACGGATTACACATTAACCAAAACCTACTCCCTACCCAGAGTAAGAGTGGCCTTTGTTGCATGTCATGTCATGTATGCTTTGTACCCCCTTGACGTCTCTGTCAAGTATTACAGGCCATACATAAACTTGGAGAAGATTTTGAGGAAGTTGAGAATATTTCAGTATCTTCTATTTTCTGATTTGCTTTGATTTTTGTGGTTGCTCTGATTACTATTGTATATATCAATAGTTAGTGACTGTCTGGAATACCTACAACTTTGTGTATAATGAAATATTAAGTAATGCAAGTTCACTATTCCATTTCTGCCATTGTAGAACATTGTTATCTTTTTATTTAGATATTTTTTGCTCATGACAAATTATTGTTTTTTGCTTTAACTGGGCATATTTTGAAAAGCTCAAAAAAATAAAAGCAGTTACTACTATTATTTTTATAAATCAAACATACTTTTAGAGTATAGCCTCAGGCCATGACGAATTAAGTCAGGCTGTACTAGGTAATAGCCCCTAGCCATAAAGAAATATTTGATGCCAGTTTGACAGTTTCATTCCACCTGCAGAAAACAATATGCTCTGGCATCAAAGACAACCCACTCTGCTTCCAATTAAACCACAAAAGATAGCTGTAACTTCCTGGTAGCTATGTATGTATGTATGTATGTATGTATACATGTATGTATGTATACATGTATGTATACCTGTCTCCCCAGCTCCTCTAAATACATTCAACCATCCTTCAGAAAGGTTGAGGCCCCTCACAGTTCCAATAAACCAGTCCCAGCCTGTTGAGATGACATCTGTCTCTTTCTTTGCCTCACTTTTCTTATAGTATCACTTCTAAGAATCTGTCTAACATATTCCCAGTCTCTGTTATTAGAAACAACAGAAAAAATGTACTGAGCTTCAGTAGTAAGCTTGTAAACCTTGGTAGATTTCTGGCTGAAGAACCATGGCCCAGTGCACATTTCAGAGAAGTCTCCTTGTTTATAAAAATACTCACCCTTGTGTTTAGGCTCCTATCTGTGAACCAACCCACTGAAAGGACATTGAAGTGGCAAATTTGAAACCTCAGTAAAAATAAAATTATAGTTTCATGTTTGGCTTCTGAATTGGTAGAGAACCAGCCATCAGTAGGGGAATCTTTGTAATAGGCCTTTACAGACTATTGATAAGTTAATCATGTTTAAGGACAAGCCACCTGCTTTCACACACACACACACACACACACACACAGACACACACACACACACACACACACACACATGCACGCACACACACACACACACATACTCACACACACTGCTGGAAGAAACATGTATTTGTTTATAGCTATCAATCCTTGACTTAATATTTTATGTCATCTTTGTAATAAAAGTAAGTCACATATCCATAAGCTCAGTGTGTTGATGACCTCTCTGTTACTGTGATAAAACACGTGACCAAGGTAACTTATAGAAGGAAGAGTTCCTTTGGAGCTTATGGTTCAGAGGGTCAGAGCCCATGCTGGCAGAGTGGAGGTACCAGGAAGTAGGCAGTTGAAACGGCAGCTGAGAGAGTTCACATCTTGAATCACACACAGGAAGCAGAGGACAAACTGAGGATGTTATATGGCTTTTTGTGAGAGGGCAAGACTGCAGAGGTTCCTACACCTTGCATTTTTGCTGATGCCATTTCAGGGTTCACTAGAATTTGATTTCCTTGATGGAGAATGCTGTGGAAAATTACCTAGCTCTATTCTAGGAACCCAAGATCAAAATGCCCTAGCTAACTTATCTGTTAAATTACCTGATTGCACATACTCCCTTCAGCTAACTACCTAGCTTCTGTTAAGCTGCTTACCTTTTGACAGGACCCCTTGTAGCTGCTGAGCAAGATTCCAGGTTTTCTTTCTGCTTTAGTTTCTGCTTTCAAAAACCCTGTGCTCTAGACACTCCATGGCATGCTTAGGATCTGAACACCTGCGGATAGTCCCAGATGGCTGGAATAAAGGCTTTGAATTGGTTATAAACTGTGCCTCATCTTTTGTGGGATCCTCATACTATTTTGAAACCCCAAAGCTTGACCACAGGGACATACTTCTTCCAGCAAAGTCACCTCCTTTAAGTCTCCCAAACAGCCACCACCCAGTGATCAAGCATTCAAATGCTTGAGACTATTCAGGGATGTTTTGTTCAAACAATTTCAAAATCATGTTAGATTTCTCATCACATTCTAAAGGCTAACTTTCTGTTTGGAGGGAACTATTGCTATTAACATTTGTAACTATATTTATGTTCTATTGCTGTGACCAAAGCTAGTCTTGGGAAGAAAATGTTTATTTTAGTTCAACTTCAAGGTCATATATAGTCAGTCCATCATCGTGGAAACTCATGGCAGGAACTCAAGATAGGACCATGGAGGCAGGAAAGGATTCAGAGACCAGGTAGGAGTTCTGCTTATTGGCTTCCTCCTCATGGCTTGCTTAATGTGATTTTTTTTTATAACCCACGACTACCTGCCAAGTGGTTGCGCCACCCACAGTGAGCTGGGCTCGCCCACATCAATACAATCCAAGGTTTTTGGACATGCCAGTCTGACAGAGGCATTTTCCTCAATCGAAGTTTTCTCTCCTCAAATGACCATGGCTTGTATTGTGTTGAAAAAAATCTAACCAGCGAAGAAATTTAGCCACTTTTATTAAAGGTCAGTCTACAACACTGCCTATTTCCTGAGATTGAGAAAACACCAGAAATTGAAGGAGCAAAGCCTGCAATATCACATGTATAACATACTTTGTGAGTTTCTGTCCCTTTGCCCAATAGTTGTGCTTACGATCTTTGCATAGGTGGTGTTTCTGTGAAAGAGGAATGAAGATCTGATACCCACCTGGCTGCTACAATCTAAAAGTTGAAGGATGAGGAAGAAGATTTTTACTTTCATTTGCTTTGCCGACTAAATGATACCAGTTCCCTGATTTCAAACAAGCTAATCCTGTTGTTCAGTAAACATGTGAAACTCCCAGCTTTGCTGAAAGATCTCTGCAGTGTGCACTATGTCTGCTCTCTGTTGCACGATGCCAATTTCGATACTGGACGCACTTGGAACTTACTTTATTGACTTACTATTTAGTGTGTCTGAATGTCCCGGAGATATAAGATCAAAGAGGACTGGAGCAGCTGGTGCAGCAGGAAGGCGCTGTCCACAAGGGGGCAGAGCATCTCCGCTCCTGCAAACTCACTGAGACTTTTTGCTTTCTCTAAGAGCAGCCTGCAGCCAGCAACCCTCTGTGCAGGCAGCTGGAGAACCTCAGTGCTGTGGAGGACAGAGGGGGCGAGCTGATCACAGAAGCATCCTGCCTGGCTGAAGGCCACAGTCCGGAGGGAGAACGATGAAGACACTGACTGGACCGTTGTTCCTGTGCTTCTGGCTGCAGCTGAGCTGTGAGTGAGAGCTTTTGGGGAACAAGGTGTTTGTCGGTGTTCCTTATCAGTCTGTGGGGCAGACTGTCCTTCTCCAGGTTGCCTGAAATCACTGTTTAGAAACAAAAGCAAAGTCTGGAGAACAACAGCAGCCTAATGGTGTTCCTGCTGTTTCCTTTTGCACAGGTGTGAGCAGAGGCGAGCAGGTGGAGCAGCGCCCTTCTCACCTGAGTGTCCGGGAGGGAGACAGCGCTGTCATCATCTGCACCTACACAGACAGTGCCACTGCTTACTTCTTCTGGTACAAGCAAGAGCCAGGGGCAGGTCTCCAGTTGCTTACGAGTGTTATTTCAAATATGGACAGAAAAGAAGAACAAGGACTCACTGTCTTACTAAATAAGAAAGACAAAATTCTCTATCTGAACATCACAGCTGTCCGTCTTGGGGACTTGGCCACATACTTCTGCGCAGCCAGTGCACAGTGCTCCCCAGGCACCTGCTGCCTGCACATAAACCTGAGGCTGAGGACAGGGAAAGCAACTTTAAAAAAATGTTTGAAATAGATTCTTCCACTTTGTATTTTAAGTATATAAACATTCTAAAATACGCAGAAAGTTAGCTCCAGTTGGACCTGAGCAATTTTGAAGAAACTTTTATTGAGCATGAATTTCTTTTTTAAAATGTAAACTTCTATTATTTTACGTGTATGACTCTTTTCCTTGCATATGTCTGTCACTTGTGTGCCTAGAGCTGTCTGAGGCCAGAATAGGGGATGGGATCCCTAGGAACTAGAGTTGCAGATGGTTGTAAGATGCCACGTGGGCTCTGGGAATCAGACCTGGATCTTCTGGAAGAGCAGCTAATGCTCTTAAACCTTAGCCATCTTTTATTCTTTAAAGATATTTCTGTTAAATATTCCTTTTATTCTATTTTGAAGGACAGATGATGAAGGCACAGTAAATGATAGACTACTGTGTATTACATGACATTGACAGCTTTATTAAGCTCAGGACAACTAAATTTGGGGCTATCTTGACTTTTCTTTTATTTTTATTTGTGCTTTTGAGACAGGGTCTCACTCTATAGCCATCTCTGCACAGAACTTGCTATGAGACCATCTTGGGCTCAAACTTATAGAGAGCTACCTGCCTCTGCCTCTCAAGTGTTAGAACTAAAGCTATGCCCACCTTGCCAGGCAACTATTATATACTATTTAGAAAAATCTTTACTTTTGATAATTGCCAACATGTATACAATGTGTCTTAATCATATCCATTCCATTCCCCTATTTTTGCCTCCCCCCACTCCCTATGCCTAACACATCTTCTTCCTTCCTTCATGTCTTCTTTTATTTGGTTATCTTTTCTGTCCATTTAGTGCTGTGTGCTGGAGCAGTGACTGATGTTGACTAGATCTTGTGCAAGTGACCATAAATTCAGTGATGTCACAAGTGCAATGGCCAGGTCATGTCCAGAAGACAACACTTCATAGCACTTCCCCTGTCCTCTGGCTCTTACACTATCTCTGCTACCCCCTTTTAGATGTTCCCTGGGCTTGGGCATCAGTTGATATAAATGCCACATTTAGGGATGAGAACTCTCAGCACTTTAACCACCTAATCATATCTGTATTAATTCCTGTCTATTGCAGAAGGTTCTTTGGTCAAGGCTGAAAACGGCACTAATTTATAGATATAAACATAAATATTTAGAAGGAAGTTTGACATGCCCATTTAGTTAAACAAAAGTAGTAAATTACCCACCCATTAGAGCTATGACCAGGTTTAAAATAATAGGCGGGAATTCTCTGCTGTGAAGCAAGTCTCAAATCTACTTAGAAAGTTGTTGGTTACCCCTAATATTCATGTCACTATTGCACCACAGACACTTTTTACTGGCAAGTTGATATTGTAACATTCACGGTCCACTCTTGGGCCATACATACATACATACAGACATACTACAGATGACTTTTCTCCCCCAGCAACCTTCATAGGCAGTAGGAGAGGAGTTATCAAGTCAGTGACAGCTTGATTTCTTTCTGCTCTGCAACCAAAGTGCATTGTGTCTTCAGCAATGGTATATGACTATGAAGATAGAGTGGGTGTGATGTTATTATTATTAATTTTGTCACCTTTATACAAACTGCAGTCATCTAGAAAGAGTAACTACAGTTCAGATAATGCCTTCACCAGATTACCTCACAGGCAAGTTTGTGGGGGCATTTTCTTGATTAATGATTGATTTTGAAGGGCTCAAACCACTTTGGCTAGTACCAACCCTGGAAAGGTGGTCCCAGGTTGTATAAAAAGCAAGTCAAGTGAGCTAGAGCGAGTAAGCCAGTAAGTAATACTCCCACATGGCCTCTAACTGAATTCCTGCCTCCATGTGCCTGTCTTGAGTTCCTGTCCTGAAACCTCCTTCAGGATGGACTTGAAGTTGTAAGATAAAATAAACTCTATCCTCCCAATGTTGTTTTTGGTCATGCTGTTTATTGTAGCAATATAAAGCAAACCAGCACAGGGTATTTTTTCCTCCCCATTTCATTCATTTATTCCTTGATTTTAATGATTTCTTTTCATTTTCTGACTTGCGGTTTCTCTCATTCTTTCCACATCATTAAATTATCTCCTTTTACTTATTATTTGAAACAACTTTTAGATTTAAATATGTCTTGATTATATTTTCCTCACTTCAAAGGAGATACTCTCCTCCTTTCCCATCTAATTCTAAGTCCTTTCTTAAAATACAAACCAAAACCTAATACAAGAACAAAGCACCCAACACCTAGAAAAACAAATCACTCAAAAAGAAAAACAAAACAAAACAAAAGCAAAAGCAAAAGCAAAAGCAAACAAAACCACAAAAACAAAATATCCCAATGTTAGGTTGTTAACCTTTACCCTAATGGCTAGATTTATATCCATCATTTATTTATCCATTTGAAAAATATAACAACATAAAATAAATAAGATAAAATCTATCACATTGAAATGGGACAAGACACATTAACAAAGGAAAAGAGCCCAAGAGAGGGTACAAGAGTCAGAGACCCATTCATTCTCATACGCAGAAATGCCATGTTAACTGGAAGCCATACTATCTACCCAAAGAGCTGGTGCAGACCCATGCAGGCCCAGACCCATGCAGGCCCTGTGCATGCTGCATCAGGCTCTGTGGGTTCATTGGAGGGCCTTGTTTCTTGGGGTTCTCTGTCCTCTCTGGTTCTTAAATTCTGCCTCTTTTTCCATGGGGATTTTTCAACTCTGAGGAAAGTGATTTGATGGAGACTTCCAATTTAAGGCTGAGCACTCCAAGATCTCTCATTCACTGTGTAATGTCTGATTGTGGGTCTCTATATTTGTCTCCATATGCTGCAGCAGATTTCTCTGATAGAAGAATATCATTATTTCATTAGGAGTCATTTAATAATGACATTTTCTTTTTTAAAAATTATTTTTCTTTTTTCTTTTTTTATTTTCTTATTGAATATATTCCTCATTTACATTTCAAGTGTTGTACCCTTTCCCAGTTTCCCTCCCTACCAGAAAACCCCCAACCCATCCTCCCACCCCCTGACTCCAAAAAGATGCCCCTCTCCCTGACCCACTCTCACCTCCCCTCCACCCCCGATTTCCCTTTGTTGGGGAATCTACCCAGCCTTCATAGAACCAGGGACCTCTCTTCCCACCAATGCCCAACAAGGCATTCCTCCACCACAATTGTGGCTGGAACCATGTGTACTCCTTGGTTGATGGCTTAGTCCCGGGAAGCCCTGGGGAGTCTGGTTCACCAACATCATTGTTCTTACCATGGGGCTGCAATGCACTTCAGCTCCTCCAGTCCTCCCTCAAACTCCTCCATTGGAGACCCCACGATCAGTCCAATGGTTGGCTGCTAGCATCTACCAGGCTGTATCTGTAAGGCTCTAGCAGGACCCCTCAGGAGACAGCCTTAATAGGCTCCTTTCGCAAGCACTTCTTGTTATCTATAATAGTGTTGGAGTTCGGTGATTGTTTATAGGATGAATTCCCAGGTAGGACAGTCTCTAGGTGGCCTTTGCTTTGTCTTTATAATTGCTCCTGTGAGTATTTTGTTCCCTTTCTCAGAAAAATCGAAGCACCCACACTTTGATCTTCCTTCTTGAGCTTCTTGTGGTCTGTGAGTTGTATCTTGTTTATTCTGAGCTTTTGGGCTAATAGCCACTTACCAGTGAGTACATTCCATGCGTGTTCTTTTGTGATTGGGTTACCTCACTCAGAATGACACTTTCTAGTTCCATACCTTTGCCTAGGAATTTCATGAATTCATTGTATTTAATAGCTGAGTAGTACTCCATTGTGTAAATATACCACATTTTCTGTACTATTCATCTGTTGAAGGACTTCTGGCTATTATAAATAAAGCTGCTATGAACATAGTGGAGCATGTGTACTTATTACATGTTGGAGCATCTTCTGAGTATATGCCCAGGAGTGGTATAGTTGGGTCCTTAGGTAGTACTATTTCTAGTTTTCTGAGGAACTACCAGACTTATTTGCAGAGTGGTTGCACCAGCTTGCAATCCCACCAGCAATGGAGGAATGTTCCTCTTTCTCCACATCCTCACCAGCATCTGCTGTCCCCTGAGTTTTTCATCTTAGCCATTCTGACTGGGTTGAGGTGGAATCTCAGTGTTGGTTTGATTTGCATTTCCTGGATAACTAAGGATGCTGAACATTTCTCTAGGTGCTTAAGAGCCATTTGAGTTTCCTCAGTTGAGAATTCCTTGTTTAGCTCTATACCCCATTTTTAATAGAGTTATTTGATTCTCTGGAGACCAACTTCTTGAATTTTTTATTTACATTGGATATTAGCCCTCTAACGGATGTAGGATTGGTAAGAATCTTTTCCCAATCTGTTGGTTGCCATTTTGTCCTATTGACCGTGTCCTTTGCCTTACAGAAGCATTGCAGTTTTAAGAGGTCCCATTTGTCGATTCTTGTTCTTAGAGCATAAGCCATTAATGTTCTGCTCAGGACATTTTTCCCTGTGCCCAAGTGTTCAAGGCTCTTCCCCATTTTCTCTTCTATAAGTTTCACTGTATCTAGTTTTATGTGGCAGTCCTTGATCTACTTGTACTTGAGCTTTGTACAAGGAGATAAGAATGGATCGTTTTACATTTTTCTACATGCTGACCTCCAGTTGATCCAGCACCATTTGTTAAAAATGCTATCTTTTCCCCACTAGATTTAGGTCCTTTGTCAAATATTAAGTGACCATGGGTATGTGGGTTCGTTTTTGAGTCTTCAATTCTATTGCATTGATCTTCCTGCCTGTCTCTGTACCAATACCATACAGTTCTTTTTGTCACATTGCTCTGTAGTATAGCTTGAGGTCAGGGATGGTGAGTCCCCCAGAAGTTCTTTTGTTGTAGATAATAGTTTTCAATATCCTGGGTTTTTTGTTATTCCAGTTGAGTTTGCAGATTGCTCTTTCTAGCTCTATGAAGAATTGATTTGGAATTTTGGTGGGGATTGCATTGAATCTGTAGATGGCTTTTAGCAAGATGGCCATTATTACTTTATTAACCCTGCCAATCCATGAGCATGGGAGATCTTTCCATCTTCTGAGATCTTCAATTTGTTTCTTCAGAAGCTTGAAGTTCTTTCATATAGCTCTTTCACTTGCTTGGTTTGAGTCACCCCAAGGTATGTAATATTAGTTGTGATTATTGTGAAGGGTGTCATTTCACTAATTTCTTTCTCAACTTGTTTATCCTTTGAGTATAGGAAGGCTACTGATTTGTTTGAGTTAATTTTATATCCAGCCACTTTGCTGAAGTTGTTTATTAGCTTTAGGAGTTCTCTGGTGGACTATTTGGAGTCACTTAATTATATGATCATATCATCTGCAAATAGTGATATTTTGACTTCTTCCTTTCCAATTTGTATACCTTTGACCTCCTTTTCTTGTCTAATTGCTCTATCTAGAACTTCAAGTACTATATTGAATAGATAGGGAGAGAGTGGGCAGCCTTGTCTGGTCCCTGATTTTAATGGGATTACTTGAAGTTTTTCTCCATTTAGTTTGATGTTGGTTACTGGTTTGCTGTATATTGCTTTCACTATGTTTAGGTATGGGCCTTGAATTACTGATCTCTCCAAGACTTTTAACATGAAGAGATGCTGAATTTTGTCAAATGCTTTTTCAGCATCAAATTAAATGATCATGTGGGTTTTTTCTTTTATTTTGTTTATGTAGTGGATTACATTGATGGAGTTTTGTATTTAGAACCATCCCTGCATCCCTGGGATGAAGCCTACTTGATTGTGGTGAATTATCGCTTTTATGTATTCTTGGACTTGGTTGGCAAGAATTTTATTGAATATTTTTGCATCAATGTTCATAAGGGAAATTGTTGTGAAGTTCTCATTCCTTGTTTGGTCTTTGTTTGGTTTAGGTATAAGCATTATTGTGGCTTCATAGAATGAATTAGGTAGTGTTCCTTGTGTTTCTATTTTGTGGAATAGTTTGAAAAGTATCTGTTCAAGGTCTTCTTTAAAGATCTGATAGAATTACCCTCTAAACTCATCTGACCCTGGGCTTTTTTGGTTGGGAGAGTGTTAATAACTGCTTCTATTTCCTCAGGACTTATGGGAGTATTTAGATGGTTTATCTGACCCTGTTTTAACATTGGCACCTGATATGTGTCTAGAAAATTGTTTATTTCATCCAGATTTTCCAGTTGTGCTGAGTATAAGTTTTTGCACTGGGATCTGATGATTTTTTGAATTTCCACAGTTTCTGTTGTTATGTGTCCCTTTTCATTCCTGATTTTATTAATTTGAGTAGTACCTCTGTGCCCTCTGGTTAGTCTGGCTATTGGGTTTATCTATCTTGTTGATGTTCTCAAAGAACCAGGTCCTGATTTTGTTGATTCTTTGTATAGTTCTTTTTGTTTCTATTTGGTTGATTTCAGCCCTGAGTTTGATTATTTCCTTCTGTCTACTCCTCTTGGATGTATTTGCTTCTTTTTGTTCTAGAGTTTTCAGGTGTGCTGTCAAGCTGCTAGTGTAAGCTTTCTCCATTTTCTTTTTGGAGGCACTTAGTGCTATGAGTTTTCCTCTTAGCACTGCTTTCATTGTGTCCTATAAGTTTTGGTATGATGTGTCCTCATTTTCAATCAATTCTAAAAAGTCTTTAATTTCTTTCTTTATTTCTTCCTTGACCGAGTTATCATTGAGTAGAGCATTGTTCAATGTCCATGTGTATGTGTGTTTTCTGTTGTTTTTGTTTGAACTTAAGACCAACCTTAGACCATGGTGATCTGATAGGGTGCATGGAATTATTTCAATATTCCTGTATCTGTTGAGGCCTGTTTTGTGACCAGTTATATGGTCAATTTTAGAGAAGGTACCATGAGGTGCTGAGAAGAAGTTATTCTAAATAGAGTTGTCTCTATTTAGTTTCTGTCTCCATGATTTGTCCATTGTTGAGAGTGGGGTGTTGAAGTCTCCTACTATTATTGTGTGGGGTACAATGTGCTTTGAGCTTTAGTAAAGCCTCTTTTATGAATGTGGGTACCCTTGCATTCAGAGCATAGATGTTCAGAATTGAGAGTTCATCCTGGTAGACTTTTCCTTTGACCAGTATAACATGACCTTCCTTATCTTTTTGACAACTTTTGGTTGAAAGTCAATTTTATCTGATAAAAGAATGGCCATTCCAGCATGTTTCTTGGGACCATTTGCTTGGAAAATTGCTTTCCAACCTTCGACTCTGAGGTAGTGACTGTCTTTGTCACTGAGGTGGCTTTCTTATATGCAACAAAATGTTAGGTCCTGTTTATGCATCAAGTCTGCCAGTCCAGGTCTTTTGGTTGGGGAACTGATCCCATTGATGTGAAGAGATATTAAGGAAAAGTGATTGTTGCTTGCTGTTATCTTCTTTGTTAAAGGTAGAATTCTGTTTGTGTTGCTATCTTCTTTTGGGTTTGTTGAAAGAAGATTATTTTATTGATTTTTCTAGGGTATAGTTTTCCTACTTGTGCTGTTGTCCTTTGTAGAGTTGGGTTTGTGGAACAAAATTGGGTAAATTTGGTTTTGTCATGGAATATCTTGATTTTTCCATCTATGGTAATTGAGCATTTTGCTAGGCTGACATTTATGTTCTCTTAGGGTCTGTATGACATCTGCTCAGGATCTTCTAGCTTTCATAGATTCTGGTGAGAAGTCTGGTGTAATTCTGATAGGTGTGCCTTTATATGTTACTTGACATTTTTCCCTTACTGCTTTTAATATCCTTACTTTTTTTTTTTTAGTACATTTGGTGTTTTGATGGGAGGAATTTCTGTTTTGGTCCTGTCTGTTTGGAGTTCTGTAGGCTTCTTGTATGTTCATGGACATCTCTTTCTTTAGGTTAGGGAAGTTTTCTTCTATACTTTTGTTGAAGATATTTACTGGCCCTTTAAATTGTAAATCTTCACTCTCATCTATACCTATAATCCTTAGGTTTGGTCTTCTCATTATGTCCTGCATTTCCTGAATGTTTTGGGTTACAAGCTTTCTGCATTTTCTTTGACTGTTGAGTCAATGTTTTCTATGGAATCTTCAGCACTTGAGATTCTTTCTTCTATCTCTTGTATCTCTTGTATTTTGTTGTTGGTGCTTGCATCTATGACTCCTGATTTCTTTCCAAGGGTTTTTTTTTTTTTTTTTATCTCCAGAGTTGTCTCCCTTTGTGATTCTTTATTGTTTCTACTTCCATTTTTAGATCCTGGAGTGTTTTTTTTTCAGTTCCTATACTTGTTTGTGTTTTCTTGTAAGTCTTTAACAAATTTTTGTGTTTCCTCTTTAAGGGCTTCTACTTGCTGACCCATGTTCTCCTATATTTCTTCATGGGAGTTGTTTATATCCTTCTTGAAGTCCTCTGTCAGCATCATGAGATGTGATTTTAAATCCAGATCTTGCTTTTCCGGTGTGTTGGGGTATCCAGGACTTGCTGTTGTGGGAGAACTGGGTTCGGATGGTGCCATGTTGCCTTGGTTTCTGTTGGTAATGTTCTTGCGTTTGCCTTTTGCTATCTGGTTATCTCTGCTGTTAGTTGGTCTTGTTGCCTCTGACTGTGTCTTATCTGTCCTGCAAACCTGTGCATCTGTGCTCCTGGGATTCCCATTCTCTCTGCGCTTAGGCCTTTTTGCACTCCAACTCCTCTGAGTGCAGCAGTTCTCAGCTGCTCTGAGTGCAGCGGTTCTCTTGGATGGATCAGGAAATGGTGTTTTTGCTGTAGCAGACTTGCCAAAAGTTTGCTGCAGCAGAAAGGCCAGGTGGTGCAAGGGGCTGAAGGAATGGAAGGGGAGTGGTATTCAGGAGTGCAGGGGAGTTTTGGTGGTTGCTAGGTAGTGAGTCTGCTGGATCCCCAGCCACAGGTCTGGGACTCCAGAGGTGGGAGAGTGTTCTTACCAGCTGCTCTTGAGTGCAGCAGGTTCTATTATGAACCAGGAGATGGTATCTTCACTGTTGCAGACTCACCAAGAGTCTGCCGCAGCAGAAAGGCCAGGTGGCAGAAGGGACAGACTTCTTTCTTTCTTTTCCTTTTTATTCCTTTCCTCTCTCCTTCCTTCTTTGTGCCCCTTCACTTTCTTTTTAGTTCAGTATTATTTGTTTTTTCCCCCTTGGTTCCTGAGATATCTAGTCTCAAGTTCTTGGTTATGCTAATAGTGTCAAGTATGGGTTACATCTCCTGATGTGGTCCTTTTGTCAAATCAGATATTGGTTGGTTGCTTCTACAAGCATTGTGCCACCATTGGCCTAAAATATCTTGCAAGCACTATACCATTGTAGATTAAAGGATTTGTGGCTGGCAACATGCTTATATTTCTCTTTTGATAGCATGCAGAGTACTTTCCCAAAATAAAGAGGCTGAAACATAGGGGGGGAAGGCTATATGTAGGTATGCTGGACAGCTCCATGTTCAATGAATTGTGTCAGGGTTGTCTTCAGAAATAGGGCCTTGCTGCCAGTTTGTGAAGAGCAATATAGAGTCTTGGCAGTAGTCTTGATTGTTTAGGAATTCTCATGGGTTCCCTGTGGCCAACAACTCAATTAGATGTAACACAAACCCTGCAGTGGACCTTCATTTGGTGACAAGATATAGCCAGTTGGGTCTTTGTATTTCCCATTGTTTGGTAATTTTATTTAGATTGCCTTCATGTATTTTAGGGTATTTCTACTGTATTATGTTTCCATGCTATCCCTCAAATGCCTATAAATTTTAGTTATCTCTCTCTCTATTTTTGTGTACTACCTCCTCTCCATTTTGTATTCCCCCTTGATTCTCCTATGCTAAACCCCCTCAATTCATAAGTTTCTATTCTAGCTCCTTTCCCTAATGGGATCTATTTATTTCCTTTAGGCCAGGGAGAAATAACAGGGATGACTGGAAGAGATAAAGGGCTGAGGTTGATGTGGATCATATTGCTACCCAGTTGGGTTTACGGGTTGGTGTGTAGCAGCCTGGAGCTTAAGCAGATGCTGACTCAACTCCAGAACCAGTTTCCCAGCTACAGGATCATACTAGATCTGGGTAGTGATAGAGATCTGAGATGAGGAATGGTTGACTTTCTAGATTAGACCTCCTTGAAGAACCACCATGTCCCATGATGCTGCCGAGGACCATGTGTGAGGCAGTGGTCCTGATGTGGCCGGGGTTCAGGTTGATGTCTGAGGACCATGTTGTCATCATCCAATATGAAGATGTTCATGGATTGTGCTGTGGCCCGAGTCTGTGTTGATGTTCATGGGCAGCAGGGGGCTGATCTTTTCTGGGTGGTCTGTGCTGCTGGGGCCATGGGGGTGTTCAGGCTCAACTGCTGTTCAGGGATGTGTTTGGGTCCATGTCTTACTATAGCCACAACTGTGTTGGTGTCTGTGGCCTGCGCTACCACCAAAGGCCATATGGATGTCCATGGTCTATGCTGCAACTGAAACCATGTTGATGTCCATAGGCAATGATGCTAGTGGAGGCCACATTGATGTGGTTGGCCTGTGTTGCCACCTGGGGCCATGGTAATGTTCAAACCCATGATGCCTCTGAAGGTCACTTTTCAGTCTATGGTTGATGTGTGTGTCCCATTTTGTCACCATATACTTGGCCAATATCTGTGGTGTATGCTTCAACCAGAAGCCACATTGATATCCATGATCCCAGGTGCAAGGGAGGGCCTTATCTGGGTCTATGGTCCTAGTGCAACTGTAAGTGCTATTTTGTAGTATGTGCTGATGCCAGAAACCATGTGGACATCCATGCTCCATGCTCCTGGGGTTCATAAAGAGCAAATAAGCTACATTTGTAGTGATATAGATGACTGCAGATGCATAGTTGAGAAAGAGGCATATGGAAGGTTTCTGTGACCACCTACCTTTACTCCATCCCCCAAACCTCCTAAAAACCAAAATATTAACAGCTTGGATAGGAAGCTATCGGAGAGAACTCTCAAAAACTGTGATAGGGTGCTGGGGTGTGGCCTTGTATAATACATGGCTTCCAGCAGGGATGTGGGAAGGGAAGGACTCATCTCTATTTAGGGCAGGCCACACCCCAGTAAGTATATAGATAAAACAAATTGTATTCCCTCCCATGGAGAAAGTCAAAAGGACAGAGAAGGGCTGGAAAGCAAATATGATTGGGGTGCATGATGTAAAATACTGAAAGAATAAATAGAAATAATGACTATCATCAATCTTTTTTTTTAAACAGATAAATCAAGAAAGACACAAAAAAACCCATTAATTCCAAAAGAAGAAAAACAACTGAGTAGAATAAGAAATTCAATGCTAGGTATGGAATTTGAATCCAATAAAGAAGTAAAATTACTGAGGAATACTAATCTGAAATTCTGGAAATTAAAAAATCAATATGACACATAAAAACTCAGTGGAAATCACTTATTCTGTATGAACTTACATGTTCACGAGGAGGACAAAATATCAGAATTCAAAGAAAAACTGAAGAATTGGAATGAAGATAAATGTTCAAAAATACATGAACAATCTTTAGGGTATTACAAAATGATCAAATCTATGGATTATGGGCACAGAAGAAGAAGAGTTTCATACTAAAGGCATAGAAACTATTTTCAATAAAATTATTGCAGAAAAAATTTCAATCTAGGGAGATAGACTCTATCCATGTAGAAGAGGGTTTTAGAACACAAATGCCAAAGATAAAAAAGAAACTTCTTATGCTCTATCATAGTTGAAAAATGTACAGAAAAAGAAAACATAGTGAAATCTGAAAGAAAACCAAGCCACATATAAAGGGAAAACTTTCAGAATAATAATGGATTTCTCAAAAGAAGTTTTTAAAGCCGGGAGAACTTGGAATAATATATTCCTATCAGTCCTACTACCAGTCACAAACCAAGACCACAATAGCCATCAAATGATGTTTTGTAATAGACTGAGAAAGTAAACCTTTCTATAAAATAAATAATCTAAAGTAATTTATGACAATTAAATCAGCTCCACAAAGAAGGCTAGAATGAATTTCATGACTTGAAGAGAAAGATAAACACAAGCAGAAGTTGACTGATGGAATAAACTACACTATAATAGTAGCTGAGTAAATTAATAGGAAAATATAGAACATTAGAAACCTAAGAAAATGACATATATAATTCATACCTTCCAATAAAACCCTTGAATATTAATCAACTCAACTATTCTTTTAAAATATACAGACCAGTGGGTTGTATTAAACAATAGGATCCATGTGTTTATCACCATCAGAAATCTCAAGGTCAAATAGGTGTTTCAAAAAAATGGGACAAAAACACAAAACCAAAAGCAAACAAACAAACAAACAAAAACCCTCAACACTTCTAAAACAAAACCAAGCAGCCTATGTTGCTGTCCTCATATCTGATAAAATAGACCTTAAACCTAAACAGATCAGAGGTAATAAAGAAAGTTATTTTATACTGCTTAGTGGAACTTAGGATCAGCAGGCTATTCCTGAACTTTTATGGAACCAGAGAGCATTGTGTAGTCAGACCTCTGGAGAGCATTATGTGACAAGGTTCCTGGTCCAAGTTTCCTCAGAGGTCAGTACAGTGCCTAATCTTCAGCTCCAGTGTGTTCAGGGTCCTTTGAGAGACTAGGGAGTTGTTTTCAGTGGTCTCTAAGGCTAGTGTGGGTTCTAATTTCTAAGGTTTTAGTTGTCACAGCACAGCTGGTAACATATTCTTGGGTGGTCCCAGAGGTTATTTCGTGCTTATGATTCTAACACAGCCCCAGATCTTATATAGCCTTCAGAAGTTCTGATATTTGGTATGCTGTCCCCAGACAGTTCATAAAGCTAAGTGGTAACCAAAGTTTCAACTACATCTGGTTGCCTAGGGTCTTGATGTAGTCCCATCCTTGGTCCTTTTAGCACACAGCCAAGATGGGATCACCTTTCTGATTCCATTTGACAATTAACACCAAGTTTTATTACACTCATACTTAAACCTCATGCAGATATCTTTCTGGGAAGAATTATTGAAAACAAAATGTCCAAATAGATAAATAGAAAAATCCAGTTCTGAAAGTCAAACTCCTTTAACAGATATGTAAAACACCGCAAAGAAGCAAAGACTATAACACAGGCATCACCCATGACCCATCCACACATACTGACTCCCTTCTGAAGGAGTCCAAATCTACATAGAAGAAATGTCCGAGAAAGAACTCAGTTTCACTTAAAAATTCATGATAGAGAAAATTCAAACAAGTAGATCCTGCATTAAGAAGTCTACAAAGATCATGATAATAGGGTTTCCAAAGTGAATAAAATGGTCAAACTAGAGGCAAAAAGACCAAAATATGGAGGAATTCAGAAAGGATACTGAAATATTGAGAAAAAATCAAATGGGAATATTTGAAATGAAAGAAGCTGGCATCAAATAAAAACAATCTCTGAGAGCATCACTAAAGGACAAGGCCATGCAGAGCATGGAATTAAATATTTCAAATTCCTAAAGTATGTAATTATAAACCAGGAATGCTATGAGCAGCAGAGACATCCTTTAGAATTGATGGAGAAATGAGGGCATTTTAAGACCGATAAAAATAAGGGCAATTCTCGACAACTAAGCTATCTTTGTAGAAAACTCATAATGGAATACTTTATAGGCAGGAAGAAGAAAGTCAGGCTCCTCCTCCTGAATACAAGAAAGTGTGTACTTCATGAAAGGAAAGATAATCAAATTAGACTCAGGAGAGAGACACTCACATCTGACACAAAAACTCAGCAGACCCTTGAAAAGATATTGGAAAAGGAAAAGAACTTTGCAAATAGTTAAGCAAAGCAACATCACTAAACAAATTTGTAGCAAATAGGAACCCCCTGCAGATCTTCGTGTAGAAATGAACCTAGCGATCTTCCTCCATCCACTTTGGCTTGTCTATTGCTTTTGTTCAGCTCATGTCTAGTCATGTTTTAGAGCTTTGCTAAAAGGTATGCACACAATGTATCACTTCCTATAAATAAATACTGTAGACCTCTATAAATTTTATATCATTTCAATGTATTTTGATCATGATTATAAATCTACAACAAAACTATCAAAAGTATAACACTCAAATCGAGAAGATGAAGACAGTTTGGTTATGAGTGGTGAAAGGACCAGACCTGATAGGAAGATAAGTAGGGGAATTTAGCCATGATGCAACACTTTATTATTCTGAAGGTTCATATTTTTTTTTTATCTATTTTCTCATATAAACACTAAAACATCATGATGATTCATATATATTATTTTCCATTATTTCCATAAAGTATGAGTGTGGGAAGATGTGCCTGCCTCCTTCACAGTCTGACCACCTGCATGTGGGCATTTCTCCTGTTTCTGGTACCACACAGTTCTCAGTTTATGTTCTTCTCTGATTCTGTTTGTTTTATTTAGATCTGTGTATTTTAGGCTTCTTCAGTAAACTGTAAACAATTGTTTCCTGTTTTTTTTTTTATGTGTTCTTATACACTTTCAGTAAAACTTTAGTTAATGCTTTTGGATTTATTTTGAACTGAATTTCAAAAATCTAATAAGTAGCACATGATAAAATCATCAGCTAACAGAATTTTAATCTCCATGATGTATCACTTTTAAAGTGGTTCACTTTTAACCACCACTCCATCTATACAATCATGTCTTCTGATCATCTTGCATTTCCTTAAAGGAACTAAAGGAGTGTTGTAGGTTGCTTTTCTGTGACTTGTGGAATTATATGGCCAGAAGTCACCTTTGCTAATGGTGTTGCTCCACTAGGGGTCGCTGCAGGCTTCCCAGAAATGACTTTCTGAAGTTCCTAAAGGGTTGAGAGACTAGAGAACATGTGAAGCAGTCAGGTCACAGACAGCAAAGTTTATTCCTGTTTGTTAGCTTTGCCATTCTGTAGAACTTTAAAACTTGAGGATGTGTAAATCCACTGTGCGGACTATACTGTGGGCGGGGAAAGATAAGGAAATAGAATTTTACGGTCAATTTGAGGATTGAAGCTCAATAGAAAACATCTCTACTGCATGTCTTCAGTTTTTAAATTTTATGGTAAATTTCTCAACATTTACTGACCCAGAAATTATTATAAAACTGGTGATAGCTAAACTTTTAACGGTTTAGCTATCACCAGTTTTATCAGACTAGCAGGAACTTTTAATGGTTTACCTATCACCAGTTTTATCGGATTAGCAGTAACAAGAATAAGCAGTCATGAGAAGGAAAGTAATAGGGAACAAACATGCAAGAAGAAATACAGAGACCATGGAGAACTTGACCAGCATTGTGTAAGACTTCGGGGTGCAGCGAAGGGACTGGAGAGGAAGGGCAGAGGTAGGAAATGTATCAAAGCAAATGTTTGTGGGCACAAACAGTTTTGACAAGTGAATTCTTTGCAGATGGTGATCTGTCGGTTTCAAGAAATTTTATGTATGCCTCAGCACACATTGCACTAGAATTTTCATACAACTGATTTCTCCAATTCTATTAAATTATGGAATTTAAGAAGTGGCTCAGCTACCAAATCAACCAAATGACCAACGAACCTATAGAACAACCAATAAGACAGCCAACTAACCAACCAACCAACCAACCAACCAACCAACCAACCAACCAACCAACCAAATCTCTCTTCGTTTTTCATGCTGTTGGTGTCATGGCTATTTGCTTCCCTGAATGTTTTCCATTCAGAAAGGGGAGCAGTATCGTGAAGCCTCACTGGCCTGTTGTGGGTGTGGTTTTCCATCAAGATGAAAGAGCTCAGATTTTATAGGTGCCTGGTAAGTGAGAGAGATAAAGAGTCTGTTGCCTGTTGAAAATAAGCTAGACACATCCTGGAGTTGGGGTGAAGGCATCTCAGTAGTTTGACAGGATCCATGGAGAGGAGTCTAGAAACTGTGTTGGGGCTGCTGTGGATATGGCTTTGCTGTGAGTTGTGGGGTTAGGGGTGCTCTAGAGGGACCTGTGGTAGGGGCAGAAGATAAAGCTAACCCCATGAGTGTCTCCTGGGCTATCAGACAGGGGTAGAAAATGTAGAATGATTGCTCTTCATATGCTTTGTTTTTTTTTTCTCTGAGCAGGGGTGAGAGGGATGCAGGTGGTGCAGAATCCTCCAGCCCTGAGTGTCCATGAGGGAGCCAGCTCTGGCCTGAGATGCAATTTTTCTACCACCATGACAGCTGTGCAGTGGTTCCAACAGAATCCTGGGGGAAGCCTCATTAGTCTGCTGTACATGGCTCCAGGAACGAAGGAGAATGGGAGGCTAAAGTCAACATTCAATTCTAAGGAGCGCTACAGCACCCTGCACATCAGGGAAGCTCAGCTGAAGGATGCAGGCACCTACCTCTGTGCAGGGCAGGCACAGTGGTCCCAGCAAGGCTAGAGCCTGGCCCCAAACTGCAGCTGGGTGACTAGCTACAGCCCCTGCCACAGTGAGAGTCTGTAGCGGCATTTGCACAGCTGTGGGGTCCCAGGTTTATGCTGCATCTCTGTCATTTCTGCTAACACTAGACTGTTCAAGACTGCTGTTTCACTTCATTGTGCCCTTTCCCTCACAGATTGCCATGCTCTGGAACAAATTCTTATGAAGACTATTGGAACAACTGACAAAGATGACAAGGTTCAAAGTTCTGTTGGCACAGCATTAACTGTTCATAAATTAATGCTTGACAAAAGGCTTTAAAGAGACATGCTTTTCATCAAAACAAGAGGTGACTCAGAGGCCATCCAGAGATTGCCCCAACTGGGATCCACTCCATATACTGTCACAAAACTCAGACAGACACTAATGTGGATGCAAACAAGTGCTTCCTAATAAGAGCCTGATATAGCTGTCTCCTGAGAGGCTCTGCCAGTACCTGACAAATACAGAGGTGGGTGCTCCCAGCCAACCATTGGATTGATCACAAGGTTCCCAATGGAAGAGCTAGAGAAAAGACCCAAGGAGCTGAAGGATCTTTCACCCCTATAGGAGGAACAATATTATGAACCAACTAGTACCCCCAGAGCTCTCAGGGACTAAACTACCAACCAAGGAGTACACATGGAGGGACCCATGGCTCCAGCTGCATATGTGGCAGAGGATGACCTTGTTGGACATCAAAAGGAGGAGAGAACCTTTGGCCCTGAGAAAGCTCGATGCCCCAGTATAGGGGAATACCAGGACAGGGAAGTGGGAGTGGGTGGGTTGGGGAGCAGGGGGAGGGGGGATGGGATAGGGTGTTTTCAGAAGTGAAACCAGGAAAGGGGATAACATTTGAAATGTAAATAAAGAAAATATCTAATAAAAAAAGAGGTGACTCAGTGTTTCAGTTAATTGCAGATCTTTTGATTATGCATAAGAATGAGACTGTTATTAGTTCTTTGAGAATTTCATACATCACATTCTGATCATGTTCATTTGTTTAACAATTATTACCAGGTCTACCCCTCCTTCTTATATATCCACTTTTCTTTCCTTTTTTGAGAAAAAAGAGAACCTTCAAGTACAGTGTGTGTTGTCTATACCTCTTGGATGTGGCCTTCACTCAAGTACTGTTGAGACCATAACTGGGGCCATAACTGTAAAGAAAACATATTGTAATTCTAGTAGCTATCAGATGCCAGTATCTCCTTAGTGGCAGAACTGCCCATCCATCCATGCCAGAAGTTTGTGTAGCTTGAGCTCATGTAAGTCTCGTGAATGTTATTCCAAGTGCTTTGAGTTCACGTAAATTAATTTTCCTTGCAATTGAAGAGTCAATGATAAAATGTATAAATAACAATTCTGAATTATATATAAATTATGATGGTTTGAATGAAAGTTGTCCCCATAGGCTCCAATATTTGCATGCTTTATCCTTCATTGATGAATTGTTTGGGAAACATTGGAAGGTATGTGCATTTGTTGGACGAAGTGTTGCATGTAGGTCGCTGGAAATGAGCTTTGAGATTTAAGGAGCCCTCCCCAGGTCCAGTGTCTCTTTCTCTGCCTGATCCCTACTGATCAGGATGGAAAAGCTGCTCCAGTACCATACTGCTTGCTTCCATGTTCCTGGCCATGTGATAATGAACTAACCCTCTAAATCTCTAGGTAAGCTCCAATTTAAATTTATTTTATAAGTTGCTTTGATTATGGCATCTCCTCACATATATAAACAGTAACTATGACACAAATCATAAAGCCACTTTTACTTTATCGGATCTCTACAACTTACAAAATAAAATTTGAAGAAGTATTTAATCACTACTATGTAAGTTCACTATTGTGAATTTAAGTTTATAGCAAAAGAAGACTTAAACAAAACAGATGTATGAGTAGCTAACTCATTAAAAAAATTGTTCCTTTACAATAATTAAACCTAGATTTAATAAAGAGTGTGTCTGCAACTAATTCTTTAGACGTGTCTGCCCTATCCTCACAGTCAGTGCATAACACAGTTGTAAGAGCTCAAATTCAGAAACTGTCAAAAATTCAGTTTAAAATTTTACATTTCTAAAGAGCATCTGACATTATCCAATTGCACAACTGGAAAGTTGCTAGAGGATAACATTTTATATACTAGTGAGTAGTTGTATAGGGTGAGGCAGAAGAACCAAAGGATTAACACACCATTGCATCAAATCCCAAGATACACCAACAATGTAAGAGCAATGCCGCTTACTTTTTATTATTTATTTTATTATTTTTTGAATTTTATACAATATATTTGATTCTATTCTTTCTTCTCCCTCATGCCCTCCCAGGTCCTCTCCACCTCCAAACTTGCCCAACTCAATGTTCTCTCAACTGACCTTTAAAACTCAAAAATCCCAAGAAGACAAAGCAACCCTCCAAAGGCAAAACACACTAAAACATACAACAACAGCAACAACACACACAAACTATTCCTGTGGTCTAGTAATTCTGAACTTGAAGCCTGCCCTGGGATATGGAGATATCCCTATTGTTATTCTACCGGAGAGAACCCATCTTCCTCTCCCCTCAGTTATCAATGCAAAAGGCTTCTTGGTTAGGCGTGGGATTTTATGTGCACTTCACCTTCTCTGTGCTGGGGTTTTGTATGGCTTCAGATTTTTCATATCTTGTGCTTGATGTTATAGCCTCCGAGAGTTCGTATGTACATCAGCAATGTCTTCAGAGATATTGTTGAGAGACGAGGGAGACGTTATCAGAGCAGAAATGAGCTCATCCTGGTCCTGGTAGTGCTGACCTGTAATGTCAGCACTTGGGAAATTGAAGCAGGGCAATCATAAGTCAGAGGTTACCCTAGAAGTCATAGCAAGATTCGTGTTAATTCTATGAGGCAGAATGTGTTATCTCCCCAAAAAGCAAGCAAAAGCCAAGAAGCCATGCAGAAGGGGTCTGCTGCACACTAACTTGATACTATCTGTGTTCTCACCTCTGTGCCTTTGTGCAACGTTCTCAGTGGGACTTGTGCTGTCCATGTATTAGCTGGGGCTAGGTATACCGTGGTCAGTTGTTCTCTGCAGCATTTTTAGTAGTGTTTTTCTTTTATAACAGCAGTGTCTCCTCCTGTTGTGAAAAGAACCTTCACAGAGGAGGTACCCTTATCTGTGAACATAGAGATAAGTATTTAAAATGCAATTAGGGATTATACTGGCTTAGGAAAATGGCAGTGGGAGGTTCTTTAGAGTTCACGACCTCTTCAGCCACAGGTTGTTGGTTAAGTCAACAATAACAGGCATGAATTTCTTCCAGTTGAGTTGGATAAAAGTTCAATTCAATGGTTGTTGGTTACCTCCAAGATATAAGTGCCACTATTGAAGATTTGGGTTGCTGGTCATTGTTGTGGTTTATAGGTGTGACAGCTAGATAGGAATATTGACTGTCTTTTGCCCTTGGAATCTTTCTGAATATCTTTGGATACTATGAAAGCTAAATCTCAGAAAATAGATTTCTATATCAGTTGTATCCCATTCCCCCATTTCCTATGTCTAAAGTGTATAGTAAGTGACAGAGTTCAGCTCTGGCAGGGTTCTGGAACCTGAAGACAGATATGTGATGTTGGTGAAAGTGAAGACATTGGTCTCCTGTTGAATTTCTAGAAAGTGGCCCCAAATAGCTAGAGCTGTCTTTATTTGTACAATCTTAATCCTGCTCATCCAAACAGTGACATCATTATTTTATTAAAAGAAATCATTTCTGGAAAGACTCAGTGTAGTAGTATAAGGCAAAACCAGAACAGGGAAGTGGGAAGGGGTAGGTGGGAGAACAGGGGAAGGGAAGGGGGCTTATGTGACTTTTGGGGAGTGGGGGGCCAGAAAAGGGGAAATCATTTGAAATGTAAATAAAAAATATATCGAATAAAAAAATAAAATAAAAAAAAGAAATCATAACATCAGCATTATAAAATCTCCATAATTACAAGCTTCCAATAGTTTCCATTCCTCTTTCCCACCTCCTGTTTGGTTAATCACTCTCTAATCTTATTTTACACTACAAAGTATAATTTCAGCAAGTGAGAAATAAATGTCTAGTTAGGCATGTCCTGTAGACATGAGCACATAAACAGCTGGTAGCAAATGTTGTTCTATAGTTATGCAAGGTGAAAGATTAAACATTTGTAGGTATAAGTCCCATTATCAAATAACATTCTCTGTCATAATACTTTTAAAATTGCAGCTAGAGACATGCTCATTGTGCCAAGAAACCTTTCCTGACATGCACTTATCAATTCCTGATACCATCTTTCCAAGAACCATTTTTTAAGTCTATTTTGATCAGATACATCTTCCCCATTTTAAGTCTCTCTTGCTCAGACATTGCTTCCTTGTAACAGTAATGCAGGCAGGACCCACTGCTCTTTACAACTGCCAGATGCCTACTCAGTGTGACTGTAGTTGTTTCTCTAGGAACATGAATACATGTCCCCAAATACCCAGCATTAATGGATGCATCTGGAGGGCTGATCAAAGCAGAGAGAGGAGGATTTTTTTTACCCCTTAAAAGAGTACTGAGAAAGACAGAATCATTCATAAGCCTGCATGATCCCGCCTTGCCTGTGACTGACAAAGTGAAACTAAATATCATTGTAAGTATAAATATCATAGCAAAAGCAAGGTGAGCTTGTGTCACACACAATCTAGGTAATAAGCATAGAGGTCATCAAGTCTCCCACTGGTCCTTGCCAAGTAGGAAGGGAGTTCCATGAGTCTTCCCACAGTAGAGTTCCAACAGTGAAGCATTCATGCTGTTCTGTGCAGGTGCTGCATGGTCACCACCAAATAAGGAGTCAGCTTTAAAATCTGGGAGTCAACTAAGCGCAATAGCAATAGTCTGTGTTGTTTTCAGAGTCTCGTCTTGAGATGCTCTGACCAAACACTTGAAACAAGGTTTCTCAAGTTTGGAGTTTTGCTAAATAAACTATGGCTTTTGGGGGAGCATCATTACCCCCAAGTGGCATAACATCATTTTCATTATTTATGTATGCATTTATGTCTGTCTGTGTACATACATATTTATGTATACACACACATACATACACACACATTATATATATATATATATTATATATATATAATGTAATTTGGAGTAAGTGTATATAATGTGATTGCCTTTAGCCTTTTCAAACATCCTTAATATTATTTATCCCTTCTTTCTCCCTCTCCCTGTTCACCAATCTCTGTCCTCATTGTCCAGTTAAATCTTTCTTTAGTTTTCCCATTTATTACTTCATAGCACCAAGTCCTGCTATTGCTGTCTCTAGAACTCCTTCCCCATCCCCTCTTGGTGCCTTTTTTCTTTCCTATTTTTTTCCTTACTCTCCATGCTACATAATCTAAAGATTTGGAACAAATAAAAAAGATTTCTAATTTGCCTTTCTGTGTCTGGTTTAAAATATAACATTTTCAAGTTTCAGCAAATTTCTTTCTTTCTTTCTTTCTTTCTTTCTTTCTTTCTTTCTTTCTTTCTTTCTTTCTTTCTTTCTTTCTTTCTTTCTTTCTTTCTTTCAGTACCATTGTGTATATGAACCACATTTTCATTATCTATTCTTCAGAGTTTCTGTTCCCTAGCTGTCGTGCACAGTGCAGCAATGAGCATGGTTGAGCAAGTGTCTGTGGAGTAGGATTTTCGGTCATTTGGGCAGATGTCAAGAACTTTTGTAATGGTTTATATGGCAAACTTAATTTTGGTTTATTGAGGATTTGCCACCCTGGCTTCAAGAGCGGCAGCACAGATTGTAGTCCTATCAACCGTGAATGGGGCTTCCCTTTCCCACACATCCTGGCCAACAGTTGCTGTGTTGTTTTTAATTATTCTGACTGGAGTAAGATGAAATCTCAAAGGAGTTTTAAGTTATATTTTCCTAGTCGCTGAGGATGATGACCACTTTTTTGAGACACTTTTTAGCCATTATCATTTCTTCTTCAGAGAAATTTTTGTTCAGACCCACTCTGCTTGAGCTTTTGTCTTTGAGTTCTTTTTGTATTCTGACTATTAGTTCTCTGTCAGACGTACGTAGGCAGAAATTTTTCTGTGGGCTTCCTTTACCCTGGATGGGTTCTCAGTTACACAGAAGCTTTGTGAGGTCCACTTGCCAATTATGGGGCAAATGGAACTCGATTCATAAAGTCCTTTCCTACATCTGTGTCATGCAGGTAGGTACTGCCTATGTTTCCTTCAGTTTCAGGTTTCATACCAAGGTCTTTGACTCTTATGGAGTTAGTATTTATGCCATTCTTCCATATGTGACACCCAGGATTTTTAGTTCCATTTGTTGAAGGTGCTGTCTTTTTACCACTGAGTGTTTTGGCATCTTCATCAACTACCAGATGGCTGCGGTTGTTTATACTCTTGTTTGTTTGTTCCATTGATCTACATGTCTATTTTTTCTTTTTTTCTTTTTTTTATCTTCTACATTCTTTGTTTACATTCCAAATAATTTCCCCTTTCCTGGTTACCCCCTCCCCATAAGTCCCATAAGCCCTCTTCTCTCCACCCATTCCCTGATCAAACTCCTCCCACTTCTCTGTCCTGGTAATCCCCTGCATTGCTGCATCAAGCCTTTCCAGGACCAGGGCCCTCTTTTTCCTTCTTCTTGGGAATCACATCCTAAAGCAAAAGAATATACGTTTTTCTCAGTACCTCATGGTACCTTCTCCAAAATCGACCATATAATTGGTCACAAGACAGACCTCAACAGATATAAGAAGATCGAACTAATCCCATGCCTCCTATCAAATCACTATGGAGTTAAGAGTGGTCTTCAATAGCAACAAAAACAACAGAAAGCCACATACACATGGAAGCTGAACAATACTCTACTCAATGATACCTTGGTCAAGGAAGAAATAAAGATAGAAATCAAAGACCTTCTAGAATTTAATGAAAATGAAGGCACAACATACTCAAATTTATGGGACACAATGAAAGCAGTGTTAAGAGGAAAACTCATAGCCCTGAGTGCCTCCAGAAAGAAACTGGAGAGAGCATACACTAGCAGCTTAACGGCACACCTGAAAGCCCTGGAACAAAAAGAAGCTAATTTACCCAAGAGGAGTAGAAGACAGGAAATCATCAGACTCAGGGTTGAAATCAATCAAGTAGAAACAAAGAGAACCATACAAAGAATCAACAAAACCAGGAGTTGATTCTTTGAGAAAATCAACAAGATAGATAAACCCTTAGCCAGACTAATCAGAGAGCACAGAGACAGTATCCAAATTAACAAAATTAGAAATGAAAAGGGAGATATAACAACAGAAACTGAGGACATTCAAAAAATCATCAAATCCTACTACAAAAGCCTATATTCAACACAACTGGAAAATCTGGAGGAAATGGACAATTTACTAGACAGATACCAAATATCAAAATTAAACCAGGATCAAATAGATCATCTAAACAGTCCCCATAACCCCTAAAGATATAGCAGGGGTCATAGAAAGTACATGTCAGTTTATGTTCAAGTGCCATACTGTTAAATAAGGTATAGTTTCTAGAGCATTGTTCTTTACTTTCTTAGGATTGCTTTGGTCACCTTAGGTTTTTTATGGTTTCATATCAATTTTGGATTTTTTTATTTCTGAAAAAAAATGTGGAGATTTTCAATTGGGATAGCACTGAGTCTGTAGATAGTCTTTGGCAAAATGATCATTTTCACAGTATTATATATATCAATTGATAACCCTAGGAAGTCCTTTTATTTTCAGTGTCTTCTTCAATCTCTTTCTTTAGAGATTTAAAATTTTTATTGAAGAAATCTTTTCTTGCATGTTCAGTTTATCACAAGATTTTTTTTTTTGATTTGTTTTCTTTTTGAGACAGGGTTTCTCTGTATAACCCTGGCTGTCCTGGAACTCACTTTGTAGACCAGGCTGGCCTCGAACTCAGAAATCTGCCTGCCTCTGCCTCCCAGAGTGCTGGGATTACAGGCGTGCACCACTACCACCCAGCTAAGATTTTTATTATTATTATTATTTTTTTTGTATAAGACTGTTGTGAATGAGTCTGTCCATGATCTCTTTCTCAGCATTTTTGTTATTGGCATATTGAAAGTTTTTTCTCAAGTTGATTTTATATTCTGCCACTTTTCTGAAATTATTGATCATTTTTCAGTGTTGTATTATAGAACTTTTGGGATCTCATATATAATAACATATTTTCAGAAAGTACAGATAATTTGAATTATTTTCCCATTTCTATCCATTTAATTTTCTTCTCTTATTGCACTAGCTTCTAGGCTTAGATTTTTTTCAAAACCTACTTTAATTTTTGTTATTTAATATTTTAACTTTCCTTCTAGCCCACCACACACCAGAGATAGGGGAAAAGAAAGGTTTAGGAAACAAGGGTTGTAGAACTTTTTAGAATAGTTTTTCTGGGCATTAGCAGTCTAGTCCACTAGCAAAATATCAATCAGCCATGGCAGTCCAATCAATTTGAAAAACATCAAGTACAAATCAGTAGCAGTGACTAGATCTAGAAGAAATTGTAAGGCTCTGCCAATCAGTGTAAGTTTGTTGAAGCAGCAAGAAGTAGTCAGAATACCACCAGAAGTTCTTTGGTGCATTTCTCTCTATGAAGTCTCAAGTGATGATCAGTGAAGAAAGCAAGGTGAACCAATGCAAGACCGTCATCAATAAAGACAAGTGTGAGCAGGGCTCAACGAAGATCAGCAAGGACAGGCCAGGTAAACCAACACCAGAGAGTCGTCCACTGACTGTTGGGTTATACTTATACTCTTCCCAAACATCATGTGTTCTCTCAAGCATCTGTTCCAGCAAAGTATCACATGCCCTTTCACCAGGCAGCTTCTAGGAAAACACCACATGTCTGTTCTCAGCAAATCATCCTCTCATAAGACAGTTTCCAGAAAACATCACATGGCAGAACTGAGTTTCCAATTATCTTAGTCAGGGTTTCTATTCCTGCCCAAACATCATGACCAAGAAGCAAGTTGGGGAGGAAAGGGTTTCTTGAGCTTACACTTCCACGTTGCAGTTCATCACTAAAGGAAGTCAGGACTGGAACTCAAGCAGGTCAGGAAGCAGGAGCTGATGCAGAGGCCATGGAGGGATGTTTCTTACTGGCTTGCTTCCCCTGGCTTGCTCAGCCTGCTGTCTTATAGAACCCAAGAACACCAGCCCAAAGGTGGTACCACCCACAAGGGGCCCTCCCCCCTTGATCACTAATTGAGAAAATGCCCCACAGCTGGATCTCATGGAGGCACTTCCCCAACTAAAGCTCCTTTCTCTGTGATAACTCCAGCCTGTGTCAAGTTGACACACAAAACTAGCCAGTACAACAATGAAACCAGTAATTCCCACTTCACTAGCTAGTGTTTCAAGTACTATATGAAAATGAGTGGTGACAGTGGGCAGTCTTAACTCATTCCTGTTTTTTTCCCTATATTCTTCGTTTACATTCCAAATGGTTTTCCCTTTCCCAGTTCCCCCCTCCCCATAAGTCCCATAAGCCCTCTTCCCTCTGCCCGTTTCCCAATTAACCACCTCCCACTTCTCTGTCCTGGAAATCCCTTATAATGCTCCATCAAGCCTTTCCAGGACCAGGGCCCTCTCCTTCCTTCTTCTTTGGAATGATTTGATATGTGAGTTGTGTCTTGGGTATTCAGAGCTTCTGGGCTAACATCCGCTTATCAGTGACTGCATTCCATGTGTATTCTTTTGTGAATGAGTTATCTCACTTAGTATGATATTTTCCAGTTCCAATCATTTGCCTAAGAATTTCATGAATTCATTGTTTTTAATTACTGAGTAGTATTCCATTGTGTAAATATACTACATTTTCTGTATTCATTCCTCCATTGAGGGACATCTGGGTTCTTTCCAGCTTCTCGCTATTATAAATAAGGCTGCTATGAACATAGTGGAACTTGTGTCCTTATTGCATGCTGGGGAATCCTCTGGGTATATGCCCAGGAGTGGTATAGTAGGGTCCTCTGGAGGTGTCATGCCCAGTTTTCTGAGGAACTGCCAGAATGATTTCCAGAGTGTTTGTCCCATCTTGCAATCCCACCAACAGTGGAGGAGTGTTCCTCTTTCTCCACATCCTTGCCAACACCTGCTGTCTCTTGAGTTTTTAATCTTAGCCATTCTGACTGGTGTGAGGTGAAATCTCAGAGTTGTTTTGATTTGCATTTCCCTAATGACTTCATTTCTGGTTTTAATGGACTGCTTTGAGTTTTCTCCATTTAGGATGATGTTGGTCAAAATTACACATAGCTGTTATTTTATTAAGGTGTGGTTCCTCAGTCCTACTTTCTCAGGACTTTTATTATAAAAATTTATTAGATTTTTGTCAAAGAATCTTGTTACATCTGTTGGTATGATCAGATAATTTTTGTGTTTAAGTTCTTTTATATGATTTATTTTACACATTGTCTTATGAATGTTAGACCACCTCTGCATGTCTAGGATAAAGCCAAGTTGATATTGGTGGATGTTCTTATTTTTTTCATATATGCCAGTATTTGACTTACAATATTTATTGAAGATTTTTACTTATAGTTATGATTTTTCCATGCCTATTTATGAGGGATATTGGCTTGAAAATTCTGTGTCTTTGTTTAGCCTTTCCCTGGTTTTGGTAGTAGAGTAGTTCTGGATTTTAATAAGGAGTTTAGAAGTGTTTTGTTTTTATTTTCTGAGTCATTTGAGAAGCTTTTTTTTTTTTTTTTTTTTTTTTGAAGTCTGGTAGAATTCTGTAGTAAATCCATCTGGACCTGAAAATGTTTTGTTGGAAGACTTCTAATCACTGTTTCAATTTCCTTATTTAATTTTGGTCTGTTTAAGTTGATATATTTATGATTTAACTTTAGCTGTTTATATAAATTTATGATTTAGTCCATTTCCTTTATGTTTTTCAGTTTTCTGCAGTACAGACTTTTAGTGTATTCTCTTACAGCATTTTGAATTTCTCTGGTGTTTGTTTATCTCTGATTCTGTTAATGTGTGTCTTATCTCCTTTTTTTTGATTAATTGGACCAAAGTTCTACCAATCTTCTTTATATTCCGAAATAACCAACTCTTCAATTTACTAATTTTTGTTTTTTATTTTTACTTCATTGATTTCTGCTACTTTGTCCCATCTATTGGATTAGTGTTTCACTTGTTCTTATTTTTCCAAATTTTTGAGTTGTATCTTCAAATAATTTATTTGTATTTTCTGATTTCTACTTAAAATGTAAGTACTTAGAACTATAAAGTCCTCTTCTAATTTGCTTTTAATATATTTCAGAAGTGTATGTGTGTGTGTGTGTGTGTGTTGTCATTTTAATTTCATTACAGGGCTTTTTTTTCCTTGATTTCTCCTTTGACCTATTCATCATTCAGTAATGGGTAATTTAATCTTCAGGAGCTTGTATAACTATTAGAGATTTATTTGCTATTGATTTTATTTCAGAAATGATGCACAGAATAATTTCAGTTTTACTGAATTTTATCAAGATTCACCTTCTGTTCAAGAATGTGGTCCATTTTAGAGAGTCTTCCATGTGTTACTGAACAGAATGTGTATTCTTTGGTGTTTGTGTGGAATATTCTGTAGATGCTGCTAGGTTTACTTGATATATGATTTCATTTAATTCTGATGTTTATCTGTTCACTTTTTTTGTTCACATGATCTGTCTATTGGAGAAAGGAGGGGTATTGAAATCACCTATTATTATAGAATTGATGTTAATCTGTGTCTTTGAATCCAATAACAGATTTTTTTCATATAATTGGGTGCCCCTGAGTTTGGAGCCTATATGATTAGGATGCAATGTCTTTTTGGGTGATTGTCCCCTTGATTAAAATGAAGTGTCCCTCCTTATCTCTTCTGATTAATTTTAGTTTAATGCCTATTTTGTGAAATAGTAATATAGGATAACCTGCTTCTCTGTCCTAGTGTTCATCTATGCAATTCTTATGGAGGCCATTCCTATAGTACTGATGGGTTTTGTGGGAGTTGTGGTTGTCTTGACCTTTCATATTTGTTGTGGTTTGTGATATGATATAGGCATGTTCACTTCTGTCATTGTGTCTGATATTGTAGCCTGCCTCTTTTGTAGAGAATTTTGTTCCTTTTTTTTTGCTGTTTCTCAAGTTTGTTTGTTTCAAACCAACTTCTAAGAGTTGGTAGGTCATTCCTTCTGATACAGATACTCCTTATTCATTGCAGGGATCAGAGTAATTATAACCAAGTGAAAATCAAGAATGTGTGTGAATTTGACCCAGGTCTGGGTCTTTGCACTGGTGCAAAAGCTGTTCAAGCTTAGCTATTCATGGGAGTGTGGGGATGGCACAGGAAGGTTAGGGAACTCACCTGTCTGGATTGTTATCCAGGCCACAGGACTCAGGGCTTCAGGCTTTGGGAATGTTGAGAAGAATCTGAGTAGATTGAGATCTGTGTCTCTCAACAGGATGGGTTAGTTTACAGAGTAACCACAGCTAGGATGGGGAGTATGGAGATAGATGAGTAGGTTTGTTGGGATCTGAAGCACTCACCTGAGTATACTGGTTTATAGGCTACTTGACACAGCTAGGTCTGAGAATGTGGTACTAACATGGGTGAGTAGGAAGGTAAGACACTCACCTGGTTAGTCTGGTGCACAGTCTATGTGAACACAATTATTCTTTGAGGAGTAGGGATGGCACAGGTGGTCTGGGATCTCCTACTTAGGTTTTTCTTTTTATGTACCAGTCTTTCCTAGAGTAAGCTCTACTACAGAGCGATAGTGATAAAAACTGTTTGGTATTGGTATGCAGACAGGCAGGAAGATCAATGGAATAGAATTGAAGACCCAGAAAAGAACTCACACACATATGGTCACTTGATATTTGACAAAGGAGCTAAAAAAATCCAGTAGAAAAAAGACAGCATTTTTAACAAATGGTGCTGGATCAACTGGAGTTCTGCGTGCAGAAAAATGCAGATCGACCCATTCTTATCTCCTTGTACAAAGCTCAAGTCCAAGTGGATCAAAGATCTACACATAAAATCAGACACACTGAAGCTTATAGAGGAGAAAGTGGGGACAAACCTTGAACACATGGGCACAGGGGAAAAGTTTCTGAACAGAACACCAATGGCTTATGCTCTAAGAACAAGAATCGACAAATGGGAGCTCATAAAACTGCAAAGCTTCTGTAAGGCAAAGGACATAGTCAATAAGACAAAACAGCAACCAACAAGTTGGGACAAGATCTTTACTAACCCTATATCCAATAAAGATATACAAAGAACTCAAGAAGTTAGTCTCCAGAGAATCAAATAACCCTATTAAAAATGGGGTACAGAGCTAAACAGGGAATTCTCAACTGAGGAAACTCAAATGGCTCTAAAGCACCTAAAGAAATGTTCAGCATCCTTAGTTATCAGGGAAATGCAAATCAAAACAACACTGAGATTCCACCTTACACCAGTAAGAATGGCTAAGATGAAAAACTCAGGGGACAGCAGATGCTGGAGAGGATGTGGGGAAAAAGGAACACTTCTCCATTGTTGGTGGGATTGCAAGCAGGTAAAACCACTCTGGAAATCAGTTTGGGGATTCCTCAGAAAATTAGACATAGTACTACCTGTGGACCTAGCTATACCTGGACATATGCCCAGAAAGTGCTCCTACATGTAATAAGGACACATGCTCTACTATGTTCATAGTTGCCTTATTTATAATAGCCAGAAGCTGGAAAAAACCCAGATGTCCCTCAACAGAAGAATGGATACAAAAACTGTGGTATATATACACAATGGAGTACTATCCAGCTATTAAAAACAATGAATTCATGAAATTCTTAGGCAAATGGATGGAACTAGAAAGTGTCCTGAACGAGGTAACCCAGTCAAAAAAGAATGCATGTGGTGTGTACTCACTAATAAGCGGACGCTAGTCCAAAATCTCAAAATCTCACCCAGCACAGAAAGCTCAAGAAGAAGGAGGACTTAAGTGAGGGTGCTATGGTTCCTTTGAGAAAGGAGCAACAAGGGAGGCAATGTGTGGAGCAGAGTCTGAAGTAAAGGCTACACAGCGAGTGCCCTACCTTGGATTCATCCTATAAACAGTCACCAAACCCCAACACTATGATGAGAAGTGTGTACCAAAAAGAACATGCCATGGCTGTCTCCAGAGGGACCCTGCCAGAGCCTTACAAATACAGAGACAGAAACTAGCAACCAACTATTGGACTGAGCTTGGGTCCCCAACGGAGGATCTGGAGGGTGGTCTGGAGGGTGTGAAGGGGTATATAGTCCCATGGGAAGAACAATGACTTCGGACACCCAGACACCCCAAGACTCCCAGGGACTGAACCATCAACCAAGGGGTACACATAGCTCCAGCCAAAAATGTGGCAGAGGAAGGCCTTGTTGGGCATCAGTAGGAGGAGTGGTCTTTGGTCAGATAAAGGCCCAATTGAGGCCCCAACAAAGGGAAACGGGTGTGGGGGGGAGTTGGGGGGAAGGTGGGAGTGTGTCGGGTAGAGGGGCATAGACATGGAGGCAGGGGGTGGGAGGAGGGGTAGGGAATCATTGGGGAGGGGGGCTTTTGGGAGGGGGAAATTGGGAAAGGTTTTACCATTGGCAATGTAAATGAAGAAGATACTCAATAAAAAAAAAAGATTAAAAAAATGAAAAAAAAAAAAAAAGATGAAAGTCACTAGATTTCAGCAGTTAGACATCTGACCACAGGGTGGCAGTGCACCTCAGCGGATGCACAGCAGACCATCTGTAAATTTTGAATGAGCAGACTTTTTTCTTATTGGCTGGGCCACTAACTCAGCATGTATGATTCTTATAACAACAAGGGCCAATCTGAACTTGCAAGTGGCTCGGCTGGCTACACACTGAGCATCTGCATTTGATTTGAATAAGAAGCACAATGAAGACAGCTATTCATGCTTTATTTATTTTCCTCTGGCTGCAGTGTGAGTTGAGGATGGGTTCTGGGTGAGCAGGGTATGTGGGGGCAGAGTATGTTAGGGAATGGCCCTTAGATGTTCAGAAAATGGCTTTATTTAGGTTTTCTCTCTTTACTGTAGTAAAAATATAAGTAAGGTTAATCATTTGACCTTTCTCTCCATCTTTCGGCATAGGGGAGAGCCAAGGTGAGCAGGTGAAACAGGACCCTTCCTTCCTGAGTGTCCAGGAGGGAGCCAGTGCTGTCATCAACTGCTCCTACACAGACAGTGCCTCCGTCTACTTCTCTTGGTATAAGCAAGAGCCTGGGAAGCATCTTCAGTTCATCATTGACATCCGTTCAAATATGGAAAGAAAGCAGACCCAAAGACTAACCCTTTTATTTAATAAGGAAACCAAACACCTCTCCCTTCACATGGCAGCCACTCAGCCTGGAGACTCAGCCATCTATTTCTGCACAGCAACACGCACTGCTCCCCAGGCACCTGTAGTCTGTCTTCAAATCTGCTTCCTGGGTTGGAGTGGCACCCTTTTGCAATGTCAGGCGTTCTATGAGAGCATTTGTCACATTGTTTGTGAATGGAAAAAACATAAAGATATTAAGGTATATATGATAAGGCCTAAGGTGACTCAGGAAGTTTAGAACATATTGTTAATTGCTGTTAATAACTCCTTAAAATTCATATTTATTATATGTGATAAACATGTATTGTGCACCACGGTGTCTTGGTTTAGGTAAACATTAGCAGATGAATAGTTGGATGAGTAGGTGCATAGAGCAATTTCTGAAACAGTCAACCTTCATCTCCCTTCTGTGTGAGCTGATCTTGGCATGCCATGTGTTCAGCAATCCAAAAACTCTGCATCAGAGATTCTTACAGGAACTGGTGATACTCCTCTTAGAAACCACACTCTACAAAATTTAAGTTTGGCATTCAGTCTCCTATCATGTGTGAAGCTTTTTAGTTTCAGTACTACAATCTCTCATGTACTCATGTACTTTTGACTCTTTAGATAATTGTTTTGGCTAGTTTGGGGATTAAATATGAATGCGTATACATACATACATATGTATGTACATATATATAATACATATTATACATGAATACATATACATATACATATATATATATGTATAGTATGAAAATGATTGGTGTTGTCACAGTGGACCTTGTTAACTGCTGATGTGACTCAAAGCTTGGCTTCTTCTTTATTATTATTATTATTCGATATATTTTTATTTACATTTCAAATGATTTCCCCTTTTCTAGACCCCCACTCCCCAAAAGTCCCATCAGCCCCCTTCCCTGCCCCTGTTTTCACACCCAACCCTTCCCACTTCCCTGTTCTGGTTTTACCCTATACTGTTTCACTGATTATTTCCAGAACAAGGGGCCACTCCTCCGTTCTTCTTGTACCTCATTTGATGTGTGGATTATGTTTTGGGTATTCCAGTTTTCTAGGTTAATATCCACTTATTAGTAAGTGCATACCATGATTCATCTTTTGAGTCTGGGTTACCTCACTTAGTATGATATTCTCCAGCTCCATCCATTTGCCTAAGAATTTCATGAATTGTGCTCGCTTCGGCAGCACATATACTAAAATTGGAATGATACAGAGAAGATTAGCATGGCCCCTGTGCAAGGATGACATGCAAATTCGTGAAGCGTTCCATATTTTTAAGCAGGCTGAGAAAGAAATTAGGGAAATGAAGCCACAAACAGTATAAAGTACCTTGGGGTGACTCTTACCAAACATGTGAAAGATCTGTAAGATAAGAACTTCAAGACTCTGAAGAAGGAAATGGAAGAAGACCTTAAAAAATGGGAAAACCTCCCATGCTCATGGATCGGCAGGATCAATATAGTTAAAATGGCCATTTTGCCAAAAGCAATATACAGATTCAATGCAATACCCATCAAAATCCCAACTCAATTCTTCACAGAGTTAGAAAGAGCAATTCTCAAATTCATCTGGAATAACAAAAAACCCAGGATAGCTAAAACTATTCTCAGCAACAAAAGAAATTCTGGGGGAATCAGTATCCCTGACCTCAAGCAATACTACAGAGCAATAGTGTTAAAAACTGCATGGTATTGGTACAGTGACAGGCAAGCAGATCAATGGAACAAGATTGAAGATCCAGAAATGAACCCACACACCTATGGCCACTTGATCCTCGACAAAGGGGCTGAAAACATCCAATGGTAAAAAGATAGCCTTTTCAACAAATGGTGCTGGTTCAACTGGAGGTCAACATGCAGAAGAATGTGAATTGATCCATCCTTGTCTCCTTGTACTAAGCTCAACTCCAAATGGATCAAGGACCTCCACATAAAGCCAGACACTCTGAAGCTAATAGAAAAGAAACTGGGGAAGACCCTTGAGGACATCGGTACAGGGAGAAAGTTTCTGAACAGAACACCAATAGCGTATGCTCTAAGATCAAGAATTGACAAATGGGACCTCATAAAATTACAAAGTTTCTGTAAGGCAAAGGACACCATCAAGAGGACAAATCGGCAACCAACAAATTGGGAAAAGATCTTCACCAATCCTACATCAGATAGAGGGCTAATATCCAATATATATAAAGAACTCAAGAAGTTAGACTCCAGAAAACCAAACAACCCTGTTAAAAATGGGGTACAGAGTTAAACAAAGAATTCTCACCTGAAGAACATCGGATGGCGGAGAAACATCTTAAAAAATGCTCAACTTCATTAGTCATTAGGGAAATGCAAATCAAAACAACCCTGAGATTTTACCTTACACCAGTCAGAATGGCTAAGATTAAAAATTCAGGAGACAGCAGGTGTTGGAGAGGGTGTGGAGAAAGAGGAACACTCCTCCACTGCTGGTGGGGTTGCAAATTGGTACAACCACTCTGGAAATCAGTCTGGCGGTTCCTCCGAAAACTGGGCACCTTACTTCCAGAAGATCCTGCTATACCACTCCTGGGCATATACCCAGAAGACTCCCCACCATGTAATAAGGATACATGTTCTACTATGTTCATAGCAGCCCTATTTGTAATTGCCAGATGCTGGAAAGAACCCAGGTATCCCTCAACAGAAGAATGGATGCAAAAAATGTGGTATATCTACACAATGGAGTACTATTCAGCCATTAGAAACAATGAATTCATGAAATTCTTAGGCAAATGGATGGAGCTAGAGAATATCATACTAAGTGAGGTAACCCAGACTCAAAAGGTAAATCATGGTATGCACTCACTAATAAGTGGATATTAACCTAGAAAACTGGAATATCCAAAACATAATCCACACATCAAATGAGGTACAAGAAGAAAGGAGGAGTGGCCCCTGATTCTGGAAAGACTCAGTGAAACAGTATTCAGCAAAACCAGAACGGGGAAGTGGGAAGGGGTGGGTGGGAGGACAGGGGAAGAGAAGAGGTTTGCGGGACTTTCGGGGAGTGGGGGGGCTAGAAAAGGGGAAATCATTTGAAATGTAAATAAATTATATCGAATAATAAAAAAAAAATTCAGGAGACAGAAGGTGTTGGCGAGGATGTGGAGAAAGAGGAACACTCCTCCACTACTGGTGGGATTGCAAGATGGTACAGCTACTCTGGAAATCGGTCTGGCGGTTCCTCAGAAAACTGAAAGAAAACAGGAAAGAAGCTGGAATAGCCATTCTAATATCAGATAAAATTGACTTTCAACCTAAAGTCATCAAAAGAGACATTGAAGGATACTTCTTGCTGGTCAAAGGAAAAATCCACCAAGAAGAACTCTCAATTCTGAACATCTATGGTCCAAAAGCAAGGGCACCCTCATTTGTTAAAGAAACTTTACTAAAGCTCCAAAGCACACATTGCACCTAACATAATAATTGTAGGGGACTTAAACACCCACTCTCCTCAATGGGCCAATCAGGAAAACAGAAACTAAACAGGGAGACAGTGAAACTAATTGAAGCTTTGGACCAATTGGAGTCAACAGATATATGTATCCAGCTTCTTTCCTGAGACCATTTGCTTGTAAAATTGTCTTCAAGTCTGTTACTTTAAGGTGGTGTTTGTCTCTGACACTGAGGTGTGTTTCCTGTATGCAGCAAAATGTAGGGTCCTGTTTATGTGTCCAGTCTGTTAGTCTATGTCTCTTTATTCGGGAATTGAGTCCATTGATGTTAAGAGATATCAAGGAGTAGTGGCTAGTACTTCCTGTCAAAAGTTATATATATATATATATATATATATATATATATATATATATATATATATATATATATATATAACTTTTCATCCCAAAGCAAAAGAATATATCTTTTTCTCAGCACCTAATGGTACCTTCTCCAAAATCAATCATATAGTTGGTCACAAGACAGGCCTCAACAAATATAAGAAGATCAAAATAATCCCATGCTTCCTATCAGATCACTATGGTGTAAAAATGGTGTTCAATAGCAGCATAAACAACAGAAAGCCCACATACACATGGAAACTGAACAATACTCAATGATAGCTTGGTCAAGGAAGAAATAAAGAAAGAAATCACAGATTTTTTAGAATTTAACGAAAATGAACTCACAATATACCCAAATTTATGGGACACAATGAAAGCAGTGCTAAGAGGAAAACTCATAGGCCTGAGTGCCTCCAAAAAGAAATTGGAGAGGGCATATACTAGAAGCTTAGTGGCACAACTGAAAGTCCTGGAACAAAAAGAAGCTAATTCACCCAGGAGGAGAAGAAGATAGGAAATCATCAAACTCAGGGCTGAAATTAATCAAGTAGAAACAAAAAGAACCATACAAAGAATCAACAAATCCAGGAGCTGGTTCTTTGAAAGAATCAACAAGATAGATAAACCCTTAGCCAGACTAACCAAAGGGCACAGAGACAGTATCCAAATTAACAAAATTAAAAATGAAAAGGGAGATATAACAACAGAAACTGGGGAAGTTCAAAAAATCATCAGATCCTACTATAAAAACCTGTACTCAACACAACTGGAGAATCTGGAGGAAATGGACAATTTCTTAGACAGATATCATATACCAAAATTAAATCAGGATCAAATAGATCATATAAACAGTCCCATAACCCCTAAAGAAATAGAAGGGGTCATAGAAAGCCTTCCAACCAAAAAAAAAAAAAGCCCAGGACCATATGGTTTTAGTGCAGAATTCTATTGGACCTTCAAAGAAGACTTAACACCAATACTCTTCAAACTATTCCACCAAATACAAACAGAAGGAACACTACCCAACTCCTTCTACGAAGCCACAATTATGCTGATAACAAAACCACACAAAGATCCAACAAAGAAGGAGAACTTTGGGCCAATATCCCTTATGAATATCGATGCAAAAATACTCAATAAAATTCTTGCCCATCGATTCCAAGAACACATCAAAAAGATCATCTACCATGATCAAATAGGTTTCATCACAGGGATGCAGGGATGGTTCAATATATGGAAATCCATCAATGCTATCCACTACATAAATAAAATCAAAGAAAAAAAGCACATGGTCATTTCATTAGATGCTGAAAAAGCATTTGACAAAATTCAGCATCCTTTCATGCTAAAAGTCTTGGAAAGAACAGGAATTCTAGGACCATATCTAAACATAGTAAAAGCAATATACAGCAAATAGGTAGCCAACATCAAACTAAATGGAGAGAAACTTGAAGCAATCCCACTAAAATCAGGGAATAGACAAGGCTGCCCCCTCTCTCCATATCTTTTCAATATGGTTCTTGAAGTCCTAGATAGAGCAATTAGACAACATAAGAAGGTCAAAGGGATACAAATTGGAAAGGAAGAAGTCAAATTTTCACTATTTGCAGATGATATGATAGTATACTTAAGTGACCCAAAAAACTCCACCAGAGAACTACAGCTGATAAACAACTTCAGCAAAGTGGCTGGTTACAAAATCAAATCAAGCAAATCAGTAGCCTTTCTATACTCAAAGGATAAGTAGACTGAGAAAGAAATTAGGGAAATGACACCCTTCACAATAGCCACAAACAGCATAAATATTTTGGGGTGACTCTAACCAAACAAGTGAAAGACCTATACCACAAAAACTTCAGATCTCTGAAGAAGGAAATCGAAGAAACCTCAGAAAAATGGAAAAATCTTCCATGCTCGTGGATTGGCAGGATTAATATAGTTAAAATGGCCATCTTGCCAAAAGCAATCTACAGATTCAATGCAATCCCCATCAAAATCCCAACTCAGTTCTTCACAGAGTTCAAAGAGCAATTCTCAAATTCATCTGGAATAACAAAAAACCCACAATAGCTAAAACTCTTCTCAACAGTAAAAGAACTTCTGGGGGAATCACCATCCCATACCTCAAACATTACTACAAACAATGGTGATTAAAAACTGCATGGTATTGGTACAATGTCAGGCAAGTGGATCAATGGAATAGGATGAAAGACCCAGAAATGAACCCATACACCTATGGTCACTTGATTTTTGACAAAGGAGCTGAAAACATCCAGTGGAAAAAAGATAGCCTTTTCAACAAATGGTGCTGGCTCAATTGGAGGTCAGCATGCAGCAGAAGAATGCAAATTGATCCATTCTTATCCCCTTGTACTAAGCTCAACTCCAAGTGGATCAAGGACCTCCACATAAAACCTGACACACTGAAACTAATAGAAAAAAAAAAAACTGGGAAAGACCTTTGAGGACATGGGGACAGGGGAAAAGTTCCTGAACAGAACACCAATAGCTTATGCTCTAAGATCAAGAATTGACAAATGGGACCTCATAAAATTACAAAGTTTCTGTAAGGCAAAGGACACTGTCAAAAGGACAAAACATCAACCAACAGATTGGGAATGGATATTCACCAACCCTAAATCCAACAGAGGGCTAATATCTAATATATACAAAGAACTCAAGAAGTTAGACACCAGAGAACCAAATAACCCTATTAAAAAGTGGGGTACAGAGCTAAAGAAAGAATTTTCCCATGAAGAATGTCGGATGCCTGAGAAGCACCTTAAGAAATGTTAAACATCATTAGTCATTAGGGAAATGCAAATCAAAACAACCCTGAGATTTCACCTCACACCAGTCAGAATGGCTAAGGTTAAAAACTCAGGAGACAGCAGGTGTTGGTGAGGATGTGGAGAAGGAGGAACACTCCTCCACTGCTGGTGGGATTGCAAGATGGTACAACCACTTTGGAAATCAGTCTGGCGGTTCCTCAGAAATCTGGGCATGACACTGATAATGGGATATTAGCCTAGAAGTTTGGAATACCCAAGACACAATACACATATCAAATGATGTTCAAGAAGAAGAAGGAAGGAGTGGCTCCTGGTCCTGGAAAGGTTCAGTGCAGCAGTGTAAGGGAATACCAGAACAGGGTAGTGGGAAGGGGTGGATGGAGGAGCAGGGGAAGGGAAGAGGGCTTATGGGACTTGCGGGGAGGGGGGATCAAGGAAAGGGGAAATCATTTGAACTGTAAATAAAGAATATATCGAATAAAAAAAGATAAGTTAGTATCTTAAATATGACTGACTTTCTGATTACTGTCATTTCTATGTGAATGATGTCATACTAGTTAACGAAATGCAATGGAGGAACTTCTCATGGTTTGTCTTCTCACCTGGTTGAGAACAGTATCAATGATGTAATTTACACAAGGGTCAGTGGTGTTTTTATCCTTAATTGATTTTAAATCACCATCTTATCAGCGTACAGATTACATAAAGAAAGAGCAGGAAGGACAAATCTTTGGCTTATTGCTGAAGGGACTGCCGGCACTTCAGTAGTTTCTCTAGCTAAGTCTGTGGAAGGATTGCAATACAGGTTGTGACAACACAAATGTACAGGTATCTATTTCCCCTTATGCTGACATTGATTCCTTTGGGAGTATACATAGGAGTGGTGTAGTGAAGCCACAAAGTAATTCTATATTTAGCTTTTGACAAACCTTCATACTGATTTTTACAGTGTTTATAAGTGCACATTCTGACTAGCAATGCACAAGGTTCATATTCTCATTAACATTTATTGATTTTTATTTTTAGAGCTTATTACATTATTTCAAATAAGATATACAAATATTGAATATTTTCCCTCATAAGAAGAATCTAGATTTGAAAACAAAAAGACATGAAGATAGAGAAATATTATTTGGGAGCATTAAGGGTAATATAGTTTATGAGAGGGTAGGCAAGAGTTGCTTTGTTGTAGGGCATGGTTCTGATGAAAATTCATTGTACATATGCATTTTATTTGTGTAATTAGTATACACTAAGGAAATGAAGACATATATGATTTGAAATTCCTTTTAGTGACTAGTTGTGGCAAGAGTATGTAACACTTTCTAAGGAAGAAGAATGCAATGGGAAGGAATGCTTTGCATGGTCCTTGGGGTTCAAGGACAAATACAATGATTAGTCAAGGCTTTTTCTTGTGGTTCTGGGGATTGAATCTAGAGTCCCCAAAACACTCAGCAAGTCTTCTATACTTGGGCTACATCCCAGCATAACACAATAATGACCTCCAGCTTTAGCATGTCATTTCTGGTTTCCACCTTTCAGAGGATAACTGGTGATTAAAAAAAATGAAATTTTTGAGTGATGGTAAGGTTGAAACTCACTATTCCAGGAAACTTTTCTTCACAACTACAAGGATTACAGGTAGGTAACACAAAGGGAAACTGAATTTTAGCCATTATGAGTAGAGAGTGCCGTTACTCCTGTAGAAGGCAAAACTAAACAAAAACAAACAAACAAAAGCAACAACAGAAAAACTAAACCAAGCTTATAACTCAGACAGGGAGTATGCTTTTATATAAAATCACTGTGGAGTTGTTTACATAATCCCTTGGGCTAAGTTCTATCTAAAACATCAGCCTATCATTTTTTATGTGATTTTTTTTTTCATTTTAAAGAAGACAGAACTGCACTCTCCTGCTATTCTAAAAACATTCCCATGAACATTACCTTGCGGCCATTCTGCCCATGCTATGATGAGCTGCCTCTGTGGGATTTCAAGTGCTCCTTGGGCATCATCTCAGCAACAGACTACATTTCTAGCTTTGATCATATCTTTTCTTTACTCATGAGACAAATCAGAGCTTTCTCTTGTTTCTTTACAATACTGTGAACTACATGTTAGATGCTGGTATTTCTGCAGTTGAGATGGACTAATGATCCTATCACATGCTTTTTGTCATTGTTGTTTTAAGTTGCCCTTTCTTAAAGATGTGAGCCAGAAGGGCATGCTTGAATTATAGTGAAAAATCTGCTGAAGTACTGCCCTAATTTCAATAATGTCTCTTGTGTTGTAGGTGGGTTTTTTCATGACACTTCTTTTCTCTTGTGTGTTTTGTTGACACGACTTGTTTTTCATAATACTACTTTGAGTAGTATTAAGATTTCAAACAATTCCTTCCTTCCTTCCTTCCTTCCTTCCTTCCTTCCTTCCTTCCTTCCTAGGGATATGTGGGATACACATCTTCAAGAAAGCTAGGCTATATCACCATCACTATAATACATGAAAGTTTTAGACATCAAAGTGTCTATCCCGTCATGCATATTTTTATAATTTAACATACCCAAGAGGGAGTCTTAAGTATAGCAGCATGGATTGATTTTGCTTCTCTTCAATGATTGGATTTTATAGTAGAACCAATAGTATTTTTTGGTATTATCCACATCAGTGTCCAGCATGACACAGTAACTCTCTGGGAGTAGTTTTGGCTCACACACTTTGGTAGATATCATCTACTTCATAATTAGGCTTGAGAACGTCTCAAAAAGAGGGATGCCATGCTTGGTACTGGCCATCTAGTTAACCATTCAGTGCTAGTGAAGTTATGGTTATTTAAGTAGAATTTACAACCACTGATTCACTACTTCAGCACAATCACTAAAAACAATCTATAAACATTTGTCCTTATATGCACAAATAACTGTAGTTTTCACCCATCATCAAGGAAACTTCTCTGTAATAAATTGAGACATTTACAGTAAAGTACAACCAATCAAAATTCTGAATTGTGGAACACAGTCCCAATGGATACACCCTCTTTTAATTTTTAACAAGAATTTATTAATTAAACACATTACATGTGTGTTCAAAACTCTGCTCATTAAGGTTGAAGTCCACCATGACCGGACAGCCTCTGAGCTTGGTGCAAAATGAGAGACTCCCTTGTTATCAGGTTTTCTTCTTCTCTAACCTTGTCCAGGGGATTCTAAGCCTCCCCCCACACCCTACTCTCCTGTACCTGAGGAATGTCACATAGCATTGATTCGTTTATAGGATCAATTTTCTTTTGACATAACCCTGTTCAGCCAGCATTTGAGATTCCTGAAATGGTTCTCCATGCTAATGAGGTATGCCAGGTACCCAAGCCGCCAGCCAATGACTTTTGTCCATCCTAGATGTCCCTCACCTCAGTCCCCCAAAACTTATAAGCCTTGAATCACCCTAATAAAGTTGATCTGCCTACTGACAAGCAGTACTGATGTAGTTATTCCTCATACGTACTTCCAGGGCTTCTGAACCACACCCCCTATCCTGCTAGTTGACATTGCTCCCTTTGTCCTTGTGGACTGAATCAGCTGGTCAGTCCATAAGTATGGGGAGGAGACGTGTGTGTGTGTGTGTGTGTGTGTACCATATCCCCTAGATCTGAAGTTACAGGGAGTTGTCAACTGCTATGTTGGTGCTTGGAATTTAAGTATCCTGCAAGAGCTCCAAATGCTCTTAACTGCCAAGCCTTTTCCCTAACTCCATTCTTCTAATTTTTTAGATAAGACTTATTAGAAAGGACTCAGGAGAGATCACTTAGCAATTAAATGATCTTGCAGAAGACTGGAGTTGAATACCAAGTATCCAAATCAGGAGGCTTGTAATATCATGTAGCTTTACCTCTAAGAAATCCTAATCCCTTTAACACCTGCATCCCATGCAGAGACCCACACACAGATGTACAAGCATACACCAAACTAACAATAATAGAAACCATAAAAAATCTTTTATCAGGGCTAAGAGGTGCTTCGGCAGTGAAGAGCACTGGCTTCTCTTCTAAAGGACCTGAGTTCAATTCCCAACACCAATATCACAGCAACTTACAACTGTCTGTAACTCTAGTTGCAGAGGATCTGACATCTTCATATAAATATTCATGCAGGCAAAATATCAGTGCACAAAAATTGTTGAAACATCTTTTGTAAATCCCAAATTAAATTGAATTTGGCATGGCAATTTCAAGATGTTATCAAACAGACATGGCTACTTCCAGATTGGCTAAAGTAGTTATGAGAGTCCCTTGAATGAGAACTATAATGAACTTGTATTTGTAGCCATCCCCCACTGTTGATAAGTGTAAACTCTTTTAGAGAGGATAAAGTTATAAAGTCAGAGTGGCATCAGATTTAAAAGAGCTGTCAGTATAAAGTCTGGAAGTGCTTCAGCCAACATAAACAATTCTGAAATTGTTTGGAGACAAGAAAAATAGTCTCTGACTATTATACCTGTCCTTGTTTGATTTCTGATGTTGTGATAAATTATTCTGAGAAAAATAAGTTAGGGTAGTGCCCAAACCCAGAAAGTATACTGTCTCATTGTCTCCCATATTTAGATTGTAGCTTTGAATATTTAGAAATTTCTGTTTAAAATATACAAGGCATAAGATATCACTATAAAAATTACTATAGGAATTCATAGGTTTTTATACAAACATTTCAGAACCAGAGGTGTAGTATCTCCACATGAGTTATTGTTCAGGGAGGCCCCAGAGGTCTCCAAACAACATATGATGTTATTTTCTTGGTTATGCAATTTAACTAATTAAGAAGATGCTATTGCTGAAGAGACCATATAATTTTATGTAACATACAGAGAAATCAGATTTGAACAGAGATAGAATGTTCCCTATTAGCTAGAAAGCTGCTAAGAGAGGTACATCATCATTGGAATTAGCCACTGTGGACCCTGTGTGCTAAATGACTAACCTGATAAGCAAGATGTGACCACTGGTGCAATAGTGACATGGTTGCTTTTAAGGGCAAACAACGACTCATCATTGGATTTGAGGTCTCCTCTGTGAATGATGTATATAACCAATATGTCAACGTGTACAAAAGCATTCATCAATGAAATTTCAAAAATAAAAAAGGAAATAAGAAAGCAAATGTGTAGTTTTATAAATGATTCTATATTTTACACAGGAAGACAGTTGAAGTGCACACTCTAAGGGAACTACAAGAGTTTCTGGTGAGAAAAAAACCAGACAGGCTGGACAATCATTACCTTGAATCTTAAGAGACAAAGGTTCTGAGCCAATGGCTAGCATCTAGAAGTTACATTTATAACCTTAAAATATTAGGAATTAGGAAACAGATGTGGACGAAGATGAGACAGAATAGCTTTGTGAGAAGACAAATTCTTAAGACCAAAAACCAAATTATTAAGACCAAATTAAAGATAGAAGGATCTTCTACAGAAGCCTGGCAGACTTGTGAGTGGAAGCTTTGACATCCGAAGGCGAAAACTTTTCTGAAGACAGTTATGTGAGCTGGCTGCTGGAGATGCCCTTTGCAGGTCTTCAAGAAAGTCACAAATGTCTCATCAATTCCATTTAATAGTCAGCATTGTATTTCCTAACAGATACCACTGGTCACAATGACATTTACAGAAAAGAGCTAAGCAAAAGTTCCTATCCTACCTTTGATGGAGAATATGACACAACATGTGAATCCTGCATGCCAGTCCCAGCTGTTTCCTTTGTTGTAGATGTTCTGTACAGTTAATCTTCAAACATTGCTTCAACACATCAATGACCTACTAACTAAATTGGCAGCACGAACCCATTATTTGAAATTTCTAGAAAGTAAAAAGAACAGATGGTAAGAATTACACATAATTTATAATTACATAATAATTTATAATTACTTAATTTTGCAATATGTTTGAGAAAAGTTTAAAACCTTATTTATTCTATGAGCATGAATGTTTTGCCTGCATTTGTATTTATGTACTGTATGTGCACCTGGTACCAATGACATCAAGAGAGGGAGTCAGTTTGCCTGATACTAGAGTTACAGATCATTGTGAACCATTGTGTGGGTTCTGGGAATTAAACCTGGGCCCTCTACAAGAGCAAAAAGTGCTCTCAAATCTGAACCAGACCCACATAGTATCTTACTATGTATTTAGATCAGTGAAAATAAATTGGTAAAAATCTACTTTTTGCCATTCAGTTTGTCATATGAAAAAGACCAAAGCAGAAAACTCATCTGTTGCTCTACTGTAACCCTTTCATGTCAGGTAGAATCCTAAGAATGACCACAGTCAATATGTTAATGGCCACTGTTTATGTGCTTCAGATTGATAAGTTACCTTTGAGATCTGACATGTGCCTTACAAATGATTTTGAGAAATGAAGCACATTTCTGACTTCTGGGACAAATGCAACAGACCCTAGTTTAGCCTCTATCCACTAGGGGGTGGAGTTTTCTAACACAAGATCATTATCTGTGTGAATTATAAGTTTCATAATTCATCATTTGGTATCATTTATCATTTCTTTATGTGAAGAGTTGAGAGTATCACTCTGGTGACATTGAAGATGAACTCTTCTCTAGCTTTAGTGACTGTGATGCTGTTTGTGCTTGGTAAGTGAAGTTACTAAAAATTTGGACTCTTTCTTCTATGATGTTAGAATATATTTAACCATCTATGAAATTTGTCCTTAATGTGGCATAATTATTCTCTTCTTCTTCCAGGGAATACCCACGGAGACTCAGTGACTCAGAAACAAGGTCAAGTGACCCTCTCAGAAGACGACTTCCTATTTATAAACTGTACCTATTCAGCCACAGGGTACCCAACTCTTTTCTGGTATGTCCAATATCCTGGAGAAGGTCCACAGTTCCTTTTGAAAGTCACAACAGCCAACAACAAGGGAAGCAGCCGAGGTTTTGAAGCTACATATGATAAAAGATCCACGTCTTTCCACTTGCAGAAAGCCTCAGTGCAGGAGTCAGACTCAGCTGTGTACTACTGTGCTTTGAGTGACACAGTGGCAGAAACCACAGGGGGAGCTGAACACAAACTCTGAGAAGCAAAAGCAAGACTGACTTCTGATCATCCCCCTTTGCATCACTCTGTTTTCCCCACAGTCTGTGCCAGGTGCCCCAGTATTTCTCTGATTGATGAAAATCATACAAATAGTCAGAGTAGAACAGAAAGTAGATGACAGTACTGCTGGATTTTTATACAGGAAACTAAAACCATAGGACATCAATGTTTCTTCATGCAAGTTCACAGTGATTTCACAATAAAGCCATGAAAACAATGACATGATCATTTGTCCTCATCTCCATATGTAAATCATTATTTTCATATTGCTGCTTGTGGCCTACAGCCTGACATAGAGGGCCAAATATGACAGGAACAGTGGCATTTAGATAATGCCTAGCTAATACTATGGAAGGGCAGGTTATCAGAAGGCTATAGACTTTCATATTTCAAGATTTCTATTAAAGAAATATGGGGTCATGGCAAGATTCTCTCTGTATGTCTGTTCTCAGGAGCAGTAGGCAATTTTTTCCAGACAACATCTCTCACATCGAAGTGCATGCCTCTACCTCATGGATGACTAAGATTATCACTTTAAAAAAAAGTGGATACGGATAAAAATTAACACCAGTTACCATTAAGAATGGTCAGTTTAGGGCTGGGGTAAAAAACAAATTATATATCATAGAGGTAGAACAATGGACTATAGAGGTAATCCAATTAAAGTCACACAGGTATTTGTAAAAACATAGATCAGAATGATGGAGAAGATGATGATGATGATTTTGATGATGAGAAAATTGAATAAAAAGTCTGTGTAAAGAAATTTTTATGATATACCCCAGCCAAAAATGCATAAAAATCAAACCAGAATGGAAAAGACTTAAAACCATCAACACCAATATTAAATGTTCAAGTGTCCTTCAAAAAAATTCTTAAAATACCAAAAGAATTTAGTTCTGTAGAAGATACTAAGGCAAAAATGCAAGCAAGTACAGAAAAGCACATTAAACATTTCTGGGCAGTACTGGTAATTTAAGCCCAAGGATGGGGAAAGGGAAAAGGAGAAACAAATATAATCCATCCTGAGAATCACCAATAATCTAGAATGAAGTCTTATATTTTAATCTCAACCCCCTTCCTGATTGGTCACCCATTCTTCCCTTGTGTGCTGGAAGCCATCTCTTATTTTTTCAAAGCATCTTTCTTTCACTCTTGTCATGCACAAAATTTAATTTAACTGCTTTCTACTACCTGGCATATACCTTACTTATTTGATCACGTTTTAATGAAAGGACAGAAAATAATTCTAATTCTAACGACCCCAAGAAATCAGTAGTTTAAAATGCTATCTCGCTTTGTTAGAAACTAGGTAAAAGGTCACATTCCAGAGCCCGCCCTTTGTTTAGACCTAGCAGAAAGGCCTTGAATTGGTGATCCTGGCCCCATAGGGTAACTGAAAATGGGCTAAGCTTATCTTGCTTTTGTAAACTTACGCCATTACCCCTAAGCAGGAGTTCACGCAGCTGTAGACATTATAGGAAACTAATTGGTTCACTGAGCGCGGGCTCCGATAATTTAAACTGATTGGCCTACAAACTATGGAGGGGTACAAATCAATTGGCTCGCATTTCGCGGGCTCTCCATGCTAAGAAATGATTGGTTTGTGATTCGCGGGCTCTGTCGTAAACTTATAAAAGCTGTCTCAATTCGGCACTCGTGGTCCATAGTCATCTGACCCTGCGTGGCGCATGGCTATGGAACCCAGAATTCTGGAAATAAAGAAATCCTCATGCCATTGCATCGAGACCGTTTCTCGCGAGTGATTTGGGTGTCGCCTTCTGGGGTGTGGGGTGCTGGGGCACCCTCGTTTTTTGGGGTCTTACATTAACATCTTTGCATCCTCAGCTGCTCAATAAATATTTGAATGAACTAAAGAAAGAAAGAGAGAAGAAAGAAATATGGATAGAAAAGAAAGGAGAAAACTGGAGTGCCACAGTGGCCCAGTGATATCTGTAAAACAAAATTTTATAGACAGAGGCGAGAAATGTCTCCTGGGAATGTGGAACACTCTGTAAGTACAGAAGCTGAAAAATCTCACTTGGAAATTTACTATACTTCTGAAACTCTCCTTCCTAGTGGCTGGAAGGAAGAAATACTGAGCATATTAAGATGTAAAAGAATCCATCTTGTAGCTTGCCATACAAGTGGGTGTTGGGCAAGGTAGTAGGAATTTACATTTGAGTTGGTGAATAGTTCAAAGCTACTTCCCCCATCCCGGAAGCCAGGCTTTCTGTTTTGCAACTGAATTGGATATCTCCGGGGCATCCACAGCAGACAAATTAATCCTGTTCCACCTTTAACTCTTGACCTTGCTTGTTATGCAGACAGGCTATGTCTATCCAGGCTCACCTGGATATCAATGGAAGCTTTTGAGGAACTACTTTTGTTTTGCAGACCACACCTAGGGAGTCTTTGACCAAAACAACCTTCTTAGCTTATCCAGGTATGATTCAGGAGACAGTAGATACTTTTTACTCAGAGAGACACTCTGGGTAGTTACTTGGTTAGTTCACTGGACTGGGCCTAAGGGCTGCAGCTGGTTAGTTCATTAGGCTGGGGGCTAGAGACTGCTACCAGAGCTGATTGCTGGGGACCTAACCCCACCCCCAGTAAGACCCCAAAAACCAAGGGTGCCCCAGCACCCCATGCCCCGGAAAGCTACACCCAAATCACTCGCGAGAAATGGTCTCGATGCAATAACATGAGGGTTTCTTTATTCCAGAATTCTGGGTTCCACAGCCGTACACCACGCAGGGCTAGAGGACTGTGGACCACAAGTGCCTGAACTGTGACAGCTTTTATAAGTTTACAACAAAGCCTGTGAATCACAAACCAATCATTTCTTAGCATGGAGAGCCCGTGAAATGTGAACCAATTGTGACAGCTTTTATAAGTTTACGACAAAGCCCGTGACTCACAAACCAATCATTTCTTAGCATGATGAGCCCGAGAAATGTGAGCCAATCAATTTAAATTAACGGAGCCCACGCTCAGTGGACCAATTAGTTTCCTATTTTTTTGAATGTCTATAGCTGTGTGAACTCCTCCTGCATAGGGATAATGGCGTAAGCAATTTACAGAAGCAAGATAAGCTTAGCCCATTTCCAGTTATCTTGTGGGGCCAGGATCACCTATTCAAGGCCTTTCTGCTAGGTCTAAACAAGGGTGGGCTCTGGAATGTGACCTTTAACCTAGTTTCTAACAAAGCAAGACAGCATTTTAAACTTTTGACTTCTTGGGGTCATTAGAGTTAGGCTGTATTATTTTCTATCCTTTCACCCCCAACTCCCCAATAGATACTTTCACCAATAGACAAATCATCAGGACAAAAACTCTAGAGAAGATTTTGGAGCTAGCTGACACCATAAACCAAATATAACTAACAGAGAACTAGGAACCATTTCACCCAAACACAGAAAAATATGTCGTCTTCTCGGAACCTCAAGGAACTTTCTTCAGAATTGACCACATACTTAGACACAATGGTAGTCTCAACATATATATGCAGTTGGATTGGGTAATGTGTAAGAGTCAGGTGGTATTGGTTTTGAAGGCATGAAGGTATCATGGAGAACAGTTGAGGCTTGGCACTGTGAGAGGCCAGGGAAGGCCATTGGTGAAGGTGTAGCCTCAGTTGCAGTTGAGGGCCAAGGACTGAATGGCTCATGAAAAGAAGCTGAGCCTTGGCACAATGAAAAGAGTACATAAGGAGCAATTTGTGAAGCCTAGTTGCATCAGAAAATCCCACTGTATTGGAGATGCCAGTACTATGGGATGATCACCAGTACTATGGGAAGATCAGTAGAGGCAGTGTAATGGAGTCAACCAGAGCCTAGAGTGTAACAGATTGCAGAGCTGTAGATATGACCCAAGTCCTTTAGAGAACCCCAAATGATAGTGTGTGATAGAACCCCAAATCCCAGACACAGGAATAAGAAACTATATGGTTGACGTTTCCTTCGATACCCCAAGATGTTAGAAATGCCAGCGCTGGGGGATACCTGCCAATGAAAGTTGCTAATAGGGATTGGAACCAGCCCAAGAGAATGAAGTTTACTGTTGCTGAATGCCAGATTTTCCAACAGCAGTCAACAAAGATGAAAGGAGTTTGAGATCTGAAGAGCACTTTAATATCCAACATAAAGACATGGAATTTGCTCAGCTGGTTTTTCTGTCTTGCTTTGGTCGAGTTTTTTGACTTTGTATGGAATTACAGTTAAGAAATACATGCATCTCAGAAGAGACTTTGAACTTTGCATTTTTAACATTGTTAGAACTGCTATAGACTATGGGGATTAAAAGTAGGATTAAATGTGTTTGCATTTTGCTATGGCTAGGCATGGCCCCCATAGACTCATGTGTTTGAACAAGCCTATAGGGGCCAGGGAGTGGAATGTGGTGGTTTGAATATGATTGGCCCAGGAAGTGGCAGCATTAGAAGTTCAGGCCTTGTTGTAGTGGGTGTAGCCCTGTTGGAAGAAGTGTGTCACTGTGGATTTTAAGACCCTCATCCTAGCTGCCTGGAAGTTAGTCTTCTCATAGTGGCCTTCAGATGAAGATGTAGAACTCTTAATTCCTCCTGCACTGTGCCTGCTTGAATGTTGTTATGGTCCCCCCTTGATGATAATGGCCTGAACCTCTGAGCCTGTAAGCCAGCTTCAATTAAATGTTGTCCTTTCTAAGACTTGCCTTGGTCATGGTGTCTGTTCCTAGGAGTAGAATCCTGACTAAGACAATCTGACTCAAAACAACCAACCAACCAAACAAACAACCAAACAAACAAACAAGACAATCTGACTCTGTGGTTTACTTTTCAATTCCCCCACTTTTATATATCCATACCCTTACTTAGTATCCACAACTTGATTTTTTGTTTTAGGTTCATAGTGATGCAAGAAAGAGCTGTGTATCTCTAGCCATTCTCCTTCTCCTTTGAGAAAACAGTTTATCTAGTTGTATGCATTTTATGGCAAGTCTCTTCCAGGGAAGTATGTGATCCTCCCTTTTCCCTGGGGCTGTTTGTCCTCAAGGTTGGGGGCAGGGGAATGGTGAGGACCGGACAGGTTTGGACATGTTTGGACAGTGAATATTGAAGGATTGACTTCTGGGTCTGCCTCAGAGAGACAGCTTAACTTCATTCCAGGTGAACAGGGCTATTTAGATCTTGGGGAATAGGTAAAGATTTCCAGAGTGGATATGCATTACTGGATAGGGCAGAAATGCTTCATTTTACAAGAGGAATTTTATAAATCTGCTGGGCAGGTTCATAATGGGAGAGAGGAAGTTGAAACTGTAATCTGGCCATAGGCTTGTAACACGACTTTGCTCCAAGGATTTTTGGTAAAGGATGATTGGTTATAACACAGTACCTAATTATCATAAGAGAGCAAGGATTGAGTGCTAAACCCCCGTAGCTCTTGTGGGAAGCTTTGGGCAGAGTCTTCCTCTAGATAAGGTGTTCTTAGAGACACTCTTCAGATAAATTCAATCAGAGAGGAGGAAGTCCTGATGAGAAAGGGAATACTCCATTTTCTGTGACCTTAGAGAGCTTATTCAGACATGGTGGACTGTGACCTTAATAACGGGGTTTTCTAACAGAGGTGTGCATTTTACAAAGTCTCTGCTTCAATTTGTTTCCTGCTCCTTTTTGAATATTTCCCAAGGTCATGGTATTTGTTATTTTCATTCTTCTCCATCCCCCTATTGAAATGTTTTTGAAATAAGGCCTTCCTGCATGTCTAAGGAATGCCTTAACCTCATGTCCTCTTGCCTCAGCCTTCCAAGCCTTAATTCCCCCTGGGATTTTAAGCATGTGCCATTATGATTATCCCCTTAGATATGATATTTAGTGAGACATGAATATTGTTATTATTGATATGGATAATGTACTCTTGAAGAAAACAGTTTGAGTATGAGCATTTTTCCTTCATTCTGTTCCCTTTGTACTTGTTGATGGTTTGATCAAACCACATTTTGTGGATGCTAATTATGTGGCTCTTGAATAGGATTTAATCACCAGCTGCTGCAAGATATCCAAGCCCAAAATGGGACAGTTTTGGAGGCACAGAGTTCCTTTTGCTCACAGATATCAATAGGGGAGCCTGGAATGTGAAATACAGAGGGTTTGTCCTCCAGAGGAAGGAATGCATAATCTGTTATGTGCCTAGAAGTCTGGGAGCAGAAGTGGTTCATAACCTGGTGAAATTTGCATTTCAGTTCCTTCCCCAGCTCCACAGCATTATCATAAGCTTGTTTTTCCGCAGTCAGTCTACTGAATCCATCTTTATAGAAGGGGCTCCAATAATGTCATGTCCAATCTTCACTTAGCTTACTTTGTGCTTCATGCAGATTTATTGTGCTTTATTGTATACACAGGATAAGTTAATTATCACCACTGAGATTTTCACCAAATTGTCTTCCTTAAATATGCCTAAAAATAAACTACTCAATATCAGGCCACTGAAGCGTGAACCACTCCTTGCTACTTAGCTGTGTCGAGTAGCTCTAAACTGCTTTCTTATCTCCACTCTACAGACTGTGGAGTCTCGCAGAAACCTGCAGGACAGTTTTTTTCTTGATTTGTTTCTATGTGGACCTACTTCAGCTCTGGCATAGATATTCTCCAGGTACATATGGTTTGACACCTGTGTTGGAAATGGAGAGTGAGATAAAGTGAAAGGGTTAGGGAAGAAGAAAGAGAAGAAAGAAAGGAGAGAGAGGGAGATGAGAGGCACTGTCAGAAAGAGGGAGAAAGAAATGAGATCTAGAATTTTCACAGATCAATCCCTACAGGACTTTATTCAAGAAAAGGGAATAAAAAATTTAGAGAAATGAACAAGTTCCCTAGGTTTTATTTAGAATTTAGGTGGTCAACACAGCTTCATCTCTCCTGCACAACCCAAGTAAAGTTTATTTACACATAAGTGTTCTGTTGGCTCTAAACAGAATAAAGAATTCCAGGTCTTTCTAGGCTCTGGCCTAGATAAACAGTCTGTCTAGCCATTTGTAAGCCTTGAAAATGAATTTGAATGGAAGTGACAAAGGCTGGAGTTATGCTATAAATAAGACCCCATTTAGATTTTCATGGCTGATGTTTCATAGTGATTTTTTTCAGTATACATGACTGAGTGTGTGCAATACTTATTACTACTGAGAAATGAGTCACCATCTGCTGAGTGCTTACACACATGCTTACCTCACTCCCAATCCTGACTTGGAGAAAAAATTTCTTCAATAATCCAGCTGAACTGTCAAGAACTTTACTTTTTTTTCCTATATTCTTTGTTTACATTCCTTTTCAATAGTTAAATTAGAAGAGTTAACTGTTTGACTCTTTCTTTGTCAACTATCATGAGCCCACAAGGTGGCAGTGTTTTATAGATCCTGAGCAAAAATCTCAAATGGGAGAGGGGGGGGGGTAGGAAGAAGAGGGAGGGGTAAAGAAGGGGCTGGAGGAAAGGCTTGGTGCTGTTTAGATGGTGAAGAGTCACCTTTCTGATTGCTAGCAAAGGTGCCTTTCATGTTTCCTAAAGTAGGAGACGTGGAAACTTTTGTATGTGACTATATGAGCTTAGGGTTGAGAATCTGAATCCTCAGTGAAGAGGGAGGAGGAGAGAATGAAAGCCTTGAGTATTTTACTAGTGACCCTGTGGCTTCAGCTAAACTGTAAGTTTGGGAATTTCTTCTGGATCCAGGTGTAATATGTAAAGTTGTTATCTCTTCCAGGCTAATGGTAGAAACACAGATAGTTTTAATCTCTAGTTAGGGGTAGAAGGCCCATCAAAAAGTCATTCTGGAGTGTTATGCATCTCTTCTTGATCATCTGACTTTTGTTTTTCTCCACAGGGGTGAGCAGTCAGGAGACAGTACAGCAGAATCCAGAATCCCTCAGTGTCTCACAGGGAGCCATGATCTCTCTCAACTGCACTTTCAGTGATCGTAATTCTCAGTATTTCTGGTGGTACAGACAGCATTCTGGGGAAGGCCCAAAGGCACTGATGTCCATCTTCTCCAATGGTGACAAGAAAGAAGGCAGATTCACTGTTCAACTCAATAAAGCCAGCCTGCATCTTTCCCTGCACATCAGAGACTCCCATCCCAGTGACTCTGCTCTCTACTTCTGTGCAGCGAACACACAGTGCTCCCCAGGCACCTGCAGCCTGTACTCAAACCTACTGTGCCCCATTCATGCCTGAGATAGAGCACACACTAACCAGTGGAGACATTCTATTTTTAGTTTATATGCAATGGAAATTAAGAGTAAGACAAGAGAGGGCCTCATTGTTGGGGAAAACTTTTTAACCTTTTGAAATTAAGAAATCCTGAAGGGAAAGGTACACTTTGGTTTGGTTGAAATATTTTCCACTATTCTCATCTCACATGTTGATGGTTATACAATAGTGTATACACTCTTAATGTGCATGTTTGTGAGTTGAAAGACAAGCACTGGGACTAACCACATGCCATTCTATAAAGACCACACTCATCTCTACAGCACTGTGCCTTCCTTGATTTTTAAAAGCTTTCAATTAAGAGGATATTTGTCTTCATTTAAAAAATAAAAACTACTTTACAATGTGGCAGGTTTCTCTATGGCAGCTTCATATATATTTAGTTTTGGTTGAGCTTTCTCTAAGCTAATCTCCTCTGTCCTTTCCCAGTTCCCTAATCTCACTTAAACCTTCTTGCTCCCAATGTCCCCTCTTCCACTTCTATATCATGTGTTGTATTTCCTCCCCACTCATCTTCCTTAATGCTTCTTTTCTCCTCTTGTGGGCACTTCTCTAGTTTCATGGCATCTACACACACTCATGTTCACATGAATATATATTGTAAGAGTCTATGATTTGGAGAAGAATGATACTCCAGACTCAGAAGTCCAGCATGCTGGGGTCTCCCATTACCAAGATAGAGAGACAACCAACTGAGCTTGCAGGCTTGATTTAAAGCACACTGGAACTCTGGGGTGTGAAGGATGGAAACTATTACTGAGGAATTCCGAAGCAAATGAGTTTTATCTTACTCTATCTCTAGGCATTCCAGAATCATTACTGGGGCATGAAGGCTGGAGCCTGGGGTGTTTTTCTATTAGTAATTGACTTGCCTGCACTTGTTCAGTTTTCAGGCCTAATGTCCTTAACTGCCAAATTGAAGTTTGCCATGGAATCAGCCTAGTCTTCTTAATATAAATAAAAATTAGGAGCTTATGCTTGCATGTATTTGTCTTTCTGAGTTTGAGTGACCCAGTACATTGCTTTTAAATTGTGCATTTTATAATTTCATTTCTTCTTCCTTCTTCCTTTCTTCCTTCTTTCATCATCATCTTCCTTTCTTTCCTTCCTTCTTTTCATCATCTTCCTTTCTTTCATCATCAAAATAATTTATAATAGGTAAATGCCTCTTAAATATACATGATATCTTCCAAAGCTCAAACTAATATGCACTCAACCAGTTTTAAAAATCTATTTGGAACATTAAACATGATAAAAGTAGAAAAAAATCTCTTATTAAGTCCTCTATGAAAGGAAATTGTGTCAAATTCCTTATTAGACAGAAACCATTTCATCTCCAAGGGAGAATACACAGTGTAATTCTGGCTTCGTAGAATGAATTGCGTAGTGTTATTTCTAATTTCAACAATATCTCTAGTTTTGTAGGTTTTTTCTTAATTCTTAATACTTTAATAGTATTAAGATTTCAAACCATTCATTCATTGCCCATTGACAATAGGGTTACATGGGATACATATCTTCAAGAAAGTTAGGATATATTATCATCACTATAATACATGAAAGTTTTAGACATTAAAGTGTTTATCCTATCATTGTATATTTTTATAATTTGAAATACCTAAGAAGTAGCCATAAGTTTAGCAGCACGAATTAATTTTGCTTCTCTTTAATGATTGGATTTTATAGTGGGATCAATAGTATTTGTTGGCATTATCCACATAATGCCCTGCATGGCACAGTAACCCTCTGTGATTAGTAGTGGCTGACACATGTTGGTAGTAGTCAACTACTTTCCAATTGGACTTGAATACTGCTCAAAAGAGGAATACCATGCTTGGAACTAGACACCCAGCTAACCACTCAGTGACAGTGAAGTCATGGTTATTTAAGGAGAATTTACAACCACCAATTTACTATACAAGCCTAACCACTAGAAACAATTTACAGATAATTTTCCTTTTGCTCACAGGTAACTGTACTCTTGCCCATCATCAAGGAAACATCTCTTTGCAACAAATGGAGACCTTTACAGAAAATTACAACCAACCAAATCATAGAGTTGTGGAGCCTAGTCCCATTGGATATACCTTCTTTTAATTTTTTTTAAGAAAACATTTTTTTTATTGAAAGGGGAAGTAAAAACACTATGATAAAATTAAAGATTTACATGGAAAATATTTCAGATAAACACATTAAAATTGACAATTTTCATGGAAAATTAAAGAGTAAAGTGGTAGACATGTAAAACATTGCTAAATTAATTGAAATATGGAATAGAAACATTTTATGATAGAATTGAAGATTTACATGGAAAATATTTCTGATGAAATTGTAGAAAAATGTAGAAAAGCATGTTAGAATTGAAGATTATCATGGAAAATTTTATATAGATATAATAATGGTAGGCATAAAAGTATTCCTAAGTTGATTGAAATCAACTTATAAATTGATTTATAAAAAAGTTGAATTATTAACATTTTCTGATAAACTTGAAGATTTACATGGAAAATATTTCTGATAAAATTGAAGAAATATATAGAAAAACATGTTAAAAGTAAAGATTATCATGGAAATAATACTGATGAAATGATAGGCATAAAGATAATTCTAAGTTGATTGAAGTTGGAATTATAAACATTTTCAGATAAAATTGAAAATTTACATGGAAAATATTTCTGGTAAAATTCAAGAAATATAGAGACAAACGTGTTAAAATTGACTATTTCATGGAAAATTTACATATAAAATGGTAGATATAATAATCTCTAAATTAATTGAAGGTGGAATTAAAAACATTTGTAATAAGATCTAAGATTTACATTGAAAACATTTCTGATAAAATAGAGGAAATATAAAGAAATATTAAAATTGAAGATTATCATGAAAAATAATGCAGATAAAATGGTAGACATAAAAAAGCATTACTAAATTAATTCAAAGGGGAATTACGGCTGCCTGCCAGGAGAGAAAAGGATCACTAGGTATTGTATCACCCTGAGCTTTAGATCTCTGGTGGTGCAAACTACCAGGGGTCTGACTGCACTCAGGAACTGAGCACATAGGCAGTTTATCTGCCAGCCCGCCGGGTGTGGGGCCTGTGTCCTGCCCAGAGAGCAGCACAGGAAGAGATTCCCTGTGGCCATATTCGCTGCCTGCCAGGACAGAAAAGTGTCACAAGGTACTGGATCACCCTGAGCTTTAGATCTCCGGGGGTGCAAATCTCCAGGGGCCTGCCTGCACTCAGGAACTGTGCACATAGGCAGTTCATCTGTAAGCCAGTCCATCGCGGGACCTGTGTCCTAGGTGAGAATCAACAGAGGGAGTGACCCCTACCACTCCATCTTCGCTCCATAATAGAGCAGACAGAGAACACCTGGTTGACCTTGACAACCTAAGTATAACATTGCTTGAGGCAAGACTGAGAAGGGCTCCAAAGGCACAAAAGAGGAAGGCAGCATATCAGTAATCTGTGCCAGAGGAAACCCAGTCATCCAGTGTTGCAGAAATAACCTTAAAGATCCATAGTAGGTTGAAGTACCAGCCAGTGACAATAAGACCATCTAACACCTGGGAGAACTAGATAGCTAAAGGCAAACATAGGAATGTTACTAACAGAAACAAAGGCATTATGGCAGCATCTGAAACCAATTCTCCAACAATAGCAAGTCCTGGATACCCCAACACACCAGAAAAACAAGATTTGGATTTAAAATCACTGGTCATGATGCTGGTACAGGAACACATGAAGGACATATTTAAAGAAATTCAGGAGAAAATGGACCAAAAATTAGAAGCCCTTACAAGGGAAACACAAAAATCATTGTAAGAAATTCAGGAGAATACAAAAGCCAATAAGGAGGAAATGCAAAAATCACTTAAAGAAATACAGGAGAACTTTGATCAACAGGCAGAAGTCATGAAAAAGGAATCACAAAAATCTCTTAAAGAATTAGAGGAAAACACAAACAAGCAAATGACGGAACTGAGCAAAAACTTCCAGGATCTAAAAACAGAAGTAGAAACAACTAAGAAAGCACAAAGGGAGACAACTTTGGAGATAGAAAACCTTGGGAAGAAATCAGGGACCATAGACACAAATATCAACAACAGAATACAAGAGATAGAAGAAAGAATCTCAGATGCCAAAGATACCATAGAAACCATGGACTCAACAGTTAAAGAAAATGCAAAATGCAAAAAGCTTGTAACCCAAAACATCCAGGAAATCCAGGACACAATGAGAAAGCCAAATCTAAGAATTATAGGCATTGATGAGAGTGAAGATTTACAACTTAAAGGGCCAGCAAATATCTTCAACAAAATTATGGAAAAAAACTTCCCTAACCTAAAGAGGGAGATGCCCATGAATATACAAGAAGCCTACAGAACTCCAAACAGACTGGACAAGAACAGAAATACCTCCCGTCACATAATAATCAAAACCCCAAATGTACTAAACAAAGAAAGAATACTTAGGGCAGTAAGCAAAAAAGGGCAAGTAACATATAAAGGAAGATCTATCAGAATTACACTAGATTTCTCACCAGAGACCATGAAAGCTAGAAGATCCTGGGCAGAGCTCATGCAGACTCTAAGAGAACAGAATGCCAGCCGAGACTACTATACCCAGCGAAACTCTCAATCACTATAGATGGAGAAACCAAGATATTCCATGACAAAACCAAATTTGCACAATATCTTTCTACAAACCCAGCTCTACAAAAGATAATAGGGGGAAAACACCATTACAACGAGGGAAACTATACCCTGGAAAAAGCAGGATATTAAGCTTCTTTCATCAAATCCAAAGAAGATAACCACACACGTATAAAATTAAAATAAAAAATGATAGGAAGCAATAACCACTACTCCTTAATATCTCTTAACATCAATGGACTCAATTCCCCAATAAAAAGACACAGACTAACAGACTGGTTATGTAAACAAGGACCCTACATTTTGCTGCATACAGGAAACACACCTCAGTGTCAAAGACAAAAAGTACCTTAGAGTAAAAGGCTGGAAGACAATTCTACAAGCAAATGGTCCCAGGAAACAAGCTGGAGTTGCCATTCTAATATCAGATAAAATTGACTTTCAACCTAATGTCATCAAAAGAGACATGGAAGGTCACTTTGTGCTGGTCAAAGGAAAAATGCATCAAGAAGAACTCTCAATCCTGAACATCTATGCCCCAAATACAAGGGCTCCCTCATTCATAAAAGAAACTTTACTAAAGCTCAAAGCACACATTGCACCTAACACAATAATTGTGGGTGACTTCAACACTCCACTCTCACCAATGGACCGATCAGGAAAATAGAAACTAAACAGGGAGACAGTGAAACTAATTGAAGCTTTGGACCAATTGGAGTTAATATATATATATATATATATATATATATATATATATATATATATATATATATATATGTAAAACTTTTCATCCCAAAGCAAAAGAATATACCTTTTTCTCAGCACTCCATGGTACCTTCTCCAAAATCGATCATATAGTTGGTCACAAGGCAGATCTCAACAAATATAAGAAGATTGAAATAATCCCATGCCTCCTATCAGATCACTATGGAGTAAAAGTGGTCTTTAATAACAATAAAAACATCAGAAAGTCCACATACACATGGAAACTGAACAATATGCTACTCAATGATACCTTGGTCAAGGAAGAAATAAAGAAAGAAATCAAAGATTTCTTAGAATTTAATGAAAATGAAGGCACAACATACACAAATCTATGGGACACAATGAAAGCAGTGCTAAGAGGAAAACTCATAGCTTTGATTGCCTCCAAAAAAGAAATTCGAGAGAGCATACACTAGAAGATTAATGGAACAACTGAAAGCCCTGGAACAAAAAGAAGCTAATTCACCCAGGAGGAGAAGAAGACAGGAAATCATCAAACTCAGGGCTGAAACCAATCAAGTAGGAACCTAGAGAACCATACAAAGAATCAACAAAACTAAAAGCTGGTTCTTTGAAAACATCAACAAGATAGATAAACCCTTAGCCAGTCTAACCAAAGGGCACAAAGAAAGTATCCAAATTAACAAAATTAGAAATGAAAACGGAGCTATTACAACAGAAACCGAGGAAATTCAAAAAATCATCAGATCCTACTACAAAAACCTGTACTCAACACAACTGGAGAATCTGGAGGAAATGGACATTTTCTTAGATAGACACCAATTACCAAAATTAAACCAGGGTCAAATAGACTATCTAAACAGACCCATAATCCCTAAAGAAATAGAAGGGGTCATAGATAGGGTTCCGACCAAAAAAAGCACAGGACCAGATGGTTTCAGTGCAGAATTCTATCAGACCTTCAAAGAAGACTTAATACCAATACTCTTCAAACTTTTCCACCAAATAGAAACAGAAGGAACACTACCCAACTCCTTTTCTGAAGCCACTATTATGCTGATACCAAAACCACACAAAGATCCAACTAAGAAAGAGAATTTCAGGCCTATTTCCCTTATGAATATCGATGCAAAAATACTAAATAAAATTCTTGCCCACTGAATCCAAGAACACATCAAAACGATCATCCACCATGATCAAGTAGGCTTCATCCCAGGGATGCAGGGATGGTTCAATATAAGGAAATCCATAAATGCTATCCACTACATAAACAAACTCAAAGAAAAAAAAAACCACATGATCATTTCATTAGATGCTGAAAAAGCATTTGACAAAATTCAGCATCCTTTCATGCTAAAAGTCTTGGAAAGGACAGGAATTCAAGGCCCATATCTAAACATAGTAAAAGCAATATAAAGCAAACTGGTAGCCAACATCAAACTAAATGGAGAGAAACTTGAAGCAATCCCACTAAAATCAGGGACTAGACAAGGCTGCCCCCTCTCTCCATATCTTTTCAATATAGTTCTTGAAGTCCTAGCTAGAGCAATTAGACAACATAAGGAAGTCAAAGGGATACAAATTGGAAAGGAAGAAGTCAAACTATCACTATTTGCAGATGATATGATAGTATACTTAAGTGACCCTAAAAACTCTACTAGAGAACTCCTACAGCTGATAAACAACTTCAGCAAAGTGGCTGGCTACAAAATCAACACACGCAAATCAGTAGCCTTTATATACTCAAAGGATAAGCAGACTGAGAAAGAAATTAGGGAAATGACCCTCTTCACAATAGCTACAAACAGCATAAAGTATCTTGGGGTGACTCTAACCAAACAAGTGAAAGACCTATATGACAAGAACTTCAGATCTCTGAAGAAGGAAATCGAAGAAGATCTCAGAAAATGGAAAAATCTTCCATGCTCGTGGATTGGCAGGATTAATATAGTTAAAATGTCCATCTTGCCAAAGGCAATCTACAGATTCAATGCTATCCCCATAAAAATCCCAACCCAGTTCTTCATAGAGCTAGAAAGAGCAATTCTCAAATTCATCTGGAATAATAAAAAATCCAGGATAGCTAAAACTATTCTCAACAGTAAAAGAACTTCAGGGGGATTCAGTATCCCAGACTTTAAATTTTACTACAGAGCAATAGTGATAAAAACTGCATGGTATTGGAACAATGTCAGGCAAGCAGATCAATGGAATAGGATTGAAGACCCAGAAATGAACCAACACACCTATGGTCACTTGATCTTCGACAAAGGAGCTGAAAGCATCCAGTGTAAAAAAGATAGTCTTTTCAACAAATGGTGCTGGTCCAATTGGAGGTCAGCATGCAGAAGAATGTGAATCGATCCATTCTTATCTCCTTGTACTAAACTCAACTCCAAAAGGATCAAGGACCTCCACATAAAACCTGACACACTGAAACTAATAGAAAAGAAACTGGGGAAGAAAGACCCTTGAGGACATGGGCACAGGGGAAAAGTTCCTGAATAGAACACCAATAGCTTATGCTCTAAGATCAAGAATTGACAAATGGGACCTCATAAAACTACAAAGTTTCTGTAAGGCAAAGGACACTGTCAAAAGGACAAAACGTCAACCAACAGATTGGGAAAGGATCTTCACCAACCCTAAAACCGACAGAGGGCTAATATCTAATATATACAAAGAACTCAAGAAGGTAGAACCCAGAGAACCAAATAACCCCATTACAAAGTGGGGTATGGAGCTAAACAAAGAATTTTCACATGAAGAAATTCGGAGGGCTGAGAAACACCTTAAGAAATGTTCAACATCATTAATCATTGAAGAAATGCAAATCAAAACAACACTGAGATTTTACCTCACACCAGTCAGAATGGCTAAGGTCAAAAACTCAGGAGACAGCAGGTGTTGGCGAGGATGTGGAGAAAGAGGAACACTCCTCCACTGCTGGTGGTATTGCAAGATGGTGCAACCACTTTGGAAATCAGTCTGGCGGTTCCTCAGAAAACTGGGCATGACACTTCCTGAGGACCCTGTTATACCACTCCTGGGCATATACCCAGAGGATTCCCCAGCATGCAATAAGGACACATGCTCCACTATGTTCATAGCAGCCCTATTTGTAGTAGCCAGAAGCTGGAAAGAACCTAGGTGTCCTTCAACGGAGGAATGGATACAAAAAATGTGGTATATTTACACAATGGAGTACTATTCAGCCATTAGAAAAAATGAATTCATGAAATTCTTAGACAAATGGATGGAGCTGGAGAACATCATACTAAGTGAGGTAACCCAGTCTCAAAAGATCAATCATGATATGCACTCACTGATAAGTGGATATTAGCCTAGAAACTTTGAGTACCCAAGACATAATCCACATATTAAATGATGTCCAAAAAGAATGGAGGAGTGGGACCTGGTTCTGGAAAGACTCAGTGCAAGCGTGTAGGGGAATTCCAGAACAGAGAAGCGGGAAGGGGTAGATGGAAGAACAGAGGGAGGGAAGAGGGCTCATGGGACTTGCGGGGAGTGGGAACCCAGAAAAGGGAAAATCATTTGAAATGTAAATAAAAAATATATCAATAAAAAAAGAAGAAGAAAAAGGGGAATTACAAAGAATTTCTGATAAAATTGAAGATTTACATGAGAAATATTTCATTAGTTTATGTATTTTTATTGGGGAGTTGAGTTCATTGCTGTTAAGAGATATTAAGAAATAGTGATTGTTTTTTCCTGTTAATTTTGATGTTATTTTTATGTTTGTGTGAGTATCTTCTTTTCGGTTTGTTGGAAGAAGATTACTTTCTTGCTTTTTCTAGGGTGTAGTTTCTCTCCTTGTATTGGCATTTTTTCATCAATTATCCTTTGTAGGGCTGGATTTGTGGATAGATATTGTGTAAATTTGGTTTTATCATGGAATATCTTGGTTTCTCCATCTATGATGATAGAGAGTTTTGCTGGGTATAGTAGCCTGGGCTGGCATTTGTGTTCTCTTAGGATCTGTATGAGGTCTGCCCAGGATCTTCTAGCTTTCATGGTCTCTGGTAAGAATCTGGTGTAATACTGATAGGTCTGCCTTTATCAGTTACTTGCCCTTTTTCCCTTACTGCTTTTAATATTCTTTCTTTGTTTAGTGAATTTGGTGTTTTATTATGTGCCGGGAGGAGTTTCTGTTCTGGTCCAGTGTGTTTGGAGTTCTGAAGTCTTCTTGTATATTCATGGGCATCTCTTTCTCTAGGTTAGGGAAGTTTTCTTCTACAATTTTGTTGAAGACATTTACTGGGCCTTTAAGATGTAAATCTTCACTCTTGTCTATACCTATAATCCTTAGGTTTGGTCTTCTCATTGTGTCCTGAAGTTCCTGGATGTTTTGGGTTACCAGATTCATGCATTTTGCATTTTCTTTGACTGTTGAGTCAATGTTTTCTATGGTATCTTCAGCACCTGAAGTTCTTTCTTCTATCTCTTTTATTCTGTTGTTGAAGCTTGCAGCTATGACTCCTGAATTCTTTCCAAGGTTTTCTATCTCCAGAGATGTCTCACTTTGTGATTTCGTTATTGTTTCTACTTCCACTTTTAGATCCTGGATGGTTTTGTTCAGTTCCTTCACTTGATTGTGTTTTCCTGTAATTCTTTAAGGGATTTTTGTGTTTCTTCTTTAAGGGCTTGTGCCTATTGACCCATGATCTCCTGTATTTTTTTTAAAGGGATTTTTGTGTTTCCTCTTTAAGGGATTTTACCTGTTGACCAATGTTCTCCTGTATTTCTTTAAGGGAGTTATTTAAGTCTTTCTTGAAGTCCTCTATCAGCATCAGGAGATACGATTTTAAATCCAACTCTTGCTTTTCCGGTGTGTTGGGGTATCTGGGACTTGCTGTGGTGGGAGAACTGGGTTCTGATGTTGCTATGTGGCCTTGGTTTCTGCTGGTAGGGTTCTTGTGCTTGCCTTTTGCCATCTGGTTATCTCTGGTGCTAGTTGGTATTTTTTTGTCTGGCTGGAGTTTGTTTCTCCTGTGGGCCTGTAAGCCTCTATCTTTACTCCTCTGAGCTCAAAATTGAAAACATTCCTGGGAGATATCTCTCTTCTGGCGGGCTATGCACAGAAGGCTGTGGAGGCTCCCTGGTGCAAATGGCAGCAGGAAGACTTCAGTTCCAGTTGCTCCACTAATCTTGTGCCCTGTGTGCTCCTAGCTGTTCCCTTCCAGAAAGAAGGTGGAGATCTGACCTCTGAGCTCAGAAGTTAAAGCACTGCTGGAAGATCACTCCTGGCTGGCTATGTAGCGAAGGCTATGGAGTTTTCCCAGCTCCCTGGTCCAAATGGTGGAGGGAAGACTTCCTTCGCAGCTGCTCTACTGATCACAGAAGGCTGTGGAGTCTCCTGGATCCCTGGTATAAATGGTGACAGGAAGACTTCTATCCCAGCTGCTCCACTGATCTCGTGCCCAGTATTCTCCTAGCTGGTCCCCTCCAGAGAGAAGGTGGAGATCTCACCTTTGTGCTCAGAAGTGAAAATACTTCTGGGAGATCTCTCTCTCCTGGTGGGCTATGCACAGAAGGCTGTGGAGTTTCCAGGTTCCCTGGTGCCTTCTTTAAATTTTTTAATAGAGGTTTTTTTTTCCAGCTAAACAGTGTGCATCTGTGTGTGTGTGTGTACTACATGCCTGCCTGGTGCTCATGGAGGCCATAAGAAGGCACCATATCCCCTGGATCTGGAGTTACAGGTAGTTGTGAACTGCTATGTGGGTGCTAGAACTGAGTTCTTTTGCAAGATCAGTAAGTGCTTCTAACTTCCAAGCTATCTCCAACTATACTCTTTTAATTTTTAAGATAAGACCTAATAAAATGTAATCTGGAGAGATGGGTTGAAAATTAACAGGACTTCCTGTTATTGCAGAGGACTGGAGTGAAGTACCAAAAGCAGGAGGTTCACAGCCTCATATAGCTTGACTTCTAGGAGATCCTAAGCCCTTCTGCTTAAATGCATACCTCCATCCCATGCACAGACCCACCCAGAAACACTCAAGTATACAAAAAAGTAACAATAAAAGAAACCCTTTAAAAATAGCCACAAACAGTATAAAGTACCTTGGGGTGACTCTTACCAAGCATGTGAAAGATCTGTATGACAAGAACTTCAAGACTATGAAGAAAGAAATGGAAGAAGACCTCAAAAAATGGGAAAACTTCCCATGCTCATGGATCAGCAGGATTAATATAGTTAAAATGGCCATTTTGCCAAAAGCAATATACAGATTCAATGCAATACCCATCAAAATCCCAACTCAATTCTTCACAGAGTTAGAAAGAGCAATCCTCAAATTCATCTGGAATAACAAAAAACCCAGGATAGCTAAAACTATTCTCAACAATAAAAGAAATTCTGGGGGTATCAGTATCCCTGACCTCAAGCAATACTACAGAGCAATAGTGTTAAAAACTGCATGGTATTGGTACAGTGACAGGCAGGTGGATCAATGGAACAGGATTGAAGATCCAGAAATGAGCCCACACACTTATGGCCACTTGATCCTTGACAAAGGGGCTGAAAACATCCAATGGAAAAAAGATAGCCTTTTCAACAAATGGTGCTGGTTCAACTGGAGGTCAGCATGCAGAAGAATGGGAATTGATCCATCCTTGTCTCCTTGTACTAAGCTCAACTCCAAATGGATCAAGGACCTCCACATAAAGCCAGACACTCTAAAGCTAATAGAAAAGAAACTGGGGAAGACCCTTGAGGACATCGGTACAGGGGGAAAGTTCCTGAATAGAACACCAATAGCTTATACTCTAAGATCAAGAATTGACAAATGGGACCTCATAAAATTACAAAGTTTCTGTAAGGCAAAGGACACCATCAAAAGGGCAAATCGGCAACCAACAAATTGGGAAAAGATCTTCACCAACCCTACATCAGATAGAGGGCTAATATCCAATATATATAAAGAACTAAAGAAGTTAGACTCCAGAAAACCAAACAACCCTATTAAAAATGGAGTACAGAGTTAAACAAAGAATTTTCACCTGAAGAACTTCAGATGTCGGAGAAGCATCTTAAAAAAATGCTCAACTTCATTAGTCATTAGGGAAATGCAAATCAAAACAACCCTGAGATTTCACTTTACACCAGTCAGAATGGCTAAGATTAAAAATTCAGGAGACAGCAGATGTTGGCGAGGATGTGGAGAAAGAGGAACACTCCTCCACTGCTGGTGGGGTTGTAAATTGGTACAAACACTCTGGTAATCAGTCTGGCAGTTCCTCCAAAAACTGGGCACCTCACTTCCAGAAGATCCTGCTATACCACTCCTGGGCATATACCCAGAAGATTCCCCAGCATGTACTAAAGATACATGTTCCACTATGTTCATAGCAGTCCTATTTATAATTGCCAGAAGCTGGAAAGAACCCAGGTATCCCTCAACAGAAGAGTGGATGCAAAAAATGTGGTATATATACACAATGGAGTACTATTCAGCCATTAGAAACAATGAATTCATGAAATTCTTAGGCAAATGGATGGAGCTGGAGGACATCATACTAAGTGAGATAACCCAGACTCAAAAGATGAATCATGGTATGCACTCACCAATAAGTGGATATTAACCTAGAAAATGGAATACCAAAAACATAATCCACACATCAAATGAGGTACAAGAAGAACGGAGGAGTGGCCCCCTTATTCTGGAAAGACTCAGTGAAGCAGTATAGGGCAAAACCAGAACAGGGAAGTGGGAAGGGTTGGGTGGGAAACCATGGGGAGGGGAGCGGGCTTATGGGACTTCCGGGGAGTGGGGGTCTAGAAAAGGGTTTGAAATCATTTGAAATGCAAATAAAAATATATCGAATAAAAAGAAAGGTGTGTGCCAAAAAAAATCATATATATGAGTTAGAGAAATGGCTCAGTGGTGAAGAGAACTGTTTTTTCTTCTAGAGGATTTGAGTTCAATTTTCAGCACCCATAAGGCAGCTCAAAACTGTTAGTAACTCCACTTCTAGATCTGACACCCTTGAACTGACATGTAGGCAGAGTACCAATGTACCTAAAAATAAACAAATCATTGAAAAAATCCTCTATAAGTCCCAAATTAAGTTAAAATAGGCATGACAGTATCAAGACATTATAGACCAGATATGGTTATTTCCCGATTGTCCGAAGTAGTTATGAAAGTCCCTGAATGTACTGAACTTGTATTCTATTTGTAGCTGTCATCCCTTACAAATAAGTGTGAACTATTTTAAGAGATGCTAAAGTTATGCAGTCAGAGAGGCATCAGACTTAACAGAGCTGTCAGCACAGTCTAGAGGTGCTTAAGTCAATCCAGACAGTTCTGAAATTGTTTGGAGACAAGGTCAAGAGGCTTTGACTATAATACCTGTATTTGATTTCTGTTGCTATGTTAATTATTCTAAGAAAAACAAGTTGGGTAGTGCCCACACTCATAAAGTATACTGCCTTGTTATCACTCATGTATAGATCCAAGCTTTGAATATTTAGAATTTTGTTTAAAGTTGACTTTTGCAGAAGCCAGGAAACTACAATAAAGCCACTAATAGGAGAAAAACTAATTTAATGGAAGGTGAATAGTACAACACATACTACAGTGCAATATGGCACCAGATATCACTGTAAGAATTCATATGTTCTTAAATGAAAATTTCAGAGCCAGGTGTGTGATATCTCAATGTGAGTTACTGTCCAGAGAGGCCCCATAGATATCCTAAACAACATGTATCGCCTTTGCTCTTGGTTATGTAAAGCAAGTAATTGATAAGATCCTATTACTGAATAGGCCATATACTTTGATGTAACACAGAGAAATCAAGTCAGATCTGAGACAGAATATTGTTTTCTAGCTAAAAGACTGCTGGGAGAGGGATATCATCATTGGAAGTACTATTAGTACCTGATGAGCAAGATGTGCTCACTGGTGCAATAGTAACAAGGCTGTTTTTAGGGACAAGCAACTAATTTCTCATTGGATTTGAGGAATTTGAGTGGATGATGTACACACTCAATATGTCAGCATTTATGTATTGTATGGCCATGAAATACCAAAAATAAAGTACAAAAGTGTATGGCCATGAAGCTGTAAAAATAAGAAAGCAAATATCAGATGATGTTGTGGCTCATCTGAATGGAAAACTTCAACACTTGAAGGATGGATCTTTTCTGAAGACACTTATGTGCTCTGGCTGCTAGGAATGCCTTCTTCAGGTCCCCAGGAAAGAGTCACAAGTGTCTCAAGATACCAAATTATAATTAGCTTTATGTTTCCTACCAGCAGGTACTACTGATCACAATGATACTTACAAAAAGGTGCTAAGAAAAAGGTAATATTTAATTGATGAAAGGTATGGTACAAACTATGAGTCCTGCATGCCAGTTATAATTGCTTCCTCTTTTTTATGGTTGTCCTGTTAATCTGCTAACATTGTTTCAAGACACCAATGACATCCTAAGTGGGCACCACAAACCCATATTTCCCATTTCTACAAGGTAAAAAGAGCAGAATGTAATGATTATACACTGGTAGGGCCCGGTCATAATTACTCTATTTCATAAAAAGTTTAAGAAACATTTAAAAACTTATTTATTCAATGTGTATTAGCATTTTGCCTAGATTTGTGTTTATGTGTTGTTTGCCTGGTTTCCCACAGAGGACAGAAGAAGGAGTCAGTTCCCATTTAATCATAGTTACAAGTGGTTGTGAATCACTGTGTAGGTTCCTGGAATCAAACCTTGGTTTTCTGCAAGAGCAATATGTGATTTTATATGCTGACCCATCACATCAGGCCCACATAGTATGCCACTCAAATTTGAATCATTGAAAATAAACTAGTAAAATCTGCTTCTTGCCATTCAATTCACCATATGGAAAAGACCAAAGCAGTAATCCGATGAGTTGCTCTACTAAAACACTTTCATGTCAAGTAGAACCCTAAGAATGATGGCAGTCAGTATGTTAATGGCCATTGTTTATGTTCTTTAGATTGACAAGAGACCTTTGAAGTCTGACATGTGTCTTACAATTTGTGTTGAGGACTGGAGATTTCTGACTGTGGGAGGCATGCAAGAAGCCCTAGATTAGTCTTTGTCCACCAGGGGGTGGAGTTTCCTAACAGGAGAACATGATTTGTGTGAACTGTAAGCTTCATAGGTTCATTTTTTGGTGTCATTTCATCATTTCTTCATGTGAAGAGTTGAGAATACCACTCTGAAGATGACTACTTCTCCAGCTTTAATGACTGTGATGCTGCTGTTCATGTGTGGTAAGAAAGTGACTTAAAATTTGCACTCTTCTAGGATGTCTAAAGAATATTTAATTAATAGAATTAAAAGCTTTGTCTTTAATGTGACACAAATATCCTATTCTTTCTCCAGAGAGGACACATGGAAATTCAGTGACCCAGAAGCAAGGTCAAGTGACCCTTTCAGAAGAGGAGTTTCTATTTATAAACTGTACTTATTCAACCACAGGGTACCCGAGTCTTTTCTGGTATGTCCAATATCCTGGAGAAGGTCCACAGCTCCTTCTGAAAGTCACAACAGCCAACAACAAGGGAAGCAGCAGAGGTTTTGAAGCTACATATGATAAAGGGACTACCTCCTTCCACTTGCAGAAAGCCTCTGTGCAGGAGTCAGATTCAGCTGTGTACTACTGTGTCATGGATGACACAGTGGCAGAAACCACAGGGGGTGCTGAACACAAACTCTGAGAAGCAATAGCAAAGCCTGACTTCTGATCATCTGCCTTTGGATCACACTTTTTCCCATAGTCTGTGCTGTGTGCCCCAGTATTTCTCTGGTTGATGGGAATCATATAAATGATCTTAGCAGAACAAGAAGGAGATGTTACCACATATGAATTTTCATATAGGAAGCTGAAACCATAGGATATCTGTGGTTCTACAGGGAGGGTCCCAGGGATTTCATAGGAAAGACATGGAAACAATGTCAATTGTCATCATCTCCATAAGTAAGTCATTATCTTCATATTATTGTATCTCACCTCTGGCCCAAGTTTTTCACAGAGGGCCAAATATGCCAGGAAAGGTGTTATCCTGATAATGTGTAACTAATATTATGAAAGGACAAGTATCAGAGAGTTATATCCCTTCCATATCTCAAGATTTCAAATAAAAGAATGTGGGTAGAAAAGACAGGAAAAAGGGGAGCTGGAGCAGGTAAATAATCTTCAGATTTTCAATGCCTTGCCTCTCTTCTAAATCCAACATCTCTGAGTCTCAGCTCCAGTGCTATAGGGATACTACCTGCTTGGCCTCTCCTCCATCTTGTCCATATTCCCAGAATACTAGACTGATCCTGATGACCCTGATTTCCTTTCTACTGTGGCTGTCCTCACTCCACACCTCTTTTAGGCCATCTTCATGTCCAATTGTGAGCACTCAATGGGGGGAAAAAGCCACATTTTGTCTGGAGTTTTAGTGTCCATACCTGGCAGGATCTCAGAAGCATTTCCTACCAGCCACCCCAACTCTTCTAAGATCCAGGAGAGGACAACAGAAAACAAGGAACAGAACACGTATCCAACAAAGACAAGACAAGATTTCAGCAGTGAGGATTGCAATGATCACAAACTCAGATGCTTAGATTCCAGCATAAAAACAATAACAACCATGATGAGCTGTTTCCATTAGAACCCAGAAATGCCACTCCTGTAAGCTCTAAGAAATGCAGCATAGCTGATGCATAAGACAAGACCTTCAAATTAGACTTTTTGAATATGTTAGAGGCCTTGAAATAAAAAATGAATAAATTCTTTAAAGAAATTAATGAAAACACAAACAATGGGATAAAATGAAAGCAGTTCATGACCTGCAACTGGACATAGAATCAATAAAAACAATAAAAACTGAGAGAAAACTTGAAGTGAAAATTTTAAGAACCGAAACAAGAAGGTCAAAGGCAAACTTCACCAAGAGAGTATACAAGATGTAATAAAGAATCTCAGCCACTGGATACATGATAAAAAAGTGGATACCCTGGTCAAAGAAAATGTTATATCTAAAAAATACAGTCATATCCATGAAATCTAATACAGTTTGAAAAGTCCAAACCTATGAAACATCTGAATAGAGAAAGGAGAGGGCACTTAGGTCAAAGATACAGAACATATTTTCAATAAAATCATAGAAGAAAAATCCCTACCCCTGAAAAGGGAGGTACCTATCAAGATAGAATAGACATATAGAACACCAAAATAGACTGGGTGAAAAAAAGAAGTTTCATGGCATATAATAATCAGAACTGTTAAGGTACAGAAGAAAGGAGTATTAAAATATACAAGGAGAAAATACCAAATAACATATAAAGGTAGACATCTTAGAATAACCCCCTGACTTCTCAATGGAGACCCAGAAGGCCATGGAACAATGTTCTATGAATTCTAAGAGACCACACATGCCACCCAGACTTTACTACCCAGCAGAACTTTCAATCATCATAGTTGGAGAAAGACATTTAATGATAAACCAAATTAACAGAATCTATCTAACAACCCATATGTCTCTCAATTGAAAAATGGACAAAAATATGGTTGATTTATACAATGGAACACTATTATTAGATGGAACTAGAAAATATCATTTTGACTGAGGTAACCTAGACCCAAAAGGACATGCATGGTATGTATCCACTTATAAGTGGATAGTAGCCATAAAGTGCAGAATAACAACACTACAATCCACAGACTCAAAGAAGCCAAATAAAAAGAAAGGCCCAGGGAGGATACTTGAACCTTTCTCAGAAGGAGAAATAAAATAGATTATCAGAGGTGGAAAGATCCTTCCGGTTTCTGTCTCTGGCTTGAGACCATCCTCTGCCACAGTGCTCCATCTCCAAGTAGCACAAGAAGCCAGCTATCTACTCAGCAGTGGGAAGGCAACAGCCAGCACAGGTGAGACCTGCCCTGCAGCTCAGAGGATTCCATCCTGAACCCTCTGGCAGAAACCCTCTGGTTTCCTTCTCTGGCTTGGGACAACCCTCTGCCACCGTGTACCATATGCAAGTGACACATGGAGGTAGCTAACCACTCAGCAATGCAGAGAGGCCTGGCAGTACTATAAGACCACCACTGCTGCTCAGAGGAAACAATCAGAAACCCTGAGGATATAAAAGCCTAGGAACAGCCTGGGACAAGGGTCTTCTGATTACTGCTTGCACCCAGAGTTGATCGGGACCACAGAGCTACATACCCAAATACAACTACAAGAGAATGGGTCTTGCAGAAGTATTTACATACCAGTGTACACAGAAAGAATGGGTCTCAGAGGAGCACAGAGAAGTCACAGTCAGAGACAGCAAAACCAGCTAGCACCTAAGATAACCAGATGGCAAAAGGCAAATGCAAGAGCATCACCAACAGAAACCAAGGCAACATGGGTCCATATGAACCAATTTCTCCAAAAACAGCAAATCCTGGATACCCCAACACACCAGAAAAAAAAGACCTGGATTTAAAATCACACCACATGATGCTGATAGGGGATTTCAAGAAGGACATAAATAGCTCCCTTAAAAAAAATACAGGAGAACATGAGTCAACAGGTAGAAGCCCTTCAAAAGGAAACACAAAAACGCTTAAAGAAATACTGGAGAACATAGATCAACAGGTAGAAGTCCTGAAAGAGGCAACACTAGAATCCCTTAAAGAGTTACAGTAAAATGCAAACAAACAAGTGAAAGAACTGAGCAAAACCATCCAGGATTTTAAAAAGGAAGTAGAAACAACTAAGAAATCACAAAGGGAGACAAATTTGGAGATAGAAAACCTTGGAAAGAAATCAGGAGTCATAGATGCAAACATCAACAACAGAATACAAGAGATAGAAGAAAGATTCTCTGGTGCTGAGGATACCATAGAAAGCATTGAGTCAACAGTCAAAGAAAAGGCAAAATGCAAAAAGCTTGTAACCCAAAACATCCAGGAAATCCAGAACACAATGAGAAGACCAAATCAAAGGATTATTGATATAGAAGAGAGTGAAGATTTACAACTTAAAGGGCCAGCAAATATCTTCAACAAAATTATAGAAGAAAACTTCCCTAACCTAAAAAGAGAGATGCCCATGAACATACAAGAAGCCTACAGAATTTCAAACAGATTGGACAAGAAAAGAAATTTCTCCTGTCACATAATAATCAAAACACCAAATATACTAAACAAAGAAAGAATATTAAAAGCAGTAAGAGAAAAAGGTCAAGTAACATATAAAAGAAGACCTATCAGAATTACACCAGACTTCTTATCAGAGACCATGAAAGCTAGAAGATGCTGGGCAGATCTCATACAGACTCTAAGAAAACACAAATGCCAGCCTAAACTGCTATATCCAGCAAATCTCTCAATTACCATAGATGGAGAAACCAAGGTATTTCATGACAAAAACAAATTTATACACTGTCTTTCCACAAATCCAGCCCTACAAAGGATAATAGATGGAAAACGCAAGCAGGGCAACTACACCCTAGAAAAAGCAAGACAGTAATCTTCTTTCCCACAAACCTAAAAGAAGATAACCACTCAAACATAAAAATAACATCAAAATTGACAGGAAGCAACAATTACTATTCCTTAATCTCTCTCTTTTTTTTTAAATAGGAAAGAAGTCTAAAAGATCTTTTATTAAAGGAAACCTCCACAGCAAAACAAAACCCTGTAGAACAAAGATTCTTGTCATGATGAGTGTGATGCTTATGATGGCCACTACTTAAAAAATCTAAGCCAAGTGTCAATCTGTATACATTATTAACACAGCAAGAAAAACAATAGTTTCCTTTCTATAAGAAGAGTCTTGGACTAAGTCTATCCAAATAATATGGTATAAGAATAATACATACTCAGAATAAATGCTCAGCATCTCTTGTGGATAGTTAACTTTCCTATAGTGCTATTGAATCCTGTGATCCTGTGAGTGTGTGTGTGTGTGTGTGTGTGTGTTTGTGTGTGTGTATCTGGCTTAGTTATTAATTGTAAGATCACAGGTGATAGATTGTGCAGATGTATGGGTAAGATATGAGTTACAGAAGCAGATACACACACTTCAATAGCATCACTGAAAAGTCCACTAAAAGATGGCCAACAGCCTTAGTAGACTTTTCTTGCTGAGTAAAGTGTAAAGTCAGCTCCTCTGGGAAGTGTCTCCTCTCTGAATCAGTTGCTAACTGTACTCATACCCTTTGGGAGGAAACTTGCCACCTGTTATCTTTAAGAATCTCAGATAATCCTTTTAAATTTCCTGATTCTGATTCTTCTTTTTTCTTTTTTTTATTCGATATATTTTTTATTTACATTTCAAATGATTTCCCCTTTTCTAGCCCCTCACTTCCCTTTAATGAAAGTGAAGGCACAACATACCCAAACTTATGGGACACAATGAAAGCAGTGCTAAGAGGAAAACTCTTAGCCCTGAGTGCCTCCAAAAAGAAACTGGAGAGAGCATATACTAGCAGCTTACAGCACACCTGAGAGCTCTGGAACAGAAGGAAGCAAATACACCCAAGAGGAGTAGACAGCAGGAAATCATCAAAGTCAGCGCTGAAATCAACCAAGTAGAAACCACAAGAACCATACAAAGAATCTACAAATCCAGGAGCTGGTTCTTTAAGAAAATCAACAAGATAGATAAACCCTTAACCAAACTAACTAGAGGGCACAGAGACAGTATCCAAATTAACACAATCAGAAGTAAAAAGGGAAATATAACAACAGAAACTGATGAAATTAAAAAAATTATCAGATGCTACTACAAAAGCCTATACTCAACACAACTGGAAAATCTTGAGGAAATGGACAATTTTCTAGACAAATACCAAATACCTAAATTAAATCAGGATCAAATAGGTCATCTAAACCGTCCCATAACGCCTGAAGAAATAGAAGTCATTGAAAATCTCCCAACCAAAAAAAGCACAGGACCAGATGGTTGCAGAATTCTCTCTGATTGTCAAAGAAGACCTAACACCAATACTCTTCAAACTATTCCACAAAATAGAAACAGAAGGAACACTACCCTACTCGTTCTATGAAGCTACAATTATGCTGGTACCAAAACCACAAAAAGATCCAACAAAGAAAGAGAACTTCAGACCAATTTCCCTAATGAATATCGATGCAAAAATACTCAATAAAATTCTTGCCAACTCAATCCAAGAACTCATCAAAATGATCAGTCATCATGATTAAGTATGCTTCATCCCAGGGATGCAGGGATGTTTCAATATATGGAAATCCATCAATGTAAGCCACTATGGAAATCTATCAATGTAATCCACTACATAAACTAAACAACTCAAAGAAAAAAAACATATGGTCATTTAATTAGATGCTGAAAAAGAATTTGACAAAAGTCAGCATCCTTTCATGCTAAATGTCTTGGAAAGATCAGGAATCCAAGGCTCATATCTAGACATAGTAAAAGCATTATACAGCAAATTGGTAGCCAACATCAAATTAAATGGAGAGAAACTTGAAGAAATCCCAGTAAAATCAGGGACTAGACAAGGCTGCCCTCTATTTATTCAGTATAGTACTTGAATTTCTAGCTAGAGCAATTAGACAACAAAAGGAAGTCAAAGGGATACAAATAGGAAAGGAGAAAGTCAAGTTATCAGTATTTGCAGATGATATGATAATATACTTAAATGACCCAAAAACTCCACTAGAGAACTCCTCCAGCCGATAAACAACTTCAGCAAAGTGGCCGGATATAAAATTAACTCAAGCAAATCAGTAGCCTTCCTATACTCAATAAACAGGCCGAGAAAGAAATTGGCCAAACGACTCCCTTGAAAGTAATCACTAACAATATAAAATATTTTGGGGTGACTCTAACCAAACAAGTGAAGGATCTGTATGACAAGAACTTCAAGTCTCTGAAGAAAAAAAATCAAAGAAAACCTCAGAAGAAAGAAAATTTTTCCATGCTCATGGATTGGCAAGATTAATATAGTAAAAATGCCTTCTTGCCAAAAGCAATCTACAGATTCAATGCAATCCCCATCAAAATCCCAACTCAATTCTTCATAGACTTAGAAAGGGCAATTCTCAAATTCATCTGGAATAACAAAAAAACCCAGGCTGTTACAGGCCAAACTCTGCCACAGGATAACCAGGATTCTTTGGTCCAGGAAGATACAGGTCCGGTGGGAATGACAAACTGACTAGACCACAGAGGTGGTTTGAAATCTGAATGTATTATTTCTGGTATCTCCTAGTCCAGTCAAATTAACATCTCAAATTAAGCATCATATTCATCTGTAAAAGGCTAGGTTTTCTCGGGCAATATAGGGTGTTTACCCAAAGTCTAGGGAGCATGCGGTTAAATAGTTTCTTCATCTTGGTCCCGCTGTAGTGTTGGCCCAGGAGCTGAGGAAGAACGGTTCAGTGCCTAGCTTCCTGGCAAAAATGGTGGCATTGTAGAGCTTGGGAATCTGCCTGGCTTGCGCTGTCTTCCAAGAATACTTCTGCCTAGTCTGCCTGTTGCATTCTTCTTCGAGTCATGTTCGGGCCCACCATAGGCCCTAGAGGCCCTCCTGACAATCACTTTCAGTAGCAGCCCCTAGCCCCCAGTCTGATGAACTAACTGGTTGCAGCCTTTAGGCCCAGCCTGATGAACTAACTCACTCATTCCTCCTCCGAGTGTCTGAATAAAAAATATCTATTGACTCTCTGCGTAAAAAATATCTATTGCCTCTCTGAGTAAAAAGTATCTATTGCCTCTTGAATCACACCTGGATGGACTAAAAATGTTGTTTTGGTCAAAGACTCCCTGAGTGGGGCCTGCAACACAAAAGTAGTTCCTCACAAACTTCCCTCGCTATCCAGGTGGGCCTGGGTAAAGATAGCCTGTCAAGAGTTAAAGGCGGAACTGGATTAACTTATCAGCTGATATCTCTGGGATATCCAAATTCAGATGCAAGACAGAAAGTTTGGCCTCTGGGATGGGGGAAGGTAGCTATGAACTAGGTACCAACTCAAATGTAAATTCTTACTACCTGGCCCAACAGGTAGTATTAAGGTTCTTCAGATGTAAATCTCCTTAGTCTGGGATTATTGTTTAAGAATCCACCTGCCCTGAAAGGAAATGACTAAAAATCAAAAAAAGAACTGTGACTAGAATTCCTGGAATGCTTTGTCTACTGTAATAACAAAAATGGTTGGAGCAAAGCGTAGCAGAATTTTTTGGCTACAAGATGGATTCTTACATATCTATATTTGCTTGGTTATACTATGTCCCAGCCATTAGGAAGAAGGAGAGTTTTTAGAATTGCCAAGTGAGATTTTTAGCTTCTGATTATATAGAGAGTTCCACTTTTCCCAGGAGACATTTCTTGCCTCTGCCTGTAAAAATATCATTTTTACAGGCTTCACTGGGCAACCACGGCACAAGGAGGGCGAAAACTATTCTCAACAGCAAAAGAACTTCTGGGGGAAATCAGTATTCCAGACCTCAAGCAGTACTACAGAGCAATAGTGTTAAAAACTGCATAGTATTGGTACAGTGACAGGCAGGTAGATCAATGGAATATAATTGAAGACCCAGAAATGAACGCACACACCTATGGTCACTTGATCTTTGACAAAGAAGCTAAATCCATTCAGTGGAAAAAAGATAGCCTTTTCAACAAATGGTGCTGGCTCAACTGGAGGTCAGCATGCAGAAGAATGCAAATCAATCCATTCTTAACCCCTTGTACTTAGCTCAAGTCCAAGTGGATCAAGGACCTCCACATAAAACCAGATACACTGAAACTAATAGAAAAGAAACTGGGGAAGACTCTTGAGGACATGGGCATAGGGGAAAATTTTCTGAACAGAACACCAATAGCATATGCTCTAAGATCATGAATTGACAAATGGGACCTCATAAAATTACAAAATTTCTGTAAGGCAAAGGACACTGTCAAAAGGACAAAAAGGCAACCAACAAATTGTGAAAAGATCTTTACCAACCCTACATCTGACAGAGGGCTTATATCCAATATATACAAAGAACTCAAGAAGGTAGATGCCAGAGAGCCAAATAACCCTGACAGGCTGTGTTCCAAGTGATGTTAAACTCAGGATATCTCTGTGTACCTGGTGTTGCCTGTCTGGTCTGTCCAGGAGCCAAGATGGCAGATCATGGATAAGTTTTCCTTCTCTTTCAACTACAGCAGATAGTTTTGTTGGATATTGTAGTCTAGGTTTGCTTGTACAGTCTTTTAGATTTAGCATTCATTGCTCCAGGCTCTGATAGTTTTCAAAGTTTCTATTAAAAAATAATGTGGCTTTAATGATGGGGTTTCTTTTATATATAATTTGTGTTTTTTCTCTTGTAACTTTTAATGTTCTTCCTTTGTCCTGTATGTTTAGTCTTTTCACCTTGATGTTTTGTGAAGAATTTTTTTTATTGTCTTGTTTATTTGGTTTTTAAATGTGTTTTATATTTATATAGTTGTCTTTTCTTAGTTTAGGGAAGTTTTCTTCTAAAATCTTTTTGAAGGGGCATTCTATGCCATTGATTTTGGATCTTTTTATTTATGCTTATAATTTAAATACAAGTGTTTTCAAATTTCTAATAATACTAACAACAATAACAACAACAACAACAACAACTATTTTAGCTATGTTTGTTTTACCTGCACATGTGTATATGCTTGGTTACTGACAATGCCAGAAGATGATGTCATATTCCTTAAAACTGGAGATATAGCTGATTGTGAATCACCATATAGGTGCTTGTAATTGAACCCTTTAGAATTGATCCTTTGGAAGAGCAGTTGCTTTTCTCAATCATCAATCTCTTGATTCATGACACGGCCTTTTTATGTTGCCCCACCATTCCTGCATGTGTGTGTATGTGTTTGTGTGTGGTGTATGTGTTTGAATATTTTTCATATTCTTTGTTTTATCTTTGAGCTCTCATATTCTATCTTCTGGTGATCCATTATATTATTATGGCTCCTCCCCAAATTTTTTCATTGGCTTGTTAAGCTTTCATTTCCATTTTCATTTCTGCTTGAGTCTTCTTCCATATTTCCATCTCTCCCTTGAGTTCAGGCTGGGGACCTGGTGTGGATAGAGGATTGGTGTGGATTTGGGTGAGAGTACAGGAAGGTTCATGCATACTCAACAGGTATATAAGGACTGCTGGGACATGATATTTGTTTTTTTTTTCCTTTTCCTTTTTCATTTTTTTATTTTCTATATTCTTTGTTTACATTTCAAATGATTTTCTCTTTCCCGGTTTCTGCCTCCCTCTAAGTCCCATAAGTCCTCTTCCCTCCACCAGTTCCCCAATCAACCCCCTCCCACTCCTCTGTCCTGACAATCCCCTACAATGCTGCATCAAGCCTTTCCAGAACCCGGGCCTTTTCAACAAATGGGACATGATATTTGATATCAACTGTAAGACCTTTCTTTTCTTTTCTTTTCTTTTCTTTTCTTTTCTTTTCTTTTCTTTTCTTTTCTTTTCTTTTCTTTTCTTTTCTTTTTTTTCTTTTCTTTTTTTTTTTTTTTTTTTGGATTTGGTTTTTTTCGAGACAGGGTTTCTCTGTATAGCCCTGGCTGTCCTGGAACTCACTCTGTAGACCAGGCTGGCCTCAACTCAGAAATCCGCCTGCCTCTGCCTCCCAGAGTGCTGGAATTACAGGCGTGCACCACCACCGCCCGGCCTGTAAGACCTTTCTATTGAAGATTCCCTATCATGGCCAAAATGAACAAACTAGTAGAGAACAGGGCCCATCTTCTGGTTTCTGCTTGCTGTGAGGATCACAGATATCTCATCTCAAGCTATAGCTATGCAGAGTGTCAGATTGCACATCTCTGAATCTTTTCAAGACTTTTATTTTCTGATTTGCTTAAATCCCATCCAAGGGGAGTCTCCTCTCCCTTATCTTATTTTCCGCACCCAGTGATAATGGTTCTTTATTTCTTTTAGAAACCCAAACTCTAGTAATTGGGATTTCATCTGGCTCTGTTGTTTACTTTGTGACACCCACGTTTTGCATATTACTTCTCTCACCTGGAAGCCGCTATCTGATTCTTTGTTTCAGGTTCACAGTGATTCAAGAAAGTTTAGCACATGTGGGCCCATGCTACCAGACAGGCATAGGAACTGGTAAGGTTAAATGGGCTCAAACCCCAGGAATCTCAGAGATTTGACAACAGTTGTAGAGTCAATTTCTACCTGTCTCTGTACCTCCTCTGGAACATGTAATCAAGACATGCAACGGAGACAACCACACTCAGTCACAAAGCAGAACACCTGGAGTTCTTCTCCATGCTTTTGAACTATCTAGAGAGCCTCGAGCCTTCAGCCAATGACCTTCCCTTTCTGGGTATTCTCACTCCCTTCTCCCAAGAGGTATATAATTTCTGGCTCACCCTGAATAAAGTGAATGCTTCCAAATACAACCCCAGTAAAACAATATGAAGCAGCAAGGGTTGTCTGAGAGTATTACTTCTCTGAAGATCTCCATAGGGAAGGTCTTCGTCTAAAAGAGTTGCACCTAAGACTCCCAAAGAAGGCTTTTCTCTTCTCCTCCCCTTCTGATACTCAGCTCTGATCATTGTCTGGCCCCTGCTCCACTTAGGCTCTGCTTTCTTTTACATGTCTGATATGCAGGTGCCCTGAGGCAAAATGTAGAAGAGGGACTCTGGTTTCTGACTTCCTGTCCAGGCAGTACCAGGAATGCCTGGGTACATAGAAAGAAGACTGGAAAGCACATCATTAGACCCAGGCCCCACTGTTCCCCTTCTGGTCTTGTGTGTAGTGGAGTTTGATGACCTGAAGAGAAACATGGGCTATGGACCTCCCATTCCAGCCTTTGGTTGGCCTCCTCTGGGCCTGTGTGCAGATGGCATCCAGACACCCCTGGCATAGAGGCAGAATAAAGTACAACAGGAAAGTGCTGTGTGTCTCTATTGGGCTATCCTCCTGCTCTTCTAGGGAAACTGCTAACCTATTTGTATGCATTTCATTGCAAGCCTCTTACAGGGAGGTGTGCATCCTATAAAGACCTTGCTTCAAGTTTAGTTTCATTCTTCTTTTGAACATTTTTTAAGGTCATGGTTCTTGTTGTTTTCATTCTTATCACTTGTCCTATAAGTTTTTTGAGACATGTCCTCTATGGACATCACAGGCATGTCACACCCTCTTGCTTCAGTCTTCCAAATTGGAATCCCTTCTGGGAGTATAAGCATGTGCCACTATGATTATTTCTGTCTTCAGGTTTCACAGTACTTGAGCAATGAATATTGTTATTATTGTCTTGGACAATGTACTCTTGGGAAAAAACATTTTGAGTATGAGCATCTTTCCCTTATTCTGTTCTTTTTTGTACTTGTTGATGAAAAGAAAGGTTTGACCAAATGATGTCTTATGGATGCTGACTATACAGCTCTTGAGTGGGAAAAGATCTCTAGTCAGCTTCTGTAAAGCCTCAATGCCCATTGTGGGAATGTTTAGGAGGCACTGAGCTCCTTGTGTTCACAGATGCTAACTCACTTGTGCTAGGAGGACCTGCAATGTGAAATATACATCGTTGTTTCTTCAAAGGTAAAAATACATAATCTGTTATTTGTCCAGAAGCCTGGATTAAAAGTGTTTAATAACTTGATGACTTTTGTACTATCTGTGGCCAGAGACCACCCAATCCCTTCCCTACCCTCATCCTCACCATTATCATAAGCTTGTTATCACTGAACCCATCTTTATGGAAGGTGTCCCATGCACTTTAAAACAAAGCGTTTCAATGTTGTCATGTCCAACAGTTATTTAGCTTATTTTGTTCCTCAGGGAGATTAATGTATGCTTTATTGTGTTCACATGATTTAGTTAATTGCCACCAGAAAAGTTTTCACCAAATTGTCCTGCATTTAAATATACCTAAAATAAGCTACTCCATAACAGCCTACGAAATATAAACCCACACCTGCTCCTGGTTGTGTTGATCCAAACTGCCTGCTTCCTTCCCACATTTTCTAATTCTGCTAGCCATGGAAGTCCCACAGGTCCCTAAAGGACAGTTATTTCTTGACTTGTTTCTATGTGTACCTACTTCAGTTCTGGCATAGATATTCCCCCTGGTACATATGATTTGATGGCTAAGTCAGAAATGGGGAGTGGGATGAAATGAAAGTGTTAGAAAAGACAGAGAAGGGAGAAGAGAGAGAGAGAGAGAGAGAGAGAGAGAGAGAGAGAGAGAGAGAGAGAGAGAGAGATGAAATCTAGAAGTTTCACAGATCAGTTCCCATGCAGCAGGACTTTATTCAAGAAAAGAGAATAAAACAATTAGTCAAATGAACAAGTTCCCCAGGGAAAGTTTTCTTCAGACACAAGAATGCTCCTGGCACAAAATGGAATGAAGAATTCCAGGCCTTTCTAGACTGTGGCCTAGATAAGTAGCCAGTCAGGCCATCTGTAAGTCTTGAAGATGTAAGTCTTGAATGAGGGTGTCAAGGGTTAGAGTTATGTTGTATGAAAGAACTTCACTCAGATTTCCATGCTGACATTTTGTAGGTGGTTTTTCAGTCCAGGTGACTGCCTGTGTTTGATACCTATTATTACTGAGAAAGACGACAAAATTGTTGAGTATGTACACACATGCTCACCTCTCTTTCCATTCCAACTTGGAGCAAATAGCTCTTCAAAACTCCAACTAAACTCTCAAGTGCTGTATTTCTTAGTAGTTAAGTTAGAACAGTTTCTGGTTTGAATAGTACTTTGGTCACTATTATGAGTCCACAAGATGGCAGTGTTTTCTTTGGGATCATCTGGGTCTGGGGAGAAGGAGAGTACAGGAAGAGGAGGGGGTATAGAAAGGGCTGGGGGGAAGGCTTGGTGCTTCTGAGGTCATGAAAAGATTTCCTTTTTAGTTGCCAACTTAGAGTTGGGGATCTGTCTTCAGTGAAGAGGGAGGAGAGAATGAAATCCTTAAATGTTTTGCTAATGGGCCTGTGGCTTCAGCTAAACTGTAAGTTTGGGAATTTCTTTAGGATCAAGGTATGATATTAGCTCCAGGATAATGGTAGAAGCTTTGATGTCCTTAATATCTAGTTAGCGGTAGGAAATCCATGGAAAAATCATTCTAGAGTGTTAGTATCCATATGCATCCAGTCTACTTTGTCTGATCTTTGTCTTTCTGAACAGGGGTAAGCAGCCAGCAGAAGGTGCAGCAAAGCCCAGAACTTCTCATTGTTCCAGAGGGAGGCATGGCCTCTCTCAACTGTACTTCCAGTGATCGTACTGTTGACTACTTCTGGTGGTACAGACAACATTCTGGGAAAAGCCCCAAGGCACTGATATCCATATTCTCCAATGGTGAAAAGGAAGAAGGCAGATTCACTGTTCACCTCAATAGAGCCAGCCTGCATGTTTCCCTGCACATCAGAGACTCCCAGCCCAGTGACTCTGCTCTCTACTTCTGTGCAGTGAGCGCACAGTGCTCCCCAGCCACCTGCAGCCTGCACCCAAACCTACTGTGCCCCATTCATGCCTGAGATAGAGCACATAATACACAGTGGAGACATTCTGTTTCGATTCTGTATGCAGTGAGAACTGAATTCAAGAGTAGAGAGTGTTTGATTGGAAAAGCATTTTAACATTTTGAAAATAAGTAATCCTGAAGGGAAAGACACATTACTGGTTTGGTTGAAATATTTTTCACTTTTCTCACATGCTGATGGATATACTGAAGTATACACATTCTTAATGTGCATATCTTGTTGTGTTGTAAGACAAGCTCATGGCCAGAATAATCACCACATGACATTCCATAAAGACAACCATCAATGCTGTGCCTTCTTTCCTTTTAAAATCTTTCAGTAAAATTATTTGTTTCCTAATTTTATTTATTGGATATTTTCTTTATTTATATTTCAAATGTTATCCCCTTTCCCAGTTTCCCCCACCTCCCAGAAAACTCCTATCCCTTTACCCCTGCTTTTATGAGGTTGTTCCTCCACCCACCCACCTACTCCTGCCTCCTTGGCCTCAATTCCCCTACACTGGAGAATCTATCAAACCTTCATAGGACTAAGGCCTATGAAGGCCTTACCCTACATTGATACCTGACAAGGCCATCCTCTGCTAAATATGCAGCGGGAGCTCTGTGTACTACTTTGTTAGTGGCTTAGTCCCTGGGAACTCTGTGGGGTCTGGTTGGTTGATACTGTTCTTTCTATGGGGTTGCAAATCCCTTCAGCTCCTTCAGTCCTTTCTCTAACTCCTCCATTTGGGACCCCAAAGCTAAGTCCAATGGATGGCTGTGTATTTGTCAGGCTCTGGTAGGGCGTCTCAGGTGACAGCTATATCAGGCTCTTTTCAGCAAGTATTTCTTGGTATCCACAAAAGTGTCTGCATTTGGTGACTGAATGTGGGATGAATCCCCAAGTGGGACAGTCTCTGGATGGCCTTTCTTTAGGTCCCTGCTGTATACTTTGTCTTCCTATTTGCTCCCCTGAGTATTTTGTTTCTTTTTCTAAGAAGGATTGAAGCACCCAAACTTTGGTCTTTCTTCTTGAGCTTCATGTAGTCTGTGAATTGTATCTTGGGTATTAGGAGCTTTTGGGCTAATATCCACATTTCAGTGAATGCATACCATGTGTGTTCTTTTGTGACTGGGTTACCTCTCTCAGGATGATATTTTCTAGGTCCACCCATTTGCCTAAGAATTTCATGAATTCATCTTTTTTAAAGGCTGAGTAGTACTTAGTTGTGTAAATATACCACATTTCCTTATCCATTCCTCTGTTGAAGGACATCTGGGTTCTTTCCAACTTCTGGCTATTATAAATCAGGCTGCTATGAAATAGTGAAAGTATGTGTCCTTGTTATATGTTGGAGAATTTTTTGCGTATTTTTGGTATAGCTGGGTCCACAGATAATACTATGTCCAATTTTTTGAGGAACCGACAGACTGATTTCCAAGTGGTTGTACCAGGTTGCAATCCAAACAACAATGGAGGAATGTTCCTTTCTCTACATCCTCACCAGCATCTGTTATCACCTGAGTTTTTGATCTTAACCATTCTGATTAGTGTGAGGTGGAATCTTAGGGTCCTTTGATTTGCATTTCCCCGATGATTAAGGATGTTGAACATTTCTTTAGGTGCTTTTCCGCCATTCGATATTCCTCAGTTGAAAATTCTGTTTAGCTGTACCCCATTGTTTAATAGGGTTATTTGATTCTCTGGAGTCTAAATTGAGTTTTTTGTATATATTGGATACTAGCCCTCTATCGGATGTAGTTTGGTAAAGATCATTTCCCAATCTGTTGCTTGCCATTTTGTCCTATTGACAGTGACCTTGGCCTTACAGAAGCTTTGCAATTTTATGAGTTACCATTTGTCAGATTTTTGATCTTAGAGCATAAGTCATTGGTGTTCTGTTCAAGAAAAATTTACCTGTGCCATGTGATTGAGGCACTTCCTCATTTTCTCCTTCATAAATTTCAGTGTATATGGTTTTATGTGGCGGTCCTTTTTCCACTTGGACTCAAGCTTTGTAGAAGGAAATAAGAATGTGCAATTTGCATTTTTCTACATGCTAACCTCCAGTTGAACCAGCACCATTTGTTAAAAAAGCTGTCTTTTTTCCACTTGATGGTTTTAACTCTTTTGTCAAAGATCAAGTAACCATAGGTGTGGATTCATTTCTGGTCTTCAATTCTAGTCCATTGACCTTTCTGCCTGTCACTGTACCAATACCATACAGTTTTTTTAAAAATCACAATTGCTGTGTAATACAGCTTAAGGTTAGGGATGCTGATTCACCCAGAAGTTATTTTATTGTTGAGAATAGTTTCGCTATCCTGTTTTTTTGTTATTCCAGATAAATTTGCAAATTGTTCTTTCTAACTCTGAAGAATTGAGTTGGAATTTTGATGGGGATTTCATTGAATCTGTAGATTGCTTTAGGCAAGATGGCCATTTTTACTATAATAATCCTGCCAATCCATGAGCATGGGAGATCTTTCCATCTTCTGAGATTTTCTGTAATTTCTTTCTTCACAGACTTGAAGTTCTTGACATACAGATCTTTCACTTGCTTGGTTAGAGTTTCACCAAGGAATTTTATATTATTTGTGACTATTGTGAAGGGTGTCTTTCCCTAATTTCTTTCTCAGCTTGTTTATCCTTTGAGTATAGGAAGGCTACTGATTTGAATTAATTTTATATCCAGCCACTGAATTAGTTTATCAGGTTTAGGAGTTCTCTGGTGGAATTTTTGGGGTCACTTAAGTATACTATCATATCATTTGCAAATAGTGTTATTTTAACTTCTTTCCAATTTGTATTCCTTTGACCTCCTTTTGTTGTCTAATTGTGCTGGATAGGACTTCAAGTACTATATTGAATAGGTATGGAGAGAGTGGGCAGCCTTGTCTAGTCCCTGATTTTAGTGGATTGCTTCAAGTTTCTTTCCATTTAGTTTGATATTGGCTACTGGTTTGCTGTGTATTGCTTTTAATATGTTTAGGTATGGGCCTTGAATTCATGTTCTTTCCAAGACTTTTAACATGAAAGGATGCTAAGTTTTGTCAAATGCTTTTTCAGCATCTAAACAGATGACCATATGTTTTTTTCTTTGAGTTTGTTTATGCAGTGGATTACATTGATGGATTTCCGTATATTGAGCCATCCCTGAATCCCTGGGATGAAACCTACTTGATTGTGGGGAGTGATAGTGTTGATGCTTTCTTTCATTCAGTTGGCAAGAATTTTATTGTGTATGTTTGCATCAATGTTCATAATAGAAATTTGTCTGAAGTTCTCTTTCTTTGTTTGGTCTTTGTGTGGTTCAGGTACAAGTGTAATTGTGGGTTTATAGAATGAAATGGGTAGTGTTCCTTCACTTTCTATTTTGTGGAATAATTTGAAGAGTATTAATATTAGGTCTTCTTTGAAGATCTGATAGAATTGTTCACTAAACCTGTCTGGTCCTGAGCTTTTTTATTTTGGTTGGGAGACTTAATGATTGCTCCTATTGCTTTAGGGGTTATGGGACTGTTTAGATCCTGTTTTAACTTTGACACATGTTATGTGTCTAGAAAATTGTCCTTTTCATCTAGATTTTTCAATTTTGTTGAGTATAAGCTTTTGTAGCAGGATCTAATGAGTTTTTTAATTTCCACCGTTTCCCTGTTATGTCTCCATTTTTCTTTTCTGATTTTATTAATTTGGATACTGTCTCTGTGCTCTCTGTTTAGTCTGGCTAAGGGTTTATCTATCTTGTTGTTTTTCCTGGTTTTGTTGATTCTTTGTATAGTTCTTTTTGTTTCTATTTGGTTGATTTCAGCCATCTACTGTTCTTGGGTGTATTTGCTTCTTTTTGTTCTAGAGTGTTCAGGTGTGCTGTCAAGCTGCTAGTGTAAGTTCTTTCCAGTTTCTTTTTGGATGCACTTAGAGAGTTTTCCTCTTACCATTGCTTTAATTGTGTTCCATATGTTTTGGTATGATATATCTTCATTTTCATTAAATTCTAAAACATCTTTAATTTCTGTCTGTCTTTCTGTCTTTTTGTCTTTTTGTCTTTCTGCCTGCCTGCCTGCCTGTCTGTCTGTCTCCCTCCCTCCCTCCCTCCCTCCCTCCCTCCCTCCCTCCCTCCCTCTCTCCCGCCTCCCTCCATCTCTCTGTCTCTCTGTCTCTGTCTCTCTCTTCCTTGACCAAGTTATTATTGAGTAGGGCATTATTCAGCTTCTATGTGTAGATGTGCTTATGGTTGTTTTTGTGGGTATTGAAGACCATCCTTAATTCATCGTGATTGGCTAGGCCTGTTTTGTAATCAATTATATGGTCAGTTTTGGAGAAAGTACCAATAGGTGCTGAGAAGAGGGTATATTCTTTTGCTTTAGGATGAAATATTTTCTATCTATCTATCTATCTATCTATCTATCTGTCTGTCTGTCTGTTATCTATCTATCTATCTATCTATCTATCATCAATCAATCAATCAATCAATCATCTATCTATCTCTGTTAGATCCATTTGGTTCATAATGGTGTGTTAGTTGCACTGTGTCTCTGTTTAATTTCTGTTTCCATGATTTGTTCATTGATGAGAGTGGGGTGTTGAAGTCTCCCACTATTTTTGTGTGGAATACAATGTGTGCTTTGAGTTTTAATAAAGTTTAGTTTGTGAATGTGGGTGCTCTTGCATTTGGAGCATAGATGTTCAGAACTGAGAGTTCATCTTGGTAGATTTTTTCCTTTGACCAGTGTGAAGTGTCCTTCCTTATCTTTTTTGATAACTTTTGGCTGAAAATTGATTTTATTCAATATTATAATGGCTACTCCAGCTTGTTTCTCTGGACCATTTGCTTGGAAAATTGTGCTCCAACTCTTTACTCTGAGGTAGTGTCTGTCTTTGTCATCTTTTGTCATTTTTGTGGAAAGACATGTTGTAAATTTGGTTTTGTCATGGAATATTTTGTTTTCTCAGTCTATGGTAATTGAGAGTTTTGCTGGGTATAGTAGCCGTGCTGCCATTTATGTTCTGTTAGAGTCTGTATGACATCTGTCCAGGATCTTCTAGCTTTTGTATTCTCTGTTGAGAAATCTGGTGTAATTCTGATAGGTCTGCCTTTATATGTTACTTGACCTTTTCCCCTTCCTGATTTTAATATTCTTTCTTTATTTGGTGCGTTTGCTGTTTTGTTCCCATAATATGTGATGGGAAGAATTTCTTTTCTGGTCCAGTCTACTTGAAATTCTGTAGACTTCTTTTATGTTCATGGGAATCTCTTTCTTTAGGTTAGGGAAGTTTTCTTCCATAATTTTGTTGAAGATATTTACTGGCCCTTTAAGTTGGGAATCTTTGCCCTCTTCTATACTTATTATACTTAGATTTCGTCTTCTCATTGTGTGCTGGATTTCCTGGATGTTTTGGGTTAGGAACTTTTTGCATTTTGCATTTTTGACTGTTGTGTCAATGTTTCCTATGATTTCTTATGCAACTGTGATTTTTTTCTTCTGTTATATTCTGTTGGTGATGCTTGCATCTATGACTCCTGATCACTTTCCTTGGTTTTCTATCTCCATATTTGTCTCCCTCTGTGATTTCTTTTTTTAAAAATGGTTTTTATTAGATATTTACTTCATTTAAATTTCACATGTTCTCCCCTCTCCTGGATTCCCCTCCAAAAATTTCCTATGCTCTCCCTCTCTGCCCTTGGTCACCAACCCACCCAATTCTGTTTCCTGGTCTGGGCATTTTCCTTCACTGGGGCATTGAACCATTAGAGGACCAAGGGCCTCTCCTCTCATTGATGACTTTCAAGGCCATCCTCTGCTACATATGTGGCTGGAGTCATAGGTTTCTCTATGTGTACTCTTTGGTTGGTGATTTAGTCCCTGTGAGGTAACCCAATCACAAAAGAACAGACATGGTATGCACTCACTGATAAGTGGATATTAGCCCAGAAGCTCAGAGTACCCAAGATACAATTCTCAAACCACATGAAGCTCAAGACAGAAGAAGATCAAAGTACTTTGATCCTTCTTAGAAGGGGAAACAAAATACCCATGGGAGGAGATACAGAGACAAAGTGTGGAGCAGAGACTGAAGGAAAGGTCTTCCAGAGACTGCCCCACTTGGGGATACAGTCACCAAACCCAGACACTACTGTGGATTGACCAACAAGTGCTTGTTGACAGGAGCCTGATATAGCTGTCTCCTGAGAGGTTTTGCCAGAGCCTGAGTAATACAGAGGTGGATGCTCTCAGCCAACCTTTGGACTGAGCATAGGGCCAATAGAGGAGTTAGAGAAAAGAACCAAGAAGCTGTAGGGGTTTACATTCCCATTGGAGGAACAACAGTATGAACTTTCGTGAATTCTTTATTGTTTCTCTTTCCATTTTTAGATCCTGGATTTTTTCCCCTCAATTCCTTCATCTGTTTGGTTGTGTTTTCCTGTAATTCTTTAAGGGATTTTTTCTGTTTCCTCTTTAATGGCTTCTGGCTGTTTACCTGTGTTCTCCTGTATTTCTTTAACGGAGTTATTTATATCCTTCTTAAAGTCCTCTATCATCATCATGAGATGCGATTTTTAAATCCAAATCTTGCTTTTTTGGTGTGATGGGGTATCCAGGACTTGCTGTGGTGGGAGAAGTGGGTTCTGATGATGCCAAGTAGTCTTGTTTTTTGTTGTTTAGTTTCTTGTGCTTGCCTCTCTCCATCTGGTTATCTCTGGTGTTAGCTGGTCTTCCTGTTTCTGACTGGAGCTTGTCCCTCCTGTGGGCCAGTGAACCTGTGATCTTCAGGTTCAGTGTGTATCAGCACTCCTGTGGAGACCAACTCTCTCTTGTGTGAGGTTTGGTTGTGGAGGACTGTGCGACAGCCTTAGCTCTGGGTTGTACATTGATCCAGGATGGATCCTGTCCCCAGCTGCTCTGCTGTTCCTGTGCCCTCTGTGCTCCTGGATGATCCTGCTTTGGACAGTTATTGGAGCAAATGTGGTGATCTCATCTCTGGGCTTATGAGTGAGAGCACTTCTGTGAGACCAGCTCTCTTCTGGTGGTATTTGTGTGCAGAGTGATGTGAGAAAACCTTAGCTCTGCGGTGTAGATGGAGACCCCCATTTCCATTCTTCTACATGCAAAATTTCAATTTGACCAACACCATTTGTTGAAGGAAATTTCTGATTTCCATTGTGCCTTTCCAGCTTCTTCATCAAATACCAGGTATTCACATATTCGCATATTTGTTTCTGGGTCTTCAATTCTATTGATGGATATGTCTGTTGTTATGCCAATGCCATGTGCTTTTATTACTCTAGGTCTGTAGTACAGCATGAAATCAGGGATGGTCATACCTCCAGAAATTCTTTTATTGTTCAGGAAGGTTTTACCTATCCTAGGTTTTTAATTTTTCCATACGAAGCAGAGTATTTTTTCTTTCACAATCTGTAAAGAGTTGTGTTGGAACTTGATAGGGATGCCATAGAATCTGTCAATTGTTTTTGGCAGCATGGCCATTTTTGCTATGCTGATCATATAAAGCCATAAGTATGGAAGATCTTTCCATCTTTTGATATTGCCTTCAGTTTCTTTCTTCAAAGACTTGAAGGTTTTATAATATAAGTCTCTTACTTGTCTGCTTAGTTACCCCAAGATATGTTATCATTTGTGGTTATTGTGAAGTGTGGTGTTTCTTTCATTTCTTTCTTAGTATGTTTTTCATTTGTATATAGGAGGGCTACTGATTTCTTTGAATTAATCTTGTATCCAGCCACTTTGGTGAAGGTGTTTATCAGCTGTAGGAATTCTCTGATAAAATTTTTGGGGTCACTTATATATACCATCATCTCATCTGTGAATAGCGATACTTCTTCATTTCCATCTTGTATCCCCTTGATCTCCTTTCATTGTTTTATTTCTCTAGCTAAAACTTCAAGTACTATATTAAAGAGAGTATACAGCCTAGTACATTGATTATTCCTGATTTTAATGGAATTGCTTTGAGTTTCTCTTAATTTAATTTGATGCTTGTTTTTAGGATTACAGTAAATTGTCTTTATTATGTTGATGTCTGCTTCTTTTTTTTAATTTTTTTATTTGATATAATTTATTTACATTTCAAATGATTTCCCCTTTTCTAGCCCCCCACTCCCCGAAAGTCCTGTAAGCCCCCTTCTCTTCCCCTGTCCTCCCACCCACCCCTTCCCACTTCCCCGTTCTGGTTTTGCCGAATACTGCTTCACTGAGTCTTTCCAGAACCAGGGGCCACTCCTCCTTTCTTCTTGTACCTCATTTGATGTGTGGATTATGTTTTGGGTATTCCAGTTTTCTAGGTTAATATCCACTTATTAGTGAGTGCATATCATGATTCACCTTTTGAGTCTGGGTTACCTCACTTAGTATGATGTTCTATAGCTCCATCCATTTGCCTAAGAATTTCATGAATTCATTGTTTCTAATGGCTGAATAGTACTTCATTGTGTAGATATACCACAGTTTTTGCATCCACTCTTCTGTTGAGGGATACCTGGGTTCTTTCCAGCATCTGGCAATTATAAATAGGGCTGCTATGAACATAGTAGAGCATGTATCCTTATTGCATGGTGGGGAATCCTCTGGGTATATGCCCAGGAGTAGTATAGCAGGATCTTCTGGAAGTGAGGTGCCCATTTTTCGGAGGAACCGCCAGACTGATTTCCAGAGTGGTTGTACCAATTTGCAACCCCACCAGCAGTGGAGGAGTGTTCCTCTTTCTCCACACCCTCTCCAACACCTGCTGTCTCCTGAATTTTTAATCTTAGCCATTCTGACTGGTGTAAGGTTTTGATTTGCATTTCTCTAATGACTAAAGAAGTTGAGCATTTTTTAAGATGCTTCTCAGTCATCTGAAGTTCTTTGGGTGAAAATTCTTTGTTTAGCTCTGTACCCCATTTTTAATAGGGTTATTTGGTTTTCTGGGGTCTAACTTCTTAAGTTCTTTGTATATGTTGGATATTAGCCCTCTATCTGATGTAAGGTTGGTGAAGATCTTTTCCCAATTTGTTGGTTGTCAATTTGTCCTTTTGATGGTGTCCTTTGTCTTACAGAAACTTTGTAATTTTATGAGGTCCCATTTGTCAATTCTTGATCTTAGAGCATAAGCTATTGGTGTTCTCTTCAGGAACTTTCCCCCTATACCTGTGTCCTCAAGGGTCTTCTTTGCTTTCTTTAAGGAATTCATTAATTTTGTCCAATTTGTTTAACTCTTCCTCAATTTCTTTAAGGATTCATTCATCACCTTCATAAAGTTTGTTTTAAGGTCTTTTTACTATGCATCAGCAGTGCTAGGTATATTTAGTGCTTGCTGTAGTAGGATATCTGGGTTCTGGTTATATTATTACCTTGGATGCTATTGATTGTGCTCTTATATTGGCTTCTAGGGATCTGTATTTTGGTTGATTATAGGTCTAGGTGCTGATTACTGAGTTTGTCTTTGTTGGTTGGATGTTTTTCCCCCTTTATTTCTGTTTCCTTCATGGTCTTTTGGCCAGTGTGGTCTGTGGTTAAGCAGGGAGTCTCCAGCAGATTTGGGGGGATGGGGCACTTTGACAAGGAGGGAAGGGGAGTTGGAGGTAGTGTGTGTATTCAATGAGGAGGTGGGTCCATGAGCTGGTGAATGGCATTGCCTTTGTCATTTCATTGCCCTTGTCAATTGCTAAAGCCATTCTGAATGATGTGAGATGAAATCTCAAATTAGTTTATCTCATATTTCACTTATGACTAAGAATGTTCAATGCTTCATTATCAACCATTTATATTTCTTATTTTGAAAACTCTGTTCGGTTCCACAGCCCATTTTTTTGGTTGATAATTTTTACAGTTTAGTGGATTTGTCCTCTGCTGGATGAAGAGCTGGCAAGGTTTTCTTCCATTTTTAGTTTGTCTCTTTGCTCCATTAGCTGTCTCATGTGCTGCCTTCCTGTATATATTTTCATTAATTCATTTATTTTTTGAGATAAGTTTTTTTTTTATTTATTTGTTTGTGTGGAGCCTAAGCTGGCCTAAAAGTCTTGATCCTCCTGTTATACTGTCCTGAGATCTGGTATTACAGGCATCTGCCACCATAAGTATCTCCATTTATTAATTTTTAAATTGAAGTGCTGAAAAATTCCCTTGAATTAGTATGTTCATCCTGGTACTCCCTGAAGGTTTACCACAAGTCAATTCAATAGTTCTGTTTTTTTTTTTATTATCATGCATCAATACATGAAAATTTTATCACTTAGTAACATATCTCTCTCTGAGTTAGTAATGCACTTTCCCTCCCTTAGTCTCTCAAGACACTGTTTATGTAGTATACACATTCAAAATAATCTGGATAGGAGGGATCGGATATTTTATTTACATTTGTTCACAGACACACTTACTAATAGGATGTATCATAATTAGGATTTTCTGTACATTCTCAATATTTAGAAATAGAGACTCTACACACATATCTCCAATCTATGGGAGAACAGTTTAAACACTCTAAAGCATATCCTCAGAGGTCATTATATTTTACTGTGGGTGATAGATGGTATGAATAATCTTTCTTATTATTCTTTACTTTTTCCCCCATTTGATATACATTGGTATTTTACCTACATGTATATCTGTGTGATGCTGTCAGGTCTCTTGTAAATGAGGTTGCAGACAGCTGTGAGCTGTCACGTGGATGCTGGGAATTGGTCCTCAGGTCCTCTGGAACAGCAGTTAGTGCTCTTAACCACTGAGCCATTTCTCTCTTCAGCCCCATGGGATATTCATTCTTAATTAAGGCCATTCTTAATTAACACTGGTGAGTTTTCCCTGCTCCAGTGGATGCCCCCATGATAGACATATGGGTAATACTAACTGGACTTAGTTGGTTATAGAAAGAGAAAGACATGAAGTTTCTTCATGAAGAGAGGAGCTTGTTGGGGAGGGTATTTATAAGAGAATTAGAAATTGGAACCTTGGAGTAGATGTGATACTTCATTATATTTCTGTGTAACATTTTCAAAAATAAAGACAAATTTAAAGAGCAGCAGTGAGGAAGAGTAAAAAGTTGATGAACAATAAAATATTTAAAACTTTACTCAGATTTTTACTGTATAATTTTTGGCATTATGAAATTTTGCAAGAATCCTTTGATTTGAATATTGATTATGTTACTAAGAGTTCTGTGGTGGTTTGAATGAGACTATTCCTCATTTTCTCATGTATTGAATACTTGGTTCCCAGGTGGTATCGTTGACTGTGGGAAGTTTAGGAGATGAGGCCTTGCTGGAGGAAGTTAGTCCCTGGGGCTGGGTTTTGAGAGTTATAGTCTCACCCTGCTTCCAGTTCACTCTCTGCTTCATGCTTGTGGCTGAAGATGTGATTACTTAGCTTCCTGCTGGAGCTGCCATGCCTGGTGCTTGTTCTTTTTTTTTTTTTTTATTTGATATAATTTATTTACATTTCAAATGATTTCCCCTTTTCTAGCCCCCCCCCACTCCCCGAAAGTCCCGTAGGCCCCCTTCTCTTCCCCTGTCCTCCCTCCCACCCCTTCCCAGTTCCCCGTTCTGGTTTTGCCAAATACTGTTTCACTGAGTCTTTCCAGAACCAGGGACCACTCCTGCTTTCTTCTTGTATCTCATTTGATGTGTGGATTATGTTTTGGGTATTCCAGTTTTCTAGGTTAATAACCACTTATTAGTGAGTGCATACCATGATTCACCTTTTGAGTCTGGGTTACCTCACTTAGTATGATGTTCTCTAGCTCCATCCATTTGCCTAAGAATTTCATGAATTCATTGTTTCTAATGGCTGAATAGTACTCCATTGTGTAGATATACCACATTTTTTGTATCCACTCTTCTGTTGAGGGATACCTGGGTTCTTTCCAGCATCTGGCAATTATAAATAGGGCTGCTATGAACATAGTAGAGCATGTATCCTTATTACATGGTGGGGAATCCTCTGGGTATATGCCCAGGAGTGGTATAGCAGGATCTTCTGGAAGTGAGGTGCCCAGTTTTCGGAGGAACCGCCAGACTGCTTTCCAGAGTGGTTGTACCAATTTGCAACCCCACCAGCAGTGGAGGAGTGTTCCTCTTTCTCCGCACCCTCTCCAACACCTGCTGTCTCCTGAATTTTTAATCTTAGCCATTCTGACTGGTGTAAGATGAAATCTTAGGGTTGTTTTGATTTGCATTTCCCTAATGACTAATGAAGTGGAGCATTTTTTAAGATGCTTCTCCGCCATCCGAAGTTCTTCAGGTGAGAATTCTTTGTTTAACTCTGTACCCCATTTTTTAATAGGGTTGTTCGGTTTTCTGGAGTCTAACTTCTTGAGTTCTTTATATATATTGGATATTAGCCCTCTATCTGATGTAGGATTGGTGAAGATCTTTTCCCAATTTGTTGGTTGCCGATCTGTCCTCTTGATGGTGTCCTTTGCCTTACAGAAACTCTGTAACCTTATGAGGTCCCATTTGTCAATTCTTGCTCTTAGAGCATACGCTATTGGTGTTCTGTTCAGAAACTTTCTCCCTGTACCGATGTCCTCAAGGGTCTTCCCCAGTTTCTTTTCTATTAGCTTCAGAGTGTCTGGCTTTATGTGGAGGTCCTTGATCCATTTGGATTTGAGCTTAGTACAAGGAGACAAGGATGGATCAATTCGCATTCTTCTGCATGCTGACCTCCAGTTGAACCAGCACCATTTGTTGAAAAGGCTATCTTTTTTCCATTGGATGTTTTCAGCCTCTTTGTCGAGGATCAAGTGGCCATAGGTGTGTGGGTTCATTTCTGGATCTTCAATCCTGTTCCATTGATCCTCCTGCCTGTCACTGTACCAATACCATGCAGTTTTTAACACTATTGCTCTGTAGTATTGCTTGAGGTCAGGGATACTGATTCCCCCAGATTTTCTTTTGTTGCTGAGAATAGTTTTAGCTATCCTGGGTTTTTTGTTGTTCCAGATGAATTTGATAATTGCTCTTTCTAACTCTGTGAAGAATTGAGTTGGGATTTTGATGGGTATTGCATTGAATCTGTATAGTGCTTTAGGCAAAATGGCCATTTTAACTATATTGATTCTACCGATCCATGAGCATGGGAGGTTTTCCCATTTTTTGAGGTCTTCTTCCATTTCCTTCTTCAGAGTCTTGAAGTTCTTGCCATACAGATCTTTCGCATGTTTGGTAAGAGTCACCCCAAGATACTTTATACTGTTTGTGGCTATTGTGAAGGGGGTCATTTCCCTAATTTCTTTCTCAGCCTGCTTATCCTTTGAGTATAGGAAGGCCACTGATTTGCTTGAGTTGATTTTGTAACCTGCCACTTTGCTGAAGTTGTTTATCAGCTGTAGGAGCTCTCTAGTGGAGTTCTTTGGGTCACTTAGGTAGACGATCATGTCGTCTGCAAATAATGATAGTTTGACTTCCTCCTTTCCAATTTGTATCCCTTTGACCTCCTTATGTTGTCGAATTGCCCGAGCTAGTACCTCAAGTACAATATTGAAAAGATAAGGAGAAAGGGGGCAGCCTTGTCTGGTCCCTGATTTCAGTGGGATTGCTTCAAGTTTCTCTCCGTTTAGTTTGATGCTGGCTACCGGTTTGCTGTATATTGCTTTTACTATGTTTAGGTATGGGCCTTGAATTCCTGTTCTCTCCAAGACTTTAAGCATGAAAGGATGCTGAATTTTGTCAAATGCTTTTTCAGCATCCAATGAAATGACCATGTGATTTTGTTCTTTGAGTTTGTTTATGTAGTGGATTGTATTGATGGATTTCCGTATATTGAACCAACCCTGCATTCCCGGGATAAAGCCTACTTGATCATGGTGGATGATCGTTTTGATGTGTTCTTGGATTCGGTTGGCAAGAATTTTGTTGAGTATTTTTGCATCGATGTTCATAAGGGAAATTGGTCTGAAGTTCTCTTTCTTTGTTGGATCTTTGTGTGGCTTTGGTATCAGCGTAATTGTGGCTTCGTAGAAGGAATTGGGTAGTGTTCCTTCTGTTTCTATTTTGTGGAATAGTTTGAAGAGTATTGGTGTTAACTCTTCTTTGAAGGTCTGGTAGAATTCTGCACTGAAACCATCTGGTCCTGTGCTTTTTTTGGTTGGAAGACTTTCTATGACTCCTTCTATTTCTTTAGGCTTTATGGGACTGTTTAGATGGTCTAGTTGGTCCTGATTTAATTTTGGTATTTGGTATCTGTCAAGGAAATTGTCCATTTCCTCCAGATTCTCCAGTTGTGTTGAGTACAGGCTCTTATAGTAGGATCTGATGATTTTTTGGATTTCCTCAGTTTCCGTTGTTATGTCTCCCTTTTCATTTCTAAGTTTGTTAATTTGGATACTTTCTCTGTGCCCTTTGGTCAGTCTGGCTAAGGGTTTATCTATCTTGTTGATTTTCTCAAAGAACCAGCTCCTAGTTTTGTTGATTTTTTGTATGGTTCTCTTTGTTTCTACTTGATTGATTTCGGCCCTGAGTTTGATGATTTCCTGCCTTCTACTCCTCCTGGGTGAAATAGCTTCTTTTTGTTCTAGGGCTTTCAGGTGTGTCATTAAGTTGGTAATGTATGCTCTCTCCATTTTCTTTTTGGAGGCACTCAGGGCTATGAGTTTTCCTCTTAGCACTGCTTTCATTGTGTCCCATAGATTTGGGTATGTTGTGTTTTCATTTTCATTGTGTTCTAAAAAGTCTTTAATTTCTTTCTTTATTTCTTCCTTGACCAAGGTGTCATTGAGTAGAGTATTGTTCAATTTCCACGTGTATGTGGGTTTTCTGTTGTTTCTGTTGCTATTGAAGACCACTTTTATTCCATAGTGATCAGATAGGAGGCATGAGATTAGTTCTATCTTTTTATATTTGTTGAGGTCTGTCTTGTGACCAATTATATGGTCGATTTTGGAGAAGGTACCATGAGGTGCTGAAAAAAAGGTATATTCTTTTGTTTTAGGATAGAATGTTCTATATATATCAGTTAAATCTAATTGGTCCAAAGCTTCAATTAGTTTCATTGTGTCCTTGTTTAGTTTCTGTTTTCCTGATCGGTCCATTGAGGAAAGTGCAGTGTTGAAGTCACCCACAATTATTGTGTTAGGTGCAATGTGTGCTTTGAGTTTTAATAAAGTTTCTTTTATGAAAGAGGGTGCCCTTGCATTTGGAGCATAGATGTTCAGGATTGAGAGTTCTTCTTGTTGTATTTTTCCTTTGACCAGCAAGAAGTGTCCCTCAGAGTCTCTTTTGATGACTTTGGGTTGAAAGTCAATTTTATCTGATATTAAAATGGCTACTCCAGCTTGTTTCCTGAGACCATTTGCTTGTAAAATTGTCTTCCAGCCTTTTACTCTAAGGTAGTGTTTGTCTTTGACCCTGAGGTGTGTTTCCTGTAAGTAGCAAAATGTAGGGTCCTGTTTACGTATCCAGTCAGTTAGTCTGTGTCTTTTTATTGGGGCATTGAGTCCATTGATGTTAAGAGATATTAAGGAATAGTGATTGTTACTTCCTATCATTTTTGACGTTATTTTTTAAATTTGATTGCTTAACTTCTTTTGGGTTTGATGAAAGGTTACTATCTTGCTTTTTTCAGGGTGGAGTTTCCCTCCTTGTATTGGTGTTGTCCTCCTATTATCCTTTTTAGGGCTGGGTTTGTGGATAGATATTGGGTGAACTTGGTTTTGTCGTGAAATATCTTAGTTTCTCCATCTATGGTGATTGAGAGTTTTGCTGGATATAGTAGTTTTGGTTGGCATTTGTGTTCTCTTAGAGTCTGCATGAGATCTGCCCAGGACCTTCTAGCCTTCATAGTCTCAGGTGAAAAGTCTGCTGTGATTCTGATAGGTCTTCCTTTATATGTTACTTGGCCTTTTTCTCTTACTGCCTTTAGTATTCTTTCTTTGTTTAGAACATTTGCTGTTTTGATTATTATGTGACGGGAAGTATTTCTGTTCTGGTCCAGTCTGTTTGGAGTTCTGTAGGCTTCTTGTATATTCATGGGCATCTCTCTCTTTAGGTTAGGGAAGTTTTCTTCCATAATTTTATTGAAGATATTTGCTGGCCCTTTAAGTTGTAAATCTTCACTCTCATCTATGCCTATAATCCTTAGGTTTGGTCTTCTCATTGTGTCCTGGATTTCCTGGATATTTTGGGTTACAAGCTTTTTGCACTTTGCATTTTCTTTAACTGTTGAGTCCATGGTTTCTATGGAATCTTCAGCATCTGAGATTCTTTCTTCTATCTCTTGTATTCTGTTGTTGATATTTGCATCTCTGTCCCCTGATTTCTTCCCAAGGCTTTCTATCTCCAAAGTTGTCTCCCTTTGAGTTTTCTTAGTTGTTTCTACTTCTGATTTTAGATCCTGGATGGTTTTGCTTAGCTCCTTCCCTTGCATGTTTGTGTTTTCCTGTAATTCTTTAAGAGATTTTTGTGTTTCCTCTTTCATGAGCTCAGCCTGTTGACCAAAGTTCTCCTGTATTTCTTTAAGAGATTTTTGTATTTCGTCTTTCATGACCTCAGCCTGTTGAGCAAAGTTCTCCTGTATTTCTTTAAGTGTTTTTTGCATTTCCTCCTTGTTGGCTTTTGTATTCTCCTGGATTTCTTTCAATGATTTTTGTGTTTCCCTTGCAAGGGCTTCTAACTTTTGATCCATTTTCTCCTGAATGTCCTTCATGTGTTCCTGTACCAGCATCATGACCAGTGATTTTAAATCCAAATCTTGTTTTACTGGTGTGATGGGGTATCCAGGACTTGCTGGTAGAGGAGAATTTGGTTCAGATGTTGCCATATTGCCTTGATTTCTGTTAGTGACGTTTCTGCGTTTGCCTTTTGCCATCTAGCTCTCACTGGTGTTACTTGGTCTTGTCAGTGCTGGACTCACCAGTGCAAGCTGCCCCTTCCCCGTTGGCCTCTGGTGCACAGCTTACACTCTGCACTGCCTGTAGACAGGGTGCTGTTGTCCAGGCTGTTCAGATCCCGAAGCAGGCACCTGAAGGCTCCCGCTGGGGCCCGCAGGATTTATTGGAGCACACCGACTTCTCCCAGCTGGCCGCCCGGAAGCCCCCACTAGCCTCTTGAGGGACCTGGAGATGTGGCGGCCACCCAGGCTGATCTGAAGCGGAGAGAGTTGAGCTGGGGGCTTCTGCCTGGGGCCTTGCCCCAGATTGTGTCTGTGGACCAGGTGGAACCCGTGTGCACCCCCAGGGAGCTCCGAAGGTGAATGTTGCTGTGACCTCCCCTGTGCTCCGCTCACTCCTCTAGGCAGCCGATTTCCCCAACCGGGCTGGCGCACACTAGGTTAGCCTTGTCGCCCGGGCCCTGAGTCCAGGCAAACGCCTGGGAGGCCAAGGTCCGAGCAAAGTTCCCCTAGGGCTATGTCTGTTATTTGGGTCTGCCAGGTGACCCGGATGGCGGGCGTGCACGTCCGCGCTCCCCGAAAGCACCGGGAGAGTCTGTTGTGCTAATAACCTCCTGGGCGGGTTGACACACAGATGGCCCACCAAGCCGCCCAGTTCTTGGGGTCAGTCCTGTGCCTTTTGGGGCCTAGACCCCCGTTTTGTTAGCCTCAGGCTACGCTTGTTAGCAGTCTCTGCCCTCCCGAGCACTCTGGCTCCTGTAGGCAAAATGGCGGCGCGTGCACTGGCCGGGGCAAAAAAAAAAACTCCTGGCTGGGTTGGCGCCCCGATGGCCACTCGAACAGCCCAGGGCCTGGGTGCAGGCCGACGCCCGTCTGGCTCAGACCCCTGCGGTGTTGGGCCTAGGATTATGTTTGTGTACCTCAGTCTGACCGATCTCTGGAGCCTGGGATCAAGATGGCGGTGAGTCTCTCCTGACTGGCGGGCAGCCGAGTTCTGAAGTGGCTTCCGTGCAGCGAAAGGCTCCGCAGAACCGCAGTTGCTTGCTGCCCGGCTGGTCAGCGAAGGTCAGTGGTCATGGGCGCAGGGCCTAACTGGACCCTGTGTCGCCTTGGTTCCACCGCTGATGCCTGGTGCTTGTTCTTATATGTTCTTCCCATATCCTTCTGGAACTGAGAACCAAAATAAAATCTTCCATAAGTTTCTTTTTCCTAGGTATTTTTATCACTGTAACAGAAAAGTAACTGATTTAGGGTCACTTGCAATGGGATTTAGTACAATAAAAATTTCAGTACTTGTTTCTGGATTAAAGAAATAGCACATTGCCTTGATTGAGTTTCTGAGGAAGAGAATCTGAACTTGGGATTGATAATTGAGGAAAGCAGGTTGATATGGAAGGGGCTGGACTTGGTACTGGTTCAGCTATTGCCTTGACTTAGCCTGCCTGATCTTTCAGGTTACTCCAGGGCATGAATTCCACCACACAGATATTTATACTTTGAGGCACTGGGGGCCTTTGTGGAATTGAGGAATGTTGTCCTTTGTGACAAGGGATAACACTGCTTTTGGCTGTGTTATTTCTTGGGGAAGAGTTGTGTCATATTGGACAATGATGGTTCTCATTGCATATATTAATTTTGTATAGAGGGAGCAACCTAGAGTAAAGAGCAGGTATTTATCACAGCACCTGAAGACTGGCTACACCTGGGAAAGAGCAACTAGGCTGAGTACTTACAGAGTTGAATCTTAAGAAGAATCCATCCAGACATGTGGGCAGAAATCAGTGAACAACAGGCTTTCTAATTATTATATTTTTATTAGATCAGGAAAGGACTAGGATAATGTAGAAAAGAAGCAAGGGCACAGCTCCAACCTCAATAGGACCAGATGGTCCTTTAGTAGAGGGAATGAGGGGCAATGACCTTTTTGTGCAACTGGAGATTGTGCACCATGGCATGGGGTTGGAGGGTTAAGTTTTTGTAGAGTTTAAACAAGGAAGGTCCAGTGGTGGTGGGGTCCTCTGGCCTTAGTTCCCTTTGTACAGTCTCAGATAGGAACTGTGTGTGTTGACAGCTTTTCCTGAGCAGGGGAGGCTGTGGTTTTAGATAGGAACCACCTGTGCTAGCAGATAGCCTTGAGTGTAGGCGATTCTTGCCAGCCAGAGATATTTTCACACTTAAGTTCTAACTTTAGTTTTATTCTTAATCTAGTTCATACAGTTGGTCTTCTTAGTCTTGAAGTGCCCAGTTTAGATGAAATAACTTGTTTCACCATGAAACCATGACAAAATTTTAACTCATTTCTGATCCCTGAGTCTTTTCAGATTTCTTGTGGAGGAAAATTTCCTGAAGATTCACTAAGCACCAAAGCTCATAGTCAGAAATGTTAGCAAAGAAACTTAGGAACATGACTGTCAGCTTGTGCTAAACTCTCTTCCCTTCTTCCAGAAGGTCAACTCTGTGATGAGGATAGAACAAAATTTGTCTTCTGGGAGATTAAAGTTGGATTTCCCAGGTGAAAAGAGGCCCTGATTTTACTCTGAGTCAGTGTAGAGATCCACAGTCAAAACTGCGATTTATCTGACTTGAAGGAAAACTAGCAGGCATTGGTTTTGGAGAGAGCAGAGTGAAGCAGGAACTGTGCCATTCAAATGATGAGAAGCTTCCTAGTATGTTATGGACGGGATGCTTCTGAGAACATAGCATAGAGGATGAAATACAGGAGACCTGACTTAGGTCCAACTCATACACTACTCCCTACTTCTGGAATAGCATGCAGCATTCAGGGGAGCTAGCTGAGGATTAGATTATCCAGCAGCCATTTTGAATATTCTATGTATCAGTGTTCTATGATACAGTTCCGTTCCTTCTGATTTTGGTGCTGGGATCTCTTCTAAATACCTCACAAGTACTCTGTGAGGGATTTGTGCAGCGTGAATGCACATGAGTGACTCTGTTATGCTTTGAGCTTTGGTCTGACTCAAAGAAGAAGCAATGAGTCTCAGGCATTCTTAAGTACATTAGAAGTCTTCAGGCTGAGATAAAATACAACAACTTGGAGAAGTACAAATAGAATTTTGGGTAGTTTGGTTAGAAGGTAATAAATACATTGCTATGTTTGCTTTGGGAATGATTATGAGGTATTCTGTTCATTTTATATCCAGGTGAAATTGCACTAATGTACAGTTAATAATCATGAGCTTCCATGTTTATATATATATATATATGTGTGTGTGTGTGTGTGTGTGTGTGTGTTTATAGAAACTATTGTCTGTGCTTAAAGCATGGATAGCATTATGCCAGTCTTGGTTTAAATTTAAGGACAAAGGGGGAGATAGCAGGATGTATCTATCCTGCCACTGTTGTCGCAATTTTCCCCCAGTTTCTTCATGAAAGAGGATGTCTAGCAGGGTGTGCATTAGGGCACACACATGAATGAGCCGGCTTTGTACTGGACCAAAAGCAGACACTGACAATCCAGTTACTCCTTTCTTTGCCTGTATCCAATATCAGTCTAAAATAGCTCCCAACAGAATACTTGTTCTTCTCTAAAACTACATGATCTAGGCCTCCACTAGATAAGTGTTCTCAGCACACTTATTTCTATGATCTCACTAAATGGTCATAGCTTTGCTTCCAGAATTCAATGTCCTTTTAGTCCAATATACTGAATGCTTCTACAAAATAGACAAAGGTTTAAAAGCCATTTGGCTACATTTATTATTAAAATGGTCCTACTTCCCTGGTACCAGTATGTAGTTAGTTTCTTTTCTGTTGTGACAAAATACCATGACCAGAAGCAACTTCAATGGAAATATTTCTTTTAACTCATAATTCCAGGTTGTAGACCATCACAGCTGGAAGCCAAGGCAGCTAGAACTTAAAATAGCTGGTCTCAATACGGATGCAGATGCTCATAGCTAACCATTGGACTGAGCACAGGGACCCCAATGGAGGAGTTAGGGGAAGGACTGAAGGGGCTGAAGGGGCCTTATGTGGCATTGATGGGGGGGGAGGCTCTTGGTCCTGTGAAGACTTGATGCCCAAGTGCAGAGGAATGCTTGGGTAGTCCACAGAGTGTGTAGGTTGGGTGGGGAGCACCCTCATAGAAGCAGGGTAAGGGAGGATGGGATAGGGGTTTTCCAGGGGGAGCCAGGAAAGGCGATAACATTTGAAATATAAATAAATAAATAAAATATTTAATTAAAAAAAAGATGACGAGCCTGTGATGGAAACTGGAGCCCACTATATAAATCTAAATCCTTACATAAAATTAAAAGAAAATTCACTGCTCAAAACTAAAAACACAAATCACAAAATAAAATAAAATAAAATAAAATAAAATAAAATAAAATAAAATAAAATAGATGGTCTCATTGCTGTGGCTGTCAGGAATGCAGAGACATGAGTGTGAGAGTGCTCATCACTCAGCTAGCGTCCTCAATTTCTGAAGGCCCCAGAGCAGGCAATGGTGTTGCTGCTTCCAGGTGGGATCTTTACAAACCTATTAGGTCAATGAAGAAAATCCTGCACAGACATATCCACAACCTTTGCTGATGGTGTTGGTCCACTAGGGGGCACTGTAAGCTTCCCAGAAATGATGTTCTGAAGTGCTTAAAGGATTGGGGAGTTACATTGACTAAAGAAGATATGAGTGTCAGGTTCTGTAGAACTACAAAATGGAGCCTGGAAACCCACTGTGAAGATTTCTCCAGGAGAATTAAAGAAAATATAATTGTATTCATCAATGTGAGGACTAAAATTCAATTAAAGGTATCTCTACTCTATGATTTCAATTTTAAATTTTATGATGAAAATCCCCAAGTTCATCGACCCAGAACTAACTTCAATACCAGCAACAGCCCAACTTTTCATTATTTTCTCTCAGAATAGCAGGAACCAGAATAATTAGTCAAGAAGAGAAAAACAAAATAAAACAAAGCAAAACAAAACCTAACAAGGTACAAAAACAGAAGAAGAAAATGCAGAGAACACCACCGAACTTTGACCAGCAGTGTGTGGGTCTGTGGGGTGCAGGGAAGTGACTGGAGGAGAATGGCAGAGGTAAAAAGTGAATTAGGGTGAATGCTGTGTGCATGTGTGCATAACCTCTTTATTTCAACAAATGAAAATTTCATTGGAACCATTGTCTTTGCAGATGTTAATCTGTTGATTTTAAGAAAGTGTATTTTGCACTCCATCAAGCAGTGATTTCTCAAATCCTGTCAAATTATGGAATTTAAGAAATGGCTTACTCTTGCTAACATTCTGGATACTTTGTGATGTGCTAAGACCTGGGCTCTTCTACTCAAAATTTACCCTCAGTTGTTTCTTGCTTCAGTTGTTACCCACAACTAATAAGCACAACCAATCAAGCAACCAATCCATTGACTGACCGACCAAACCAACCAACCAACCAACCAACCAACTAACCAACCAACCAACCAACTAACCAACCAACCAACCAACCAACTAACCAACCAACCAACCAACCAACCAATCATTTTTCAAGCAGTTAGCTACATGGTCTCTTGCTTCAGGACAAGGTTTTCTTTCACAGCTAGGGAGCAGTTAGAGTGAAGCGTCACTGGGCTGCTGTGTGTGTGGTTTTGCCACCAAGATGAAAGAGCTAAGATTTTATTGGTGGAGAGAGAGAGAGAGAGAGAGAGAGAGAGAGAGAGAGAGAGAGAGAGAGAGAGAGACTACTGACTTTTAGAAATAAGCTCAACACTTCCTGGAGCTGGGGTGAAGGCATATCAGCAGTTTGACAGGTTCAATGGAGAGGAGCATGGTAACTCCACTGGGGCTGCTGTTGGTGTTGCTTTGCTGTGAGTTGCGGATCTCCAAGATGGGGTTAGTTGTGTTCCAGAGGGGCAGGTGGGAGCCAGCAGAAGATAAAGCTGACATTTCTGGGGTATCAGTCAGGGGTGGAAACTGCTGAACAATTGCCCTTCACATAGTTTGTTTTTCTTTCTCTGAGCAGGGGTGAGAGGAATGCAAGTGGAACAGAGTCCTCCAGCCCTGAGTCTTCATGAGGGAGCTGGTTCTGGTCTAAGATGCAATTTTTCTACCACCATGAAAAGTGTCCAGTGGTTCCAACAAAATCGCAGAGGCAGCTTCATCCATCTTTTTTACCTGGCTCCAGGAATGAAGGAGATTGGGAGGTTAAAGACAACATTCAATTCTAAGGAGCGATACAGCACACTGCACATCAGGGATGCCCAGCTGGAGGACTCAGGCATTTACTTCTGTGCTGCTGAGGCACAGTGCTCCCAGCAAGGCAAGGGCCTGGCCACAAACTGCAGCTGGGTGTGTAGCTAAGGCCCCACCACAGCGAGAGTCTGTAGCAACAATTGCACAGCTGTGGGGTTCCAAGTTTATGCCGCTTCTCTGTTACCTCTGTTAACACTAGACAGTCCAGGGTTGCTGGTTCCAAGTTTATGTTGCATCTCTGTAACCTCTGCTAACACCGGACAGTCCAGGGTTGCTGGTTCCAACTTTATGTTGTATCTCCGTCACCTCTACTAACACTAGAGAGTTCAGGGTTACTGTACCACTTCATTGTATCCTTTCCCTCACAGATTCCCATTTTCAGGAGCAAATTCTTATGTATACTATTGGAACACCTGAGAAACATGAAAAAGTTCCAAGTATGTCAGATCTGTTGGCACATTATTAACTGTTCTTAAGTTACTGTTCTGCAAAAAGCTTTAAAGAGACATGCTGTTCAACAAACAGACAAGAGACAACACAATATTTCAGACAATTGCTGATCTTTTGAATTTGCAGAAGGATTGAGACATTTCCTTTTGCAGACTGCACTCATGCAGATGGTTCACCAAGGTATGTGTGCCACTACTGCACCTGTAGGGTTTTCTTGGCATGCTGGTCATTGATCTGGTTCATAACTGGGTATGACTGTTGATTACCTACCGCCTTTGGAAGCTATGCATCTTCTGGTAGTATGAAAACTAATTCTAAGAGGGAAAAACCATTCAGGCCAGTTACATCTCTGGGATTTCTGGGCTCTGTTTCTGAAGTGCATGATGTATTTCGCAATAGGATCTTACCTTCATGGAGTAACCAAGAGCAAGAGCAATAAGATGTGCATTGTGGGAATAACTTAGACAGCTCTGACCAACCTCTCAAAAGATGACTTCTCATGTCTCATGTCTGGTACTGAAGTTTTTGTTCCATGACCTTTGGCTTATTGAGGAAGCATTGGCAGCCCAGATGAGAAAAGTTATATATATATATATATGTGTGTGTGTGTGTGTGTGTGTGTGTGTGTGTATGTGTATATGTATATGTATGAAGAAAGTGAAAACAGAAGGTTAGAGGAAGTTTAAGAAGAATACCAGGATACATGTGACTTGATAGGGTAAATGGAAGAAAGAAGTTTATCATAGGGAAGGGGGATTGAGATAAATACAGAAGAAAGGGATGGTGATGAATGGAATAGAATTGAAAGTTCAGAAGTAAACCCACACACTTATGGAACCTGATTTTTCCATTTATTTATTTATTTATTTATTTATTTATTTATTTATTTATTTATTCATTCATTCATTTTGCATTCCAATTGCTGCCCCTCTCCCAGCCCCTTTCCCAGAATCCTTCCCAAACCCCATCCCCTTTTCCTCCGAGAGGGTGGGAGGTTCCCTGCGTATCTTCCGATACTGTATGCACCCAGTCTCTGTACAGTTAGGCACATCTTCTCCCACTGAGGCCAGACAAGGCAGCTCACTTGGGGAACAGATTACAGAGATGACAACAGCTTTAGGAACACCCCCTGCTTCAGTTGTTGGCAGACCCACATGAAGACCAAATGCATCTGCTTCATATGTGCAGGGGGCCTTGCTCCAGCCCATATATGCTCTTTGGTTGATGGCTCAGTTTCTAAGAGTCCCAGGCTAGTCTGGAAATCAATTTGGCAGTTTCCTAGAAAATTGGGAATAGTTCCACCTCAAGATCCAGGTGCAATACTCCTGAAATGTACCCCAAAAGAGCCTCCATCATACCACAAGGATGCTCAAACTATGTTCATAACAACTTTAGTCATAATAACCCCAAATTAGAAACAAACTAGATGTTCATCAACCAAAGAATGGATAAAGATGAGGCACATATTCACATTGGAGTACTACTCAGCTATTAAAAACAATGATATGAAATTTTAAGGCAAATGGATGGAAGTAAAAGGATCATTCTGAGAGAGGTAACCTGCACCCAGAAAGACAACCTGGTATGTATTAAGTTATAAGTGGATATTAGCCATAAAGAACAGGATAACCATGCTACTACCCACAGACCAAAGAAGCTAAGTAGCAAGGGAGGCTCATGATGGACAGGTGCTTGAATCTCACGGAGTAGCGGAAATAGAATATACATCAGGAGGTGGTGGTCAATGAAGGAAGAGGGCTAGGTGTTGGAGTACATGTGGATGGGAGCAGGCAGGATCAAGTTGGGGGAGAATGGAGGGACAGAGTAGTGCCAGAGACAACTGGAAATATCATGAGAACATCTATAGGATGATCCAGAAATCTAGAAAAATGGAATTTCCCAGAAATCTATGAGGGTGACCTAGCTAAGACTCCTAGTAATTAGGGATATGGAACCTGAAGTAACTATCTCCTTTAACCAAGAAAGACTTCCAATGGAGAGTCTGGGACACCAATCTAGCCACAAAACTCTTGGTGCACAATTTGTCCTGCCTACAAAATGTACAGGGGTAATGGTGGGGTAGAAACTGAGGGATTGGCCTAGCTTGAGACCCTCACCATGAGAGGGAGTTAACCCAGAGACTATTAGTGATATTGTGCTGTACTTTTAGACTGGAGCCTAGCATTACTGTCATCAGAGAGGACTCATCTAGGAACTGATGGAAATTGATGCAGAGTCTCACAGCCAAACATTAGGTGGATCTCGGGGAATCCTATGAGAGAGAGAGAGAGGGGGGGGGGAAGGATTGAAGGAGCTAGAGGGTTAAGGATATCATAAGGAAACCTACAAAATCAGCTAACTAGGGTCCAAAGGGGCTCGAAGAGACTGAATAGACAACCAGAGAGTATGCATGGGACTGACTTAGGGCCTCTGCACATATGCAACAGTTGTGTAGTTTGGTCTTCATGGAGGTCTTCTCACATTGATAACAGGGTTTTTTTCTGACTCTCTTGACTGCCTGTGGATCCCTAACTTTCCTCTAACTGGGCTGCCTTGTCTAGCCTCAATGGGATAAGATGGCCCTAGTCTTATTATAACTTCATATGCCAAGGTGGGTTGATTTCCATAGGCAGCCTCTTCTTTTTGTAGAAGAAAGGGGGTGGGGTAGATCCAGGGGAGGGAAGATGAAAGGGAAGGATTGGGAGGAGTAGAGGAAGGGGAAATAGTGATAGAGATGTAAAGCAAATAAATAACTCAATTAATAAAAATGATTCATGAAAGTAACATGTGTATACAGGAATAAATATGCAGAAGGATGTCTTTGGAACAGCTGTAGCATGCTCAGTCAAATATTTGTGGCAATTATTGTAAATGTGCATGTACACATAAAATATCAAGAACTAGGAAAAAGATGTGGGCAAAGTTGAGGCAGAAAAGCTTTGTGAGAAGACAAATTCTGTCAATGAGGAAAAATTACTAAGACCAAATTGAATGATAAAAAGAGCTCCCACAGAAACATGGCAGTCATGAAAGCTAGACTCCTGAGTGGAAACTGTGGCACTTGAAGAGGAAGAAACTTTTCTGAAGATGTGAGCTGGCTGCGTGAGCTGGCTGCTTGGGTACCCAATGCAGGTCCTCAAGGAAGAGTCACAAATGCCTCACCAGTCTCAAATAATAGTCAGATTTGTGTTTCCTAAATTCAGTCACTACTATTCACAAAAACATTTGCGGAAAACAGCTAAGAAAATGTCATTGTCTACATTTGATGGAGAGTATGGTACAACTTGTGAGCTCTGCATGCCAGTCACAACTGCTTCTTTGTTGTGGCTGTCCTGTGCAGTTAATCTGAAAACATTGTTTCAAGACATCAATGAACTAACAGCACAAAATTATATTGCAGTGATTATACATCCTCAAAGCCAATTTACAAAATTATTCTTTAATTTTATTATATCTCCCAGGGACTAAACCACCAACATGTACATGGAGGGATCCATGACTCCAGATATATATGTTGCAGAGGGTGGCCTTATGTAACATCAATGGAAGGGGAGGATCTTGGTTCTGTGGAGGTTTGATGCCCCAGCATAGGGGGATGCTAGAGTGGTAAGGAGGGAGTGCGTGAGTGGGTGAGGGGGGAAATGGGATGGAATGGGGGTAGTGGAGAGGTAACTAGTAAGGGAGCTATCATTTGAAGTGTAAATGAATATAAAGATTAATAAAAACAATAAAAAAGGAATTAAGAAGGTATTTACTCTATTTTATGTGCATGGATGGTTTGCCTTCATTTGTGTTTATGTACCATGTGTGTACCTGGTGCCCACAGAGGTCACAAGAGGGGATTGGTCCCCTTGGAACTGGAATTACAGATGGCTTTGAACCACTGTGTAGGTTCTGAGAATCAAACCTGGGTTCTCTGAAAGAGCAACTAGTGCTTTTAAGTGCTGAGCCATCACTCCAAGCCTACATAGTTTCCTACTACTAGTTTGGGTCAATGAAAATAAATTGGTAAAACCTACATCTTGCCATTCAGCTTATCGTATGGTAAAACCCAGAACAGAATATCCATCAGTTGCTCTGCTACAACATTTTCATGTCAGGTAGAATTCTACAAATGATGATAGTCAATTGTTATGTTTTGGCCATTGCTTATGCTTATGTTCTTTAGATTGATGTAATGTACATAAAATCTCAAGAAGTTAGACTTCAAAAACCAAACAACCCAACTAAAAATGGTGTACAGAACTAAACAGACTTTTCAACAAAGGGATCTCAAATGGCGGAGAAGCACTTAATATTCTTTGACATCAGGGAAATGTAAAATTAAAGGACCCTGAAATTTCACATTATACCAATCAGAATGCTTCTCCACATCCTTGCCAACATGTGTTGTTACTTTAAATTTTGAGACTTTAGATTATGTAATGGCCCTTGTTTATGTTCTTTAGATTGATTAGGGACACCTGAAATCTGATATGTGCCTGACAAATGATTTTGAGGACAAGAGCACATTTTTGACTCTGGAAGGTATTACAATAGACCCTAGTTTAGTTTCTGTCCACCAGGGGGTAGAGTTTCCTAACACAAGATCCTTATCTGTGTAATTTATGAGCTTCATAGGTTCATCATTTGATGCCATTTCATCATTGCTTCGTGTGAAGAGTTGAGAGCATCACTCTGGTGACACTGAAGATGAACTCTTCCCCAGCTTTAGTGACTGTGATGCTGTTCATACTTGGTAAGTGAAGTGACTTAAAAAGTGCACTTTTTTTTCACTTCTCTTGGCCCTTTGGCCCTCTCTCCTGTCTCCCTCCATACCTGATTCTGCTGCTTCTTTTTCTTAGCCCTCCCTTTTCCTACTGAGGTCCCTTCTTCCCTCTGCTTTCCGTGACTTTTTGTTTCTCATTCTAAGTGGGATTTAAGCATCCTCACTTGGTCCTTTCTTCTTGCTTAACTTCTTACTGTCTGTGGGGGTGTATTATGTGTATTCTGCACTTTTTGGTTAATATACACTCATCAGTGAGTTTATACTAGGTATGTCATTTTGGGTTGTGGTTACTTCACGCAGGATGCTTATTTTCTAGATGCATCCATTTGCCTGAAAAATTCATGATGTCCTTGATTTTAATCAAGCTGAAGAGCGTTTTATTCGGGTAAATGGACCACATTTTCTGTATCCATTCTTTGGTTGAGGGACATCTGGGTTGCTTCCAGTTTCTATTAGGGATAAAGCTGCTATGAACATAGTGGAGCAAATGTCCTTGAGGTTTCATGCATCATCTTTTGGATATGTACCCAGGAGCAGTACAGCTAGGCCTTCAATAGAACTATTTCCAGTTTTCATAGGAACCATCAGATTGTTTCCCAGAGTGGTTGTACAAGTTCATAGTTCCACCAGCAATGGAAGAGTATTATCCTTTCTTCACATTCTTGCCAGCATGTGCTGTCACTTGAGTTTTTAATCTTAGCCAATTTGATTAGTGTAAGGTAGAAACTCAGAGGATCATTTTGATTTGCATTTCCCTGATGGCTAAGGATGTTGAATATTTCACTAAGTGCTTCTTGCCATTCAAGATTTTTTTTTTCTGTTGAGAATTCTCTGTTTAGCCCTGACACCAGTTTTTAATCGGGGTTATTTAGTTTTTGGAGTTTACTTTCTTGAATTTTTTATATATTTTGGATGTTATCCCTATATCAGATTTAGAGTTAATGAAGATCTTTCTCCAATCTGTAGGAAGCCCAGGGTGAGGGCTAGGGGGAACTTCTAGAAAGTCCCAGAGACCCTGGATGGGGGAGGCTTCCAGGACTCAATGTGGGTAACCTTATCCAAAATGCTCAACACTTGAAGATATAGAACCTGAAAAGACCACCTCCAGTAGTCAGACAGGACCCACAGTGGAGGGAAGGGGACACTAAACTACCTACAAAACTTTTGACCCAAAATTGCTCTTGTCTAAAAGAAATGCAGGGACAAAAATGGAGCATAGACTGAAGGAATTGCTGACCCAATTTGGGATCTATTCCATGGGCAGTCACCAGTCACTGACATTATTCCTGATGTGCTCGCAGACAGGAGCCTAGAATTGCCATCCTCTGAGAGCCTCTATGAACTGCTGACTGAAAAAGATGCAGATTCTCACAGCCAAGTATTGGACAGAGATGGGGTATACACTTGATGCCCCAGGTTGGGGAAATACCTGGAGGGGAACCCTCTCAGAAGCAAAGAGGAGGGAAAGGGGGGGGGGGAGAACTCTGCAAGGGGATCCAGAAGGCAGGGCAACATTTGGAACATAAATAAATAAAATCATTAATTAAAAGTGCACTCTTCTATGATGTGAGAAAAATATTTAATCAGCTATGACATAGATATCTTATTCTTTCAGGGAGGACTCATGGAGACTCAGTGATCCAGATACAAGATCAAGTGACCCTCTCAGAAAATGACTTCTTATTTATAAACTGCACTTATTCAACCACAGGGTACCCCATTCTCTTCTGGTATGTCCAATATTCTGGAGAAGGTCCACAGCTCCTTCTGCAAGTCACAACAGCCAACAACAGGGGAAGCAACAGAGGTTTTGAAGCTATGTATGATAAAGGGACCACTTCCTTCCACTTGCAGAAAGCCTCAGTGCATGTGTCAGATTCAGCTGTGTACTACTGTGCTATGAGAGACACAGTGGCAGGAACTGCAGGGGAAGCTGAGCATAAAGTCTGAGAAGCAAAAGAAAGTCTTACTTTTGATAATTTTCCTTTTGAATCATCCTGTTTTCACACAGTCTGTGTTGTGTACCCCAGTATTTCTCTGGTTGATGAAAGTCATACAAATGGTCAGAGCAGAATACAAAAAAGGTGATACTATAGGTGTATTTTTGCACAGGAAATTAGAATACCCATGACGTGGAAACTTAAGGATTCTTTGGAATGTCAGTTGTGTTTGATGGCATTTTGCTGGGAATAACACAGTTGTATTTTCATGAAGTATACAAAAATGAAAGGCTGTTCAGCTAAAACAAGCACATGAAAGGACACATGATGAAGGATTCTTCACTAGCAATATGAATGTATTGCTCCATCTTACATATGTTGCTGAACTCTATTTGTTGGGACTCCATAGAGAGATACACACCAAAAGAACTATAGTGACATTTTGCCTGGCTTTTGTGGACTCCAGCTGATTGGCAGAGTGATGTCAGTCAAGAGACATGCACATGCTGAGGCAAGACACATGCTAAGGCAGGGCCCATGGAGGACATGTGATGTTTGGAGGGAGTATAAATGGAACTCAGTGGACAGTGATGGAGGCTGAGCTTGGCTTGCTGAAAGAGATAGCTGTGCAATGCTTGTGGGTCTAGAGTCTTCTCTAAGTTTCGCTTATCTGAGAGAGGCACAACCTAGAACATCTCCTGGCTTTCCTGCTGGTCCTTTCTGCTGACTTGTGCTTAAGCTGAGTCCTGGCAGTCTTTACTAGGTATTGCCACTGGTGCTGATTTATGTTTGCAATCCCAACTCTACTGAACTGGACTGCTGGTATATCCATGAAGTGTTTGTGAGTGGATCAAGCTGCCACTATTAACCGTGAATTGAACTGCCGATTTACAAACAACACACATAGGAGTTGCTCTAAAGAACCATTTCTAAACAGGTCCATTTCCCCTGTGTCCTTTTTTTCCCCCTACCTCTGGTGGGTTGTAGGCTAAAAGGGAGGTTAAAGCATTTAAGAACCATCATTAAAAATAGGTTTTGAAAAAATTAGAGTTATACTCCAAGGATATCAATGGTTTCTCACACAGGGTCATAGTAAAGCCATGAAAGCAATGAAGTGGTCAGTTGTCCTCAGTTTCACATACACGCCATTATCTACATACTGTTTCCTGTCATCTCTAGTAAGTCATACTGTGCCAAATATACCAGAAAAGGTGGCATGGCATCTAGATAATGTCTACCTAATACTATGGAAGAAGTTATTAGTGGGCTACAGCCCTTCTATAACTCAGGATTTCTAGTAGGGAAAGATGAGTAGAAAAGAAAGGAGAAAGCAAAGCCAGAGCATATAGGTGGTTTTCAGATTTTTACTATAACTCCAAAAAAATCTCATTCCCAGCCCTGGAGCACACTACCTCCTCCTGTGACCTCTCTTCCCTCTTTGTCTCCATTTCCATAGGAGTGAGGAGATCCTGATAGCATACCCGATTTCTTCCCCATTGTGGATCCTGTCACTCTGTGATTTTTTTGTTTGTTTTTTGCATATTTCCATCACTGTGCCAGCACACAATACCAAGAAAAACATTCTGTCTTTAACCCTGGTTTTTATAACTGGCAGGATCTCAGAAGCATTCTTTAGCAGGCAACCCATAGTTACCACACTCTTCCAAGAAGCAGAGAGAACAACAGAAACCAAGGAACAGAACACACATCCAACAAAGACAAGATCAGACACCATCACCTAGAAATACAATGATCTCAAATCCATATGTCTAGATTCCAAAATAATAACAACCAATAACAGTCAAGATGATACCCATTCTAATATCTAATAAAATAGAATTTCAACAGAAATTTATCTAAAGAAATAGGGAAGGGCACTTTATACCTAATCATCAGAGGAAAAAAAAATCTACCAAGATGGTATCTCAATTATGAATATCTATCCCCCAAATAAAAGACCACCCACGTTTTGTAAAAGAAACATTGCTGAAGCTTAAGTTATACACTGATAGCCCTGAGGGCCAGAAGAATGAATGGAAATATGCAACCTGGGGGGGGGGGTGTTAAGAGGTGGAGGGACCTTCTAGAATGTACTAGCGTCCTGGGAAGTGAGAGACTCTCAAGACTCAAAGTGTGGGACCTTAGATGAAATGTCCTACAGTGGGGAGAGGGAACTTGTAGAGTCCACCTCCAGTAGAAAGACAGAACATCAAGTTGAAGGATGGGGTTGCCATCCCACAGTCAAAAACTCTGACCCAGAATTGTTACTGTCTAAAAGAACTACAGGGACAAAAATGGAGAAGAGACCGAGGGAAAGGAGGTCCAGTGACCAGCCCAACTTGGGATCCATCTCAAGGCAAGGCTCCAAGGTCTAGCACTAGTACTGATGCTATAATCACTTTTCAAAGTGTCTTTTTTGCTTCTTGTGACTTCTACTAGCAGGCTGAAAATTAAATCTGTGCAGTTCCTGCTGAGGTAGAACAAAGGCCACATTACTTAATCCCTGCTGTTAGGCTACTAATCTTTCCTAAGCCAGCAGCTTTAAAAAGAGAAAGAAGGATTTTAGGATTTTTTAAAAGAAGTTATCATCAGCATTTAAGTACAGTTAGAGAGCTAGAATGTCCAGAGACCCTTAGACTTTAAAGCCACACCAGAGTCCTACTCTGAGCCCCCTGCCACTGCCCTCTCCAGTTCGGGAGGCTCTTAGCACTTCACAGCACCGCAGAGATCCTTCTTCAAAGTTGACCACATAACTGGTCAAAACGCAAGCCTCAATAGATACAAGAAGATTGAAATTATGCCTTGTATCTTATCAGACCACCATGGTTTAAAGTTGTACTTCAACAACAGCAGAAGCACTAGAAAGTCTATACACTCATGGAAACTGAACAACTCTCTACTCAATGATCTCTGGGTCAGGGAAGAAATAAATAAAGAAATTAAAGACTTTCTAGAATTCAATGAAAATGAAGACAGTTTACCCAATTTATGTGACACAATGAAAACAGGCCTATGAGGAAAGTTCATAGCACTAAGTGCCTCCATAAAGGATTTAGAAAGTTCTCCTACCATCAATTTAAAAGCATACCTGAAAGCTCTAGAAAAAAAAGAAGCAAGCCTTCTAAAGAGGAGTAGAAGGCTGGAAATAATCAAAACAAGGTTCGAAAGCAACCAATTGAAAACAAAGAAAACAATACAAAGAATCAACAAAACCAAGAGCTGGTACTTTGAGAAAGCCCACAAGATAGACAAACTCTTAACCAAAAGAACCAAAAGACAGAGAGAGATACAGTATCCAAATAAAATCAGAAATGAAAAGGGAGACATAACAACAGACACTGAAGAAATTCAAAGAATCATTAGGTCTTACTTCAAAAGCGTGTCCTCCACAAAATTTGAAAATCTGAATGAAATGTATGATTTTTCTCGTCAGATACTACGTACCAAAGTTAAATCAAGATCAGGTAAACTATTTAAACAGCCCATTAACTCCTAAGGAAATAGAAGCAGTTATTAAAAGTCTCCCAACCAAAACAGCCCAGGGCCAGATGGTTTAGTGCAGACTTCTACCAGACTTTCAAAGAAGAACTAATAGCAATATTCCTCAAACTATTCCACAGAATAGAAACTACCCAACTCATTCTATGAAGCCACAATCACTCTGATCCCTAAACCACATGAAGACTCAAGAAAGAAAGAGAACTTCAGACTGGTTTCTCTTATGAACATTGATTCAAAAACATTCAATAAAACACTCACAAACTGAATCCAAGACCACATCAAATACATCATTCATCATGATCAAACAGTGTTCCCTCTCAGAGATTGGAGCAATGGTTCAATATATGAAAATCCATCAACAAATACAATGCAAAAACAACTGAAAAAATCACATGATCATCTCATTAAGTGCTGAAAAATTCTTTGACAAAATCCAATACCTCTTCATGTTAAAAAAATGTATCAGAGAGATCAGGGAATCAAGGCACATATCTAAATATAAAAAAAGCAATATACAGCAAGTTAAGAGCCAACATCAAGCTAAATGGAGAGAAACTTAAAGCAATTCCACTAAAATCAGGGACATGACAAGGCTGTCCACTCTCTCCCTAACTATTCAATGTAGTACTTTAAGTTCTAATTAAAACAATAAGAAAACAAAGGGATATCAAGGGGATATGAATCAAAAGGGAGAAGTCAAAGTATCAGTACTCACAAATGATATGAAAGTATACATAAGTGACCTCAAAATCCTAACAGAGAACTCCTACAGTTGATAAATAGCTTCAGCAAAGTGGCTGGATGAAAAATCAGCTCAAAGAAACCAGTAGCCCTCCTTTATACAAATGATAAATTGGCTGAGAAGGAAGTTAGAGAAACAACACCTTTTATAGTAGTCATAAATAATATAAAATATCTTGGTGTAACTCTAACCAAGCAAATGAAAGATCTGTATGACAAGTAATTCAAGTCCCTGAAGAAAGAAATTGAAGAATATATAAGGATATGGAAAGATCTCCCATGGTCATGGATAGGTAGAATTAACATAATAAAAATAGCCATCATTTTGTTGTTGTTTTTGTTTTTGTTTAAATTCAATTTAATATTTCTTTTACTTCATTTTACATCCTGCTCACTGTTCCCCTCCCAGTCTCCCCCTACCACAACCCTTACTCCACCCCTCCCCTTCTCCTCTGAGTGGGTAGGGTCCCCTGGGTACCCACCTCCTCCCACTCTGGTACATCAAGTCTCTGCGAGGCTAGTATATCCTGTCTCCCAGGGAGGCTAGACAAGGGTCCAGATGGGTTGACTCTGTTGGTTTTCCTGTGGAGTTCCTATTCCCTCGGGAGTCTACAATCCTTCCTCTTATTCTTCCATAAAAGTCCTCAAGCCCCATCTACTGTTTGGCAGTTGGTGTCTGTATTGTTTTAGTTCAGCAGCTTGGTGGAGCCTTTTGGAAGACAACTTGCTTGTCTGCAAGCATAACAGAGTATCATTAATATTGTTTGGGATTGGTGCTTGCCCATGGGATAAGTCTCAAGTTGGGATAATTATTTGATCATTCCCTCAGTCTCTGCTCCATCCCCTGTGCCTTCATTTCTTTTTTTTTTTTTTAGATATATTCTTTATTTACATTTCAAATGATTTTCCACTTTCCTGGTTCCCCCCCTCCCAAAAAGTCCCATAAACCATCTCCTCTGCCCCATTTCCCACTCAACCCCCCTCCCACTTCCTTGTCCTAGTATTCCCCTACACTACTGCATTGAGCCCCCAGGACCAGGGGCCTCTCCTCCTTTTGATGTCTAACAAGGCCATCCTCTGCTGCCTATGCATCTGGAGCCATGGCTAACATCATGTGCACTATCTGATTGAAGTTTTTGTGTCTTCATTTCTTCGGACAAGATACATTTTGGGTTGAAAGTTTTGTGGGTGGGTTAGTGTCTCTATCTCTCCACTGTGGTTCTTGCTAGGCTATAGGAGGTGGCTTCTTCAGGCTCCATATCCACAATGTAGTAGGTCACAGTTAAGGTCACCCCATTTATTCTCGGGCTCTTCCTTTATCCCAAGTTTCTGTGTCATCCTGGAGAGGCCCCAACCTCTGCACCCCTGTCAGTTGCAGATTTCCATTCATTTGCATGGCCATCTAGCTATCTCTCCTGTCCTTCCCCATATAAGACCCTAAAGGCCCCATCCCCCTCCTCCTCCCTCCAAGTTCCCACCTTCCATCTGCCTCTTGTGACTATTTTATTTCCCCTTCTAAGTGAGATTCAAGCTTCTTTGCTTGGGCTCCTTCTTGCTTAGCTTCTTTGGGTTTGTGGAGTGTAACATGGTACCTGTATTTTATGGCTAATATCCCCTTTTAAGTGAGTACATTCCATGCATGTCCTTTTGAAACTGGGTTACCTCACTCAGGATGACATTCTCAAGTTCCTTCCATTTGCCTGCAAAATTCATTATGTCTTTATTTTTCATAGTTGGATAGTATGGCAAAAGATGACCATCTTACAAAAGAAATCTACAGATTCAATACAATCCCTATTGAAATGACAACACAATTTTTATAGACCCTGAAAGAGCAATTCTCAACCTCATATGAAAAAACAAAAAACATTGGATAGCCAAAATAATCCTGAACAGTTAAAGAACTTCTAGAAGTATCACCATCCTTGTTTTCAAGCTGTACTACAGAACAATCATTATATAAACTGTATGGGTATCGGTACAGAGATAGACAGGATCATCAATGGAATAGAATTGAAGACCCAGAAATAAATCCACACAACTGTGGCCACTTGATTTTTGATAAAGAATTCACATCCATACAACCCCCCCCCAAAAAAAAAGAATCTTCTTCAAATGCTGCTGGTCTAACTGGAAATCTATATGTAGAAGGATGAAAATAGATCAATATTTATCTCTCTGCATAAAACTCAAGCCTGTGTGGATTGAAGATCTCAACATAAAATCAAATACACTGAACATCATAAAAAAGAAAGCGGAGGAACTGACTAGAATGCATTATCAGAGGAGATAACATTCTGAACAAAACACAAATTGTGCAGACACTGTGATCAACAATTAATAAATGGGCCTTCATTTAAGGCAAAGGACACCATCAAAAGGACAAAACAGCAGCCTACAGAATGGGAAAAAATTTTCACCAATTCTACATCTGAGAGATGGCTGATATCCAAATTATATAAAGTACTCAAGAAACTAAGCATCAAGAAACCAAATATTCCACTTAAAAATAGGGAATAGTTCTAAACACAGAGTTCTCTGTAGTGGAATCATCCTTAGCCATTGGGGAAATGCAAATTAAAAGGAATTTGAGATTCCATCTTAAACCTTTCAGAATGGCTAAGAATAAAGTCACAAGTTACAGCTTATTCAGGCAAGGCTGTGGAGCAAGGGGTTCACTCTTATTTGCTGATGGGAATACAAACATGTCCAACCACTTTGCATAAGCATGGCCTTTTCCATCAGCATCCATTCCTAAAATAATGACTCTGAGACTTATTATTTTTGAATAAATGCCTAGGTTATAAGCTATATTGCCTGAGTTGCTTATAAATTAATTATCCCATATATTCTGAGTGACACATGGCTCTTAACCTTGTCTCAGTTTCATGGGTCTTTCTTCTCAGAGTTTGAGATGAATCTCTTACCACACCTGACTCTGAGTTCCATTCTCCCTACCCAAACTCCAACTTCCTCTTTCCTGCCTCAGCTAGCAGGCTTTCAGATTTTTATTGACAGGTAATGCTTCCATACAGTACAGAAGAGATTTTACAATTTTGGAAATCAGTATGATGGTTTCTCAAAAGAAAAGAAAAGAAAAGAAAAGAAAAGAAAAGAAAAGAAAAGAAAAGAAAAGAAAAGAAAAGAAAAGAAAAGGAAAGGAAAGGAAAGGAAAAGAAAAGAAAAGAAAAGGAAAGGAAAGGAAAGGAAAAGAAAAGAAAAGAAAAGAAAAGAAAACCTGGTAATCTTTCTACCTCAAGACCCTGATATACCATTTCTGGGACTATATCAATGGATACTCATTCCTACCACAAAGACACTTGCTCAAGTATGTTCATAGTAGCTTTATTCATAGTAGCCAGAAACTGGAAACAACCTAGATGTCGCTCAACCAAAGATTTAATAAAGAAAATGTGGCTCATTGACACAATGGAGTATTTCTCAGCTGTCGAAAAAAAAATGACATAATATAATTTCCAGGCAAATGGTTGCAACTAGAAAAAAAAATCATCTTGAATGAGGTAGCCCAGACCCAGAAAGATAAACATGATATATACTCATTTATAAGTTGATATTAGCTGTAAAAGATAATCATGTTACAACCCACAGACCCAGAAAAACTAAGTAACAAGGAGGACTCACTATGGTGGAGGATTAGATTTTGTGGGTCTGGGATGAGAACAGGAGGGTTGAGAACAGGGTGAGATAGGGTGAGGAGGAACTGATGCAGGGAGAGAGTCCTGGGAGAAATGACTGGAGTTGTGGGGTGTTTCAATTTTTAGGTGGAGACCTAGTGCAATGGAAATTCCCTAGAATCTGTGAGAATGACCCTAGTGAGGATTCCTAGTAATGGGGGATAGGGAGCCTGAACTGATCATCTTCTGTAACCAGGCAAGTCTTCCAGTGTAAGACTGTGACACCAACCCAGCCACAAAACCTTCGACCTACAATTTGTCCTGCTTGCAAGGACTGCTGGGATAAATGTGGCACAGAAATTGTGGGAGTGGTCAACCTATGTGTGGTCCAATATGAGATAAATGTCAGGAGAGGAAGCCCATGCCTGATACTGCCTGGGAAGTGAGGACACAAAGGCTACATAGTCAAGAGACCTAGGACAGAAACAGAACAGACATGACTGAAGAAAAAAAAGAAAAGTCAGCATATATATATATGTGTGTGTGTGTGTGTGTGTACGTGTGTGTGTGTGTACGTGTGTGTGTGTGTGTGTGTGTGTGTAATTTTAGGTGAACATGAAATCATACAATTCCTTGAGACTTTAGTAAACATCCTTTATTCTATGTCTTTCTTTACTCTTTCTCCTTTCTTTATTGACTTCCCTCTTTCTTCCACAATTAAATCTCCCTCCTCCACTTTTCCATCTCCTCCTTCATATCCTCTATTTCCTGCTATTCTCATCTCTAGCATTCCTCTCACTTGGCCTCCTTTACTTGACTGGTGTGTGCCATTACTTCAGTTTGTAACTCACATCTGAAAATTTTGAGCTTGGAACAACAGATCAGAGAGAACATGAGTCTTTCTGGGTCTGGGTTATTACTGAAAGGTGTGCATTGAGTTCGGTCAGTTTGTTATATTTTTACTATTTGTATTCTTAGTCATTCTTTGTGCCTCAGTAATTATCACTGCATTTGTTTTCTGTCTATAGTTTTTCTACATTTATACACCTCTTCTGCCATTAGTATTGCTTCTAGTATTCTCTGTGTGAATGGTCTCACGGACATGAGTTCTTTTAAGGATGTTTGCATCCTGGATTTCTTTTTCCCTTCAAGTGTGGCAGATACTCTCGCAGGGTGCTGTAGTTTAGGTTGGCATGTACAGTCTTCTGGAACTTGACATACATTACTCCACTCTCTGATCACATTTAAGGTTTCCACTGACAAATCATGTCTTGTTCTGATGTGTTTTGCTTTACAAAAAATTCTTTTTCCTTGCAGCCTTCAATACTCTTCTTTTGTTCTTTATGTTTAATGTTTTAACTATCATATTTTGTAGGGGTTTCTTTTACTGTCTTGTTTATGTATTTTTTTGTCTATGTGGTATGTTTTTATTAGTATAAGGAGTTTTCTTTTATGATCTTTTTGAAGATGCATTCTATGCCATTGACCTGAGATTCTTCTTATCGATATATATATAATTTGAAGGCATAGTTTTCTGAATTTATTATTTGCTGTAGAAATTATTTAATCTCAATCAGGGACTTCTGTCCCTTCTTATATCTTTCAGTTCCCAGGTAAAAGACACACAACTCTTACTATTATAATAAACTTTAAACAGCATTAGAGCTGGGCAGATATTTACCCTCTGTGCTATTATGTCTATTCCCTGCCAGTTCATGCTCTTAACTCCAATTCTCAAGCCCTCATGGCCATGATAATCAAGATTCTTATCCCATGGTGTCTTCTCCCATCTCCACCTTCTTTTTCCTCCTATGGTTTTTCTCTGACCCCTAGCTCAGGAACCCAAAACCCCACCTATGTCTCTTCTGCAGAGCTATTGGCTGTCAGCATCTTTATTTAACCAATAGTTTAAATTAAGGAAAAAAGTCACATTGCATGTGAGGAATCTCTGGGAGCAACCAGGACTTGGGGGCCAGTATTCAGCATTGCAATATATAACAAAAGGCCAAACCTCAACGATAATTATTTCATGTGTCTGTGCTTTTCACCTACATGTGTCTGTGTTTCATGTGTGTCTGGTATCTGATGAGGCCAGAAGAGGATTTCCGATCCCCTAAAACTAGAGGTAGAGCTGGTTGTGAGCCATCATACGGGAGTTTGTAATTGACCCTGATCCTCTGGTGGAGCAGTAGGTGCTCTTAACTATCAATCCATGTCTCTAGCTTCAAGATGTGGATTTTTTATGTTGTTCTACTGTTCTTGTATGTTTCTTTCTTCAGTTTGAAATTTTTCTCTGCCTTTTCAATCTCTGAGCCCTGATATTCTATCTTCTACTGATTCATTCTACATGTAAGGCTGGCTCATGAGTTTTCTCATTGGTTTAAGGTTTTAAATCACACCTTCATTTCAGATTGAGTTTTGTTCAATATTTCTTTATGTGCATTGTATTCAGGTTTTAAATCCTGGATTGTCTTCATTGTTTCTTTTTGGCTTATATTTTACTTGCTTGAGCATTTCTTTCACTTAAGATAATTTTCTCAAGCATTTATTACATTTAAGATAATTTGTTTTAAGTTTGAGGAGATGTTTCTGCCATCTTTAAACACTTTGGAGTTTTAAATAAAGCTTATGATTGTTCTTCTAAGTTCTATATTCTGAGGCTGATGTAAATAATTTTGGATTTGAGGGATGAGAAGAATACTGTCATCATCTTTCATATTGTTTGTGTTTTCTTTGTGATTGGAAATGGGAATGGTAGACTTTGTTAATTGGTTGTGTGTCTTGTGATGATATGGTAGCTGAGCTGGTGTGTAGGATTTGCCTCAAGGATGAAACTCAGAGGTTGGTCAAGATACAAGTAGGACTCAACATTCTAGACTGGGTCCCTGGTTTTGGACATGAGGAAGGTTTTGAAGTTGGGAGGGGTGTTAGAGAGTAAGGAATGCTTGGCAGTCTGTGATGGTGTATAAGGCCTGGGATGAGCCATGAGGTTGGTCATTAACAGTGAGGCATTTTCTAAAAAATTAGATATTTGCTTTATTTACATTTCAAATGGTATCCCCTTTCTACATTACCCTTCCCCAAATCCCCTATCCCCCTCCCCCTGCTCAACCCCCCCCCCCAATTTCCTGACTGGGCATTAACAGTAAGATATTTCAAAAGAAGATTCTCAATCATGGCCCCAGTGAATGAGCTAGTAGTGGACAGATCCTGTTCTCCAGTTTCTGCTTGCTCTGAGGACCACAGATCTTTAATCTTAAATTATATTATTGTAGACTGTACATCTCTGAATCTTATTCAGACTTTTATTTTCTCTGTTGCTTAAAGACCAACCAAAGAGACTCTCTCTGCCCTCTCATGTTTTTAGTATCCAATGTTAGGATCCTTAGTTTCTTTGAGAAGTTTAAAAATGCTGTGTGTCTCAATGTGTTATCCTCCTTCTCTTCCAAGAGACCTATTAATCTAGCTGCATGCATTTTATTGCAAGCCTCTTACAGGGAGGTGTGTCTCTTAGTTTCATTCGTCTTTTACACACTCCCCAAATCTATGGTACTAGTTGTTTGTTGTTTTCATTCTTCTTCCTCCAATTGTTTTGTTTTTATTTATGTGTGTGTATTTGTTTGTTTGTTTGTTTGTGTGTTTTGAGAAAAGCCTCCCTGTGTGTCACAGGCAGGAGTTAAATTCACATCCTATTGCTTCAGCCTCCCAAACCAGAATCCTTCCTGGGAGTATAAGCATGTGCCACTATGATTATATCTGTCTTCAGGTTTCATATTTACTGAGAAGTGGGTGTTGGATACATTGTCATGGATTAAGTATTGTTGCAGAAAACAGTTTGAGTATGAGCATCTTTCCCTTAGTCTGTTCTCTTTGTACTTATTGATGGTAAAGAAAATGTCTGAACAAACCATGTTTTGGGGATGCTTAACTCTTGAGTAGGGAAGGATCTTTTGTCTCCAGCTTCTGCAAGGTCTCAACGTTCATCATGAGGCAGTATAGGAGGCACAGATGTCTTTGTGCTCACAGATATCACTAGGAGAACCTGGAATGTGAAAATGCATAGTTGTTCCTTCAAAGAAGTGATTGCATAATCTGTTATTAGTCCAGAAGTCTAGAAGCATTTGTGGTTATTAGCTCAGCTATCTTTGCATTGTCTGTGAGGTCAGAACCACAGCCATCCCTTCCCCACCCTCATCCCCAGCCTCATCCCCACCCTCATCCCCACCATTACCCTAAGCTTGTTTTATTGAACCAAACTTTATGGAGGGTGTCTTCATGTACTTAATTTACCAAGAATTCCAATGTTGTTTCGTCCAACTTTTATTTATTTTATTTTATTTTTCAGGGAGATTAAAGTACATTTCATTGTACACACAGGATTGAGTCCATTATCATCAGAAAAGATTTCTTCAAATTGTGCTGCACTTATATATACCTAAAAAAACCCACTCCAATCAAACTACCAAAGCATTAACCAACACTTACTACTTAGGTGTGCTGATCCAAACCACCTTCTTGTCTCCACAGATATTTACATTCCTGGATGTGGAGGTCTCACAAGAGTCCTGCAGGACAGTTCTTTGCTGAATTGTTTATATGTGGACCTACTTCAGCTCTGGCATAGATATTCCCCTGGTACATATGGCTTGATCACTATGTTAGAAATGGAGAGTGAGATGAAGTGAAAGGGTTAGGGAAGAAGAGAGCGAAGGAAGGAAGGAAGGAAGGGGAGAGATGAAGCGGGCAGGGAGTCCGAAACTGGGAAGGTGACAGAAACCAGATCAAGAACTTTCACAGATCAATTTCACTCAGCAGGACTTGATCAAGATTAGACAATAAGTAGAGAAATGAATGAGTTCCCTAGGTTTTATCTTGAGTTTAGGTGTTGTACTCAGTTCCATCTCCTGTACCAACTCACACAAAGTTCTGTTTACACATGAGCTTGCTCCTGGCTCCAAATGGAATAGAGAATTCCAGGCCTTTCTAGCTCTGACCTAAATAAAGAACATGTCAAACCAACTTTAACACTTGAAGATGTGTCACAGTGTGTCCCACAGTAAATGCACAGTGAGATTTTGTTTTGTTTTCTTTATTTTATTTATTAATTTTATTTTGTTTTTTTGTGGGTGGAGGTTGGTTGCAAGGGAGGAAGGTGGATACAAACCACCCTAGAGGTGAATGGAATCATGGTACATGATGTGAAATTCACAGAGAATGAATAAAAAAAATTTAGAGAGAAAAACTAAACTTGGAAATGGTTTTGAATGGGGATGTCTGCCGTGACAAGGGTTAGAGTCATGCTGTACAAAAAAAAACCCCTCATGCAGATTTCCATTGCAGTCTTTTCATAGGTGACTTCTTAGTGCAGGTGACTGCTTATGTGTGAAACCTATTCTCACAGAGAAAGAGGAAGACATCTGCTAGGTGTTAACTCACAAGCTAGCTCACCTTTCTTTCCATCCTGACTTCAAACAGCCTCTTCAAAATTCCAATGAAATTCTCAAGTGTTTAACTTTTTACTAATTAAGTTAGAATACTTTTCAGTTTAAATCTTTCCTTGGTCACTTTCATGAGTCCACAAGATGGCAGTGTTTTCTTTGGGATCCTGAGCAAACTTGTCAAGAGGGAGAGAAGTGGGGCATAAGGGGTGGGTTATGAAGTTGGGGAGGAGGAGAAGGAGGGTACAGGAAGGGGAAGAGGGGGTAGAGAAAGGGCTGGAGGAAAGGCTTGGTGCTTCTGAGACCAGGAAGAGAGTCTCTGTTTTTAGGTGCCAACTTCAGTCTTCAGTGAAGGGGGAGGAGGAGAGAATGAAATCCCTGAGTGTTTCACTAGTGGTCCTGTGGCTCCAGTTAAACTGTAAGTTTGGGAATTCCTTTGGGATTCAGGTGTGATTTGTAAAGTTATTGCCTGCTCCAGGCTAATGGTAGAAACACAGATGTTTTACATCTCTAATTAGGAAGTGGGAAGCCCATGGAAAAGTCATTCTAGATTGTTAGCATCCAAATGTATCCAGTCTTGATTGTCTGACCTTTGTCTTTCTGCACAGGTGTGAGCAGCCAGCAGAAGGTGCAGCAGAGCCCAGAATCCCTCACTGTCACAGAAGGAGCCATAGCCTCTCTCAACTGCACTTTCAGTGATAGTGCTTTTCAGTATTTTGCATGGTACAGACAGCATTCTGGCAAAGGCCCCAAGGCACTGATATCCACATTATCTGATGGCAACAAGGAAGAAGGCAGATTCACAATTCACCTCAATAAAGCCAGTCTTCATGGTTCCCTGCATATCAGAGACTCCCAGCCTGGTGACTCCGCTCTCTACTTCTGTGCAGTGAGTGCACAGTGCTCCTGAGGCACCTGCAGCCTGCACTCAAACCTACTGTGCAGCATCAAGCCCTGACATAGATCACAGACCACAGAGTGGAGACATTCTGTTTCTGTTCTATATGCAGAGTGATTTATGAGCAAGAGTAGAGAGAGCTTGAATGACTGGGAAATGTTTTAACAGTTAAAAAAATAATAATCATGATGGGAAAGGCACATTACTGGTTTGGTTGAAATATTTTCCACCTTTTTCTTCTTACATGCTGATGGTTATACAATAATGTACACACTATTAATGCACATATCTTGTTGAGTTGGAAGATAAGCACATGGCTATGAGACTTACCACATGTCATGCCTTAAAGACAACTTTAGAGCACTGACCCTTTTTGTTTTTAAAATCTTTCAATAAAAAATATTTGTTTTCTAATTTTTGAAAACTAGCTTACAAAGTAGCAGGATTCTCTATGTCTGTTTTCACACATATTTACTTTTGGTTGACCCATTCCCAAGCTCATCCCCTCTACCATCTCCCTGTTCCCCATTCTCACTTAAGACTTTTGTTTTCAGTAGCCGCCTTCCACTTCCATACCGTGTGCTCCATTACCTTCCCAGTCATCTTCCTGAGTCTCCTTTCTCCTCTATGGGCAGCTTTCTACACACACTCATAGTCACATGAGTACACAGAGATGAAAATTAGAAGCTAAGATTTGTATGTAGTTTTCCCATTGAGGACAGAATAACTCACTACATTATTTTCATGGAAATTCTATAATTTCATTTTTCAATATTGCTGAATTACATACATACACACATACATATGTATATATCCATCAAATTTTTATTATTCATTCTTTTTTTGATGAACATCTAGGATGCCTTCATTCCATAGCAATTTTTTCTTTTATTGGATATTTTCTTTATATACATTTCAAATGTTTTCAGGTCTTCTCTATGGAAACCCGCTATCCAATCCCCCCTCCCCCTTGCCTCTATGAGGATGCTCCCTCCCTCACTCACTCCCACATTCCTGCCCTGGAATTCCCCTTCACAGGGGCATTGAACCTCCACAGGACCAAGGGCTGCTCCTCCCACTGATGTCAAACAAGGCAATCTTCTGCCACCTATGCAGCCAGAACCTTGGGTCTCTCCATGTTTACTCTTTGGTTAGTGGTCCACTGCCCAGGAACTCAGGGGCGTCTGGCCTTTTGACACTGTTGCTCCCTCCACAGTGCTGCAAACCTCTTCAGCTCCTTTAGTCTCTTCTCCAACTCCACTGCCTGGGATCCTGCACTCAGTCCAATGGTTGGCTGTGAGCATCCTTCTCTGTATTTGTTGGGCTTTGGCAGAGCCTCTCAGGAAACAGCCATATTAGGCTCCTGTCAGCTAGCACTTCCTGGCATCCAATAGTGTCTGGGTTGGTAACTGTATGTAGGATAGATCCCAGGTGGGGCAGTCTCTGGTTGGCCTTTCCTTCAGTCTCTTCTCCACACTTTGTCTCCATATTTCCTCTTGTGAGTATTTTGTTCCTCCTTCAAAGAAGCACTGGAGCATCCACACTTTGATCTTTCTTTTTATTGAGCTTCATGTGGTCTGTGAGTTGTATCTTGGTTATTCCATGTGGGACCTTGGTGTGAGACAGTCTATAGCTTGATTGGGCAAAGCCACTCCGGAGACTCATCTCCATAATCCTGTAGCCATCAGTCATGTGTGGCTAGGCCCTAGAGTTCTGGCTGGAATCCACCTCTGCAGTCACCTGGCTACAGCCAGGCTTTCCCTGCCTCTAGGTTACCTGGCTGTTGCCAGGTAACCCTGTTTACTATAAATGGAGGCTTCCTGCCCCTCCTTGTGCTCTCTCTCTTATCCAGCTCCCTTATCTCTCTAGTCTCTACCCACCTCTCTTCTTTTTCCCTCTTTCATGTGGTCATGGCCATCCCTCATCTCTCTATCTTCTCTTTCTCTATTTTCTTCTCTTTCTCCTTTTTTAAAAATTTACTCTTTAATAATAAAGCATAAAACTATGAACTGTCTCTTTTATTAAACCCGCCCTGTAAAAGCATGGAGCAAGCCGCAGTGTTTTCAGTTGCCAGGGGAAGGATCTAAGCCTCCTCTCAGCCAGCCAAGCCACTTCTCAGCCAAGCAGCTTCTCAGGCCATACAAAGCGCCCCGCCCCTCTGGGCAAATTTTCTCAGCTAGCCTATAGCCTAGTGCTCCACAGATATTAGGTCGCCCAGCACTCCTGATCGGGGCGCGCTGGTGCTCGGTCCTGCAGGTTTCCCTATCCCCTCCTGCCAGAGTCCTCTCATATGCGGGACCTGCTGCCGCCATGTGGGTACTGAGATTTGAACCCAGGAAAGAGCAATCAGTGCCCTTTCACTGAGACATCTCTTTGCTTTTGGGTTACTAAGTGCACATCATGTGTGTTCTTCTGTGATTGGGTTACCTCACTCAGGATGACATTTTCAAGTTCCATTCATTTGCCTGAGAATTTTGTAAAGTCATTGTTTTGAATAGATGAATGGTACTCCATAGTATAAATGTACCGCACCTTCTATATCCATTACCCTGTTGAGGGACATCTGAGTTCTTTCCAGCTTCTGGCTATTATAAATCAGGCTGCTATGAACACAGTGGAGCATGTATCCTTGGAACATCTTTTGGGTATATGCCCAAGAGTGGTATAGCTGGGTCTTCAGGCAATACTGTGTCCAGTTTTCTGAGGAACCACCAGACTGATTTCCAGAGTGATTTTATCAGCTTGCAATCCCACCAGCAGTGGAGGAGTGCTTCTCTTTCTCCACATCCTCTCCAGCATCTGCTGTCACCTGAGTTTTTGATCTTAGCCATCCTGACTGGTGTGAGGTGGAATCTCAGGGTTGTTTTGATTTGCATTTCCCTGATGACTAAGGAGGTTGAGCAGTTCTTAAGGTGCTTCTCAGCTATTTGAAATTCTTCAGGTGAAAATTCTTTGTTTAGCTCTGTACCCCATTTTTTAACAGGGTTATTTGGTTCTCTGGAGTATAACTTCTTGGGTTCTTTGTATATATTGGATATTAGCCCTCTGTCAGATGTAGGGTTGATAAAGATATTTTCCCAATTTGTTGGTTGCTGCTTTGCCCTATTGACAGTGTCCTTTGCCTTACAAAAACCTTGTAATTTTATGAGGTCCCGTTTGTCAATTCTTGATCTTAGAGCATAAGCTATTGGTGTTTTGTTCAGGAAAATTTCCCCTGTGCCCATGTGCTCAAGGCTCTTCCCCAGTTTCTTTTCTATTAGTTTCAGTGTGTCTGGTTTTATGTGGAGGTCCTTGATCCACTTGGACTTGAGCTTAGTATAAGGAGATAAGAATGGATCGATTTGCATTCTTCTGCATGCTAGCTGCCAGTCGAGCCAGCACCATTTGTTGAAAAGGCTGTCTTCTTTCCACTGGATATTTTTAGCTTCTTTGTCAAAGATCAAGTGACTATAGGTGTGTGGGTTCATTTCTGGTCTTCAATTTGATTCCATTGTTCTACCTGCTTGTCCTTCTACCAATACCACACAGTTTTTAGCACTATTGCTCTGTTACTACTGCTTGAGGTCTGGGATATTGATTCCCCCAGAAGTTCTTTTACTGTTGAGAACAGTTTTGGCTATCCTGGGTTTTTTGTTATTCCAGTTGAATTTGAGAATTGCTCCTTCTAACTCTATGAAGAATTGAGTTGGGATTTTGATGGGGATTGCATTGAATCTGTAGATTGCTTTTGACAAAATGGCCATTTTTACTATATTAATCCTGTCAATCCACAAGCATGGGAGATCTTTCTATCTTCTCAGGTCTTCTTGGATTTCTTTCTTCAGAGACTTGAAGTTCTTGTCATACAGATCTTTCACTTGTTTGGTTAGACTCACCCCAAGATATATTATATTGTTTGTGACTATTATGAAGGATGTCGTTTCCCTAATTTCTTTCTCAGCCTGTTTATTCTTTGAGTATAGGAAGGCTACTGATTTGTTTGAGTTAATTTTATATCTGGCCACTTTGCTGAAATTGATTATCAGCTGTAGGAGTTCTCTGGTGGAGTTTTTGGGTGGCTTAAGTATACTATCATATCATCTGCAAATAAAGAGTCTTCTAAAGAACATTGTTAACCATGGTCCCAGTGAATGGGCTAGTTGTGGAGAGATTCTATTCTCTAGTTTATGCTTGCTCTGAGGATCACAGATCTCTTATCTTAAATTACGTCTTTTTAGACTGTACACCTCTGAATCTTGTTCAGACTTTTATTTTCTCTGTTGCTTAAAGACCAAACAAAGGGACTCTCCTCTGCCCTCTCATCTTTTTAGCATCCACTGTTAGGATCCTTAGGGAGGAGGGAGGTTACAAGGAAGGAAGGTGGACGGGCCCTGGAGATGAGTGGAATTGGGTACACAATATGAAATTCTCACAGAGTGAACAAAAATATCTTAGAAACAAAAACTAAATTTGAAAATGGATTTGAATTGGGATGCCTTCATTTACAAGGGCTAGAGTTATGCAGTACACAAAAACCTGCAGATTTCTATTGTAGACTTTTCATAGGAACTTCTTAGTGCAGGTGACTGCTTATGTGTGAAACCTATTATTACAGAGAAAGAGGACAACATCTGCTAAGTGTGATCGCTCACCCTTCTTTCTATCTTGACTTGGAGCAAATGTCTCTTCAAAATTCCAACCAAATTCTCAAGTACTTTACTTTTTACTAATTAAGTTAGAATACTCTGCAGTTTAAATCTTTTCTTGGTCACTTTCATGAGTCCACAAGATGGCAGTATTTCTTTGGGATCCTGAGCAAACTTGTCAAGAGGGAGAGAAGTGGGCATGGAGGGTTGGGGGTTGGGGGAGGAGAGTATTGGTACAGGAAGAGGAGGAGGGAGTAGAGAAAGGGCCCAAGGAAAAGCTCAGTGCTTTTGATAGCATGAAAAAGGTTTCTTTTCTAGTTGCCAACTTAGAGTTGAGGATCTCAGTCCTCAGTGAAGAGGGAGGAGGAGAGAATGAAATCCTTGAGTGTTTCACTAGTGGTCCTGTGGCTTCAGCTAAACTGTAAGTTTGGGAATTTCTGTTTGATCCAGTTGTGATATGTGAAATTATTGTCTGCTCCAGGCTAATGAAACACAGATATTTTAAATCTCTAATTAGGAAGTGGGAAGCCCATGGAAAAGTCATTCTAGAGTGTTAGCATCCATATGCATCTAGTATTGATTGTCTGACCTTTGTCTTTCTGCACAGGTGTGAGCAGCCAGCAGAAGGTGCAGCAGAGCCCAGAATCCCTCACTGTCACAGAAGGAGCCATAGCCTCTCTCAACTGCACTTTCAGTGATAGTGCTTTTCAGTATTTTGCATGGTACAGACAGCATTCTGGCAAAGGCCCCAAGGCACTGATATCCACATTCTCTGATGGCAACAAGGAAGAAGGCAGATTCACAATTCACCTCAATAAAGCCAGCCTTCATGTTTCCCTGCATATCAGAGACTCCCAGCTTGGTGACTGTGCTCTCTACTTCTGTGCAGTGAGCACACAGTGCTCCCCAGGCACCTGCAGCCTGCACCCAAACCTACTGTGCAACATCAAGCCCTGACATATCACAGACCACAGAGTGGAGACATTCTGTTCCTGTTCTATTTGCAGACAGATTTATGAGCAAGAATATAGAGGGCTTGATTGACTGGGAAAATGCTTTTTTTTTTTTTTAGATTTTTTTAATTAAATATATTCTTTATTTACATTTCAAACAATGTCCCCATTCCTGCTTCTCCCCCCCCCCCCCAAAAAAAAAACCCTAGCACATCTTCTCTCCCCTGCTCACCAATCCACTCACTCTTGCTTCCAGGGAATTTTTGTTGTTGTTGTTGTTTTTGGTTTTTTTCGAGACAGGTTTCTCTGTGTAGCCCTGGCTGTCGAGACCAGGCTGGCCTCAAACTCAGAAATCTGCCTGCCTCTGCCTCCCAAGTGCTGGGATTAAAGGCATGTGCCACCACCACCCGGCTGGGAAAATATTTTAACAGTCAAAATATAAGAATCCTAAATGGGAAAGGCAAATTTCTGGTTTGGTTGAAATATTTTCTACCTTTTTCTTCTTACATGCTGATGGTTATACAATAATATACACACTATTAATGCGCATATCTTGTTGAGTTGGAAGATAAGCACATGGCTATGAGACTTACCACATGCCATGCCTTAAAGACAACTTTAGAGCACTGACCCTTTTTTGTTTTTAAAATCTTTCAATAAAAAATATTTGTTTTCTAATTTTTGAAAACTAGCTTACAAAGTAGCAGGATTCTCTATATCTGTTTTCATACATCTTTACTTTTGGTTGACCCATTTCCAAGCTCATCCCCTCTACCATCTCCCTGTTCCCCATTCTCACTTAAAACTTTGTTTTCAGTAGCCGCCTTCCACTTCCATACCATGTGCTGCATTACCTTCCCAGTCATCTTCCTGAGTCTCCTTTCACCTCTATGGGCAGCTTTCTACACACACTCATAGTCACATGAGTACACAGAGATGAAAATTAGAAGCTAAGATTTGTATGTAGTTTTCTCAATGGGGACAGAATAACTCATTACAATATTTTCATGGAAATTTTACAATTTCATTTTTCTATATTGCTGAATTGCATATATATATGCACACATATGTAATATATATATGAAATTGAATTTTGTAGGGTGATAAATATAGACCTATTTGTATTCTTCTACATACCAACATCCAGTTCGTACCATTTGTTGAAGATGCTTTCCTTTTTTAATTTTATATTTCTAGCTTCTTTATACAAAATAAGCAGTTCATAGGTGTGTATATTTGTGTCTGGATCTCTGATTCCATTGCATTAATCAACTTATCTATTTGTATGCAAATACCAAATAGGTTTTATTACTATAGATTTGTAGTGTCACTTGAAACCAGGCATAGTTATACATCTGGAAGTTCATTTATCTAAAGTTTATTTATCTTATAGGTTTGTTTTAACTATCCTGGGTTTCTTGTTTTTCCATTTTGAAGTTGTATATGTTTTTTTCAAGTTAGTAAAAAATTGCATTGGAAATTTGATGGGTATTGTCTAGAATCTATAGATTGCTTTTTTTTGTAAAACAGCCATTTTTACCCTGTTGATTCTATTAATCCACAAACATGGGAAATGTTTCCATCTTCTGATACCTTCTTCAATTTCTTTTTTCTTTTTCCTTTTTTCTTTTTCTTTTTCTTTCTTTTTTCTTTTTTCTTTTTTTTCTTTTTTCTTTTTTCTTTTTTCTGAGACAGGGTTTCTCTATGTAGCCCTGGCTGTCCTGGAAGTCACTCTGTAGACCAGGCTGGCCTCGAACTCAGAAATCTGCCTGCCTCTGCCTTCCAAGTGCTGGGATCAAAGATGTATGCCACCACTGCCCTACTTTTCTTCAATTTCTTTCTTCAAATACTTGACGTTTTTATCATACAGGTCTTCACCTGATTGTTTAGACTTACCCCAAGATATTTTATATTATTTGTGGCTATTCTGAAGGGCATTGTTGTATAAAAAACATTAATGAATCTGGCAAGGTGTTTCTTCCTGCCTTATGCCATTTATGTTGTCGGATGAAAGACACACACACCTAGCCTTTACTTTTTAATATGTCTTATGCAGTACAATAGCTGGGCAACTGCCTACCCTCCATGCTGTTAGAACCCACTCTCCTACTGACAATGAATTGCTCCTTACTAACTTCTATGTTCCACCTGAGCTGCTCCTAACTCCAGTTGTCCAGCCCACACAGCCACATTTGGATGGCTCACCTATCCAGCGCTGCTCTCCTTCCTCCTGCAAGTTCCTCCTTTTCCATGGCGGCCAGCTGCTTTCTTTCTCTCAAGCCCAGGTTGCCTAAATCCTACCTGTGTCTCTTCTCCCCAACTATTGGCTGCTGGCATCTTTATTTACCAATCAGAATTAACTGTGGGCAGGGCCCCTTAGTGTCTTATGTGTGGACTCTCTTGTCATTGGAGCATATAGTTTTGGGGAACGCAAATTAGCATTATAATACAAGCAGCATTAGGCTAACCCACTACACATTGTTTCCCTAATTTCTTTCCCACTCACTTTGTCATTTGAACACAGATTTGCTGCTGATTTTTATTAATTAATTAATTAATTAATTAAATATTTTATACTCCATAAATTATTCCCCACACCCTAGTCCACTCTCCTACTGTTCCACATCCCATACCACCTCCCCACCCACTGTCTCCACGTGGATGTCCCCACCCTCCACCCAACCTGACCTCTAAACTCCATGGGGCTTCTAGTCTCTTGAGGGTTAGGTACATCACTGCTGATTTTTTTTTTTTGAGTTAATCTTACAGCCATTTTGCTGAAGATATTTTAAGCTGTAGTTCTTTGGTAGAATTTTTGGGTAGTTTATGTTTGGTATATCATCTGTGAGTAGCAGATTCTTTGATTTTTATCTTTCCAATTTGTATCCCCCTGATCTCCTTCGGTCTTCTTGTTGCTTCAGCTAAGACTTCAAGTACTATATTGAGTAGTTATGGAGTAACTGGTCAGCCTTTTCTTGTTATTGATTTTAGTGCAATTCCTTGAATTTATCTCCATTTAATGTGATGTTGGCTATAGGCTTGCTATACATTGTCTTTATTATATTGAGGTATTTCCCTTGCATCCCTGATCTATCCAAGTCTTTTATCATGAAGAGGTGTTGGATTTTGTCAAAGTTTTTTTTTCAGCATCTAATGTGGTTTTTTTGTTTGTTTTTTGTTTCTTTGTTTTTTGAGACAGTCCTGGAACTCACTTTATAGACCAGGTTGGCCCTGAGCTCAGAAATCCACCTGCATCTGACTCCCAAGAGCTCGGACTACCGGTGTGCGCCACCAAGCCCGGCTTTTTCAGCATTTCTAATGAAATGTTTTGTTTTGCTTTTTTCTTTCAGTCTGTTTATGGTAAATTACCTTGCCCTGTTTTTGGATGTTGAACTATCCCTGCATCTCTAGGGAGTAACTTTCTTGATCATGGGTGATGGTTTTGATGTTTCCTTTGATTTGCTTTAGACATATTTTATTGAGTATTTTTCTATCAATGTTCAGGAGGAAAATTGGTCTGTAATTCTGTTTCTTTGTTAAATCTCTGTGTGGTTTGGGTATCAGGGTGACTGTGACTTCATAAAAAAGAATCTGACAATGTTCCATTGTAGAATAATTTTAAGAGTACTGAAAGTACTTTGAAAGTCTGGTTGAATTCTGTGTTAAAACCATCTGGCCTTGGGCTTTTCTTTCCTTTCTTTTCCTTTCCTTTCTTTTCTTTTCTTTTGTTTTATTTTCTTTTGTTTGGAAGATGTTAATAGTTATGTGTTAATGTCTATTTAAGTTGTTTATCTGATTATGGTTTAACTTTTGTTAGTGGTTTTTATTAAGAAAAGTGTTCCTTTCTTTTAGGTTTTCCAATTTTGTGGAGTCCAAGTTTTTGAAGTGTGTATGACCTAATGATACTTTGGATTTCCTCAGTGTTTGTTGTTATATCTCTTCTTCTTTTCTGATTTTGTTAGTTTGGATATTATCTCTTTGTCTCATAGTTCAATTGGATAAGAATTTTCCTATCATGTTGATTTTTTTCAAAGAACCAACTTTTTGTTTCATTGAAACTTTGTATTGTTCTCTTTGTTTCTATTTTATTGATTTCAGCCATCTGTTTGTTGATTTCTTGCTGTCATCTCCTCTTGGATGTATTTACTTCTTTTTTCTAGAGCTTTTTGGTATGTTGTAAAGTTAGTAGCATGGGATCTCTCCAATTCCTTTACAAAGGCACTTAGTGCTCTGAACTTTGGTCTTAAAACATTTCTCATCATGTCTCATGAGTCTCTTGTCTTTTCCTCGATTTCTTTCAGAGATTTACTTATTTCCTCTATTATCTTCTTAAAGTTGTTTTAAAGGTTGTTTTTTTGTGTTTCTTTTTGTTTTCTTGTGTTGGAATATTCAGGGCTTCCTATACTGGTATTGCTGGGCTCTGATGGTGACACATTGCCCTAGATGTTGTTGATTTTGTTATTATACTGACATATCTGGATTTGGAGTGATTGTAGGTCTAGGTTCCAATTTCTGGGTTTGTCTTTGTTAGGTGACTGTTTTCTTCCTTGGTTTCCATTTTCTCTAGTTCTCTGGCTGGAGTGTGAGTGGTTACCTCTTCCACCCTAAATGGTGGCTGAATTTCTGATGGCATAGGTGATCTCTGGCTAAGTAGGGAGTTACTACCCAAGTTAAGAGCTGACATTTTAGTGATGTACATAGCATCTCATCTGGCTGGGGTCTTCTGGTGTTTAGGAGGTTTGTCTGGATTTTAGTCAGGCAGGAGGCTTCTGGCTGTTGGGGGGGGGGAGCTGGCCTGGTCTCTGGCTTTCTGAATGCTGACTTGGTCTCTGGTGGGATTGGTGTGTGGGCCAGGATGATAAGGAGAGGAGGGGCAGTCAGAGTTATGCTGGGCAGGTATACATAGAGTGATGACAGTGAGAAGGTGGCTTATCTGTTTTTCCAAGATCTTGGCTGTCCTCTGGTGGGGTAGGAGGCTTCTGCTGGAGGTGTGGGCTGGGATATTAGGAAGATGAGAGAAGGAGCAGTTGGGGTTATGCTGGACAGTGTGGGCGGGATATAGGGGTAGTCTTACCTGGGATTCAGGAATCTGGCCTGGCCTCTGGTAGGGCATAAAGATTCTGCCAGAGGTGTGATCTCAGATATTAGTATCATCAATTTTTGATTGGCCAGAATAGAGTTATAAGAGCCCTTTGCATGAGATACATGGTGGACTTATATCCCATGAGAAGATAATAATATTTTATAGCCAACCTCTCTATAGATAAGTATAAGCTATTTTTAGAGAAGATAGTGTTACATATCTCATGCCAAAGTGACATCAGACTTAGTGAAGGTGTCATTATAGAGTCTTGAGGTGCTTCAGGCAGTCTAGACAATTCTGAGAGACAAGAAGAGGCTTTGATTATTATAGCTGTCTTAGTTTGATTTCTTTTGCTATGATAAATTATTCTGACAAAAATCAAGCTAGAGGAGTGCCCACATTCAGAACATATAGTGCCATGTTATTTCTTACATATGGATCATGGATACTCAGTTCTATCTTTAGATTTTTTTTTGTTTGAAGTGAAGAAATGGCACAGGAATCTACAATGGGACCACTGGAAGAAAAAACATTTTAATGGAAGGTGAATAGTATTACAGGTATACAAGGCAATAGATATTACTACATGAAGCCATAGGTTTGTAAATGATTTAAAAATCATTTTTAAACTAGATTTCCAAAGCTAGATGTGTGATAACTTCATTGAGTTATCATCCATGGAGGTCCTACAGGTCTCCAAAGCAACATACCATACTGCCATTGCTCTTTGGTATGTAACAAAATTAGTTGATAAGATCCTACTGCTGAAGAGACAACTTATTTGATATAGAGAAATCACATTAGAACATATTTTCTTCTAGGTGGAAGGCTGCTAGGGGAGATATATTACCATTGGAACTACTAGCTGTGGACCCTCCTGTGTGCTAAATGATCCACCTGCCAACAAGATATGCCCACTGATTCAATAGTGGCATGACTATTTTAATGAGCAACCAACTATTTCTCATTGGATTTTAGGCCTTCTCTTTGGGAAAAGGCCTGCACATGATATGTCAGCCTATTGCTCGGAAGAAAGGAAAGAAAATATTATTTTACTAGGTGGTAATATGGTGACCCAGTGTCAATTACATGTTATGAAATAACTACTAAAGTTGTAAGTGAGGAAAGTTCAGATGGGCTCAACATTTATTACCTTAAATGTTAAGAGACAAAGGTTCTGATCAAAGCCTGGCATTTACAGATTACATTTATAACTAAAATACAACAAAACTTAGGAAACAGATGTAGCAAAAGTAATAAAGAACAGCTGTGTAAGAAGAAAAATTCTATTAAGGAGGAAAAAATTACTAAGCTCAAATGAAGGCTAGAAGGAGCTTCCATGGAGACATGTTAGCTCTGAAAGCCAGACTCGTGAAGAGAGGCTTTGACAATTAAGAAAGGGAGTTTTTGTTTACAAGACACATGGGTGAACTGGCTGCTTGGGGTGCCCTCTGCAGGTCTGCAAGGAAGAGTCAAAAATGTGTCAATAGTCTCAAATAATAATCAACTTCCTGTTTCCTAACAGCAGGCTCCACTAGTCACGATGACATTTATAGAAAAGAAAAAGGCCATGGCCTGTATTTGATGTAATGAAATAACACATGAGTCTTGCATGCCAGTCACAATTTCTTCTTTTGTTGTGGTTGTCCTGTATAGTTAATCTATAAACATTGTTTCAAGACACCAATATTCTTTTATTCTCTATTTTTCTTTTTTTCTTTTTTCTTTTTTTGGTTTTTTCGAGACAGGGTTTCTCTGTGTAGCCCTGGCTGTCCTGGAATGCACTTTGTAGACCAGGCTGGCCTTGAACTCAGAAATCCGCCTGCCTCTGCCTCCCAAGTGATGGGATTAAAGGTGTGTGCCACCACTGCTCAGCTCAAGACACCAATGTTTTCCTAACTAAATAGGCAGTACCAACCCATTATTCCAAACTTCTAGAAGGTGAAAGAAGTAGATTGTAATGATTATACATTCTTTTTTTTTTATTATAGTTAAGGGGTATATTTCATGTATTTATTTAATGAACTTTATCCAATGCATCATTTCAACATTGATTGTTATAGCACATATTGTATATCATTTTCTATAAAATGATTTTCAACATGAGCATGCTTTTCCTGTAGCACATTTCAACTTGACTCTATCAGGTTTTGATGACACAATAGCCACCTGAGATTGCTTTCTACCAAAAACAACAATTTTTGAATTTTCAAAAGTGAGGAATGATGTGGCAATTGATTCTTTAATTTTTTTTCCTTTCCTTGTTTTCTTTTCTTTCTTTTTTTCTTTTTTTGCCAGCTCTGAAGAACAGGAGATAAAGTGACACACATTTATTTAGGTCACATCTTTCTATGGATGAAGACATATGAGATTAAATAACCATGGTACATTTCCAAGTCCTAGAGTAAATATTGATTCTTGGGTGACATGGAATATTACCAATTTGCATAACTTTGAAGTTGACAAAACTGGTGTTCTTTTTTTTTTGATTTTTTTTATTCGATATAATTTATTTACATTTCAAATGATTTCCCCTTTTCTAGCCCCCCCACTCCCCGAAAGTCCCGTAAGCCCCCTTCTCTTCCCCTGTCCTCCCACCCACCCCTTCCCACTTCCCCGTTCTGGTTTTGCCGAATAGAACTTCAGACCAATTTCCCTTATGAACATCGATGCAAAAATGCTCAATAGAATTCTTGCCAACCGAATCCAAGAACACATCAAAACGATCATCCACCATGATCAAGTAGGCTTTATCCCGGGAATGCAGGGTTGGTTCAATATACGGAAATCCATCAATACAATCCACTACATAAACAAACTCAAAGTACAAAACCACATGGTCATTTCATTGGATGCTGAAAAAGCATTTGACAAAATTCAGCATCCTTTCATGCTTAAAGTCTTGGAGAGAACAGGAATTCAAGGCCCATACCTAAACATAGTAAAAGCAATATACAGCAAACCGGTAGCCAGCATCAAATTAAATGGAGAGAAACTTGAAGCAATCCCACTGAAATCAGGGACTAGACAAGGCTGCCCCCTTTCTCCTTATCTTTTCAATATTGTACTTGAGGTACTAGCTCACGCAATTCGACAACATAAGGAGGTCAAAGGGATACAAATTGGAAAGGAGGAAGTCAAACTATCATTATTTGCAGACGACATGATAGTCTACCTAAGTGACCCAAAAAAATCCACTAGAGAGCTCCTACAGCTGATAAACAACTTCAGCAAAGTGGCAGGTTATAAAATCAACTCAAGCAAATCAGTGGCCTTCCTATACTCAAAGGATAAGCAGGCTGAGAAAGAAATTAGGGAAATGACCCCCTTCACAATAGCCACAAACAGTATAAAGTATCTTGGGGTGACTCTTACCAAACATGTGAAAGATCTGTATGACAAGAACTTCAGGACTCTGAAGAAGGAAATGGAAGAAGACCTCAAAAAATGGGAAAACCTCCCATGCTCATGGATTGGTAGAATCAATATAGTTAAAATGGCCATTTTGTCAAAAGCAATATACAGATTCAATGCAATACCCATCAAAATCCCAACTCAATTCTTCACAGAGTTAGAAAGAGCAATTATCAAATTCATCTGGAACAACAAAAAACTCAGGATAGCTAAAACTATTCTCAGCAACAAAAGAAAATCTGGGGGAATCAGTATCCCTGACCTCAAGCAATACTACAGAGCAATAGTGTTAAAAACTGCATGGTATTGGTACAGTGACAGGCAGGAGGATCAATGGAACAGGAGTGAAGATCCAGAAATGAACCCACACACCTATGGCCACTTGATCCTCGACAAAGGGGCTGAAAACATCCAATGGAAAAAAGATAGCCTTTTCAACAAATGGTTCTGGTT